>NC_043702.1:74536546-74559576 GCF_006229205.1 Suricata suricatta
AATTAGAAGGTTATGTAACAACTAGTTAATCACCTAATTTCACAGCTATCTGAAGTGGCAATCGTTATATAGCAGCTTATCTATGATACATTCAAGATACATGATACAATTTATTACTTGCCCATAAGCTACAACACAGCCTGCTTAATACCTTTCCTTAAATTCCACCTCTATACTACAATATACTTGAGGTCCATGCCAAAAAGTAACTACTTTTTATATAGGAAACAGATGATTAAGTCTTTGGTGTTGTAAAAGCAACTTCATTTAAACATAACCACCCCCACCACCAAAAAAAGAAGAGGAAAAAAAAAGTAAAGAAAATAATAAGGGAAAATCCCATGACACACTTCCTAGGGGGGAAAAGAAACAAAAAACAAAAAACAAAACAAAAAAAAAAAACCAGCATGTAATTTCTGTCCTTGACGGAATGTATTAAATAAGCAAACACCACCAACAAGCAAAACAAGTAATGTGAATTTAAATAAATAAATTTTTTTAAAAAGCAGAGATGAAGAATGCAATAAATGAGATTGGAAACAGGCTTAATGCAATGAACAGCAGGCTAGAAGAAGCAGAGGGATGAATTTGTGACCTAGAAGATGAAATAATAGAAAGTAATGAAGCTGAAAAAAGGGAGAAAGAAGAATTATGCAACATGAGAATAGACTTAAAGAACCAAATGACTCCATCAAATGTAATAACATTCATATTATAGGAGTCCCAAAAGAAGAGAGAGAAAAGGGGCAGAGAATTTATTTCAAGGAATAATAGAAAACTTTCTTAATCTGAGGAAGGAAACAGACATCTAGATTCATGAGGCATAGAGAATTTTTATCAAAATCAACAAAAGCAGGCCAACATCAAGACATAATCGTAATTAAATTTGCAAAAATATAGTGATAAAGAAAAGATCTTAAGAACTCCAAGACAAAAGAAATCCTCAACTTAGAATGGAAAACCCATAGAGCCAGCTAGAGATTTCTCAAAAGAAACTTATGGAGAGGGAATATCATGGTATGCTCAAAATGCTGAATGGGAAAAACCTGCAGCCAAGAATATTCTATCCAGAAAGGTTATCATTCAGAATACGAGAGATAAAGTGTTTCCCAGAAAAACAAAAACTAAGGAATTTATGACCATTAAATCAGCCCTGCAAGAAATATTAAAGGGGACTCTTTGAGAGCAAAGGAGAGATCAAAAGTGACAAAGAAAGACCGGATCAGACAAAATCTTCAGAAACAATCAATGACACAACAAGTAATAAAATGGCAATAAATACATATCTGTCAATAATTACTTTGAATGTAAATGGACTAAATGCTCCAACCAAAAGACATACGGTGTCAAAATGTATAAAACACTTGACTTATCTATATGCTACTTAAAAGAGACTCATTTTAGACCTAAAGACACCTGTAGATTGAAACCGAGGGGTGGATAAACATGATCATGCAAATGGATGTCAAATGTCAGAATAGCAATATTTATATCAGACAAACTAGATTTTCTAGCTCTTATATTGTTTTTATCCTGCTTTGGGATCATGGTAGTACTGGCTTCATAGAATGATTTTGAATATGTTCCCACAATTCTATTATTTGTGATATTTTGATTAAGATTGTCATTATTTTAAAAACAATAGTCTTGAGCTTTTCTGTGCTGGGAGATTTTTGATTCCTAATTCAACTTTCATTACTTGTTATTGGTCTAGGAAGATTTCCCATTTTTTAAATTCAAGATTTATAATTCAATCATGGTAACTTGTACATTTTTAGGAATCATCTGGGTTTTTTTCCCCCTAAGTTATCTGACTTGTTAGTATATAATTGTGTATAGTAATCTGTTATCACCTGTGTATTTCTGTGGTTATCTGTTGTATTGTTTTCTTTTCTATTGAGTCTTATTAATTGTTCCCCTTTCCCCCTAGTCTCATTTCTCCTAACCAATTTAATGTACTTCTTCCAGAGGTTCCATCTTAAACCTTTTTTTCACCATAAAAATCAAGTCAGCTCAAAATCCTACAGACCTCCATATCATTCCAACCCATTTTGACCTTTCTGTCTTTAATATTCTTACTGGTGATATTCTTTATTACTCTTATGGTTAACATAGCCTATTATTCTTTTACTTTTTCTGTGCATATTCCTTGTCATCTCCATTCTATCATAATTTCTATGACAGCAACATAAGAGTCATTGATTGTTTAATCTCATCTTGGGACCAAATTAACCATTCATAGAGTAGGTTCTCAAAAAAAATAGATGCATTTCCAAATGAAATCACAAAGTAGATAAAACATCCAAGATGGAGACAAACAGATATCAGATTTGGGTTCACAGGGAGAATTCTAGCAACAAATATAATATGAAGATTCTAGAACATATTACAGCTGCATGAACATGGTGTAAATAAGACTACCACTGCAGTTTTCTTTTACCAAAACCTCTCTTGGCATAGTAAAGAACCAGGACTTAACAATCAATGTTAGCTTTAACTTGCAGCGCTGGATCTTTAACACACAAAACTCCAGGATGCAGGAGAGGCATTGGTGAAGCTTCCCACCTTAAGTTAGCGTAAAATCTGAATCTATATTATTAGCAAAATAAAACATATGAAAATCAGTGTTCTCTGCTTGATGGAAATTCTGTGTCCTGTGGTCTTTCACTTTCAATATCTTGGTTTCGTGTGTTTTCAAGACACGGAGGCTATGAAATTAAGCAAGCATCAACCTAAAACAACAAATAACTAAAACTCAAAATCTCCAGTGCTGATTAATAGCAACAAAGACAGACTGGATGGAAGTAATATGAACTGGCTGTGTTTATAGAGCTTTCCACTTTAATGGAATAATGTAATGGTCAAGTCATCATTCATATTTTATCTTCACTCTCACTATTAACACCAAACATAAACTCATCTAATTTAGACTTAGACTTTATGTGACCTAATAAATAAAATTGGTGTAATCCAAGAAAATCTAGGACACCAAGATGAGCTAAGATGTGTTTTGTTGTTGTTGTTGTTGTTCTGTAACACCATGACCAATTAGAATGGTGACTGCTGACAGAAGATGAGATAGTAAAGCAGAATGACTCAAAAGATAAAAAAGCCAAACTCGTATTACTTAACTCCAGTAGAAGGTAATGGGAGAAGTATTGATTGTAAATGGCCATCACTTTGTAACATTTTAAATAATATAAATTTTTATACCATGGATTGCTAAGGGCACTATTTGTCATTCTTACTAAATTATCTTTACTGTCAGGTATACCTATGCTACATTTCACATATGTAGCCTTACTGAAAACCTACCTGTAAGTGACATAAGTTTACTCTGAATCATTTTCCCATAGACTTAATATGGGATCTCAGAAGTGTTTCTTTTTTGGTGTGACAGATTTCAATATATATTTATATGAGAATTATACCATTATCAATTTCCTGCATATATATGCGCATATATTTATATCACTTGGCACCAAATCCAAATTCATTTCTCACACTTACTGAAGTCCAATAGCTTGATTTTCACATGTAGTTTTCAGTTATCCTATGGAACCAAAATGTTTAAGTGTTCATAGTGTTTCACATATTCTTGGTTTAAATTATGGTGATTGCTATATTTTCAAATATATTTTTAAATTGTTTGCTATTTTCATACATTAATTTTTTCATTTTTTCAGAATATTGATCATTCTTTAGAGCTGCTCTTGAACCTTCACATGCATAATAATAATAGCTACAAATGATTACAGTTTTGTTTCTTTCTAAGCCTTATGAATTTATTTTTCATGCTTATTGATTTAAAAGAGACTCCAGTATAATGTTGAGCAGAAAACTTGAAGACTCATTCCTGACTTTAAAGATAATGTTTTAATATTTAATTATGAAGTGTCTTGTTTCCTGTAAGTAATATTTGGTAATGAACTTTTTAACATAGTAAAAAATTAAATTTTAACAAGTAAATTTTGGTGATGAACTTTTTAACGTCTATTTCTGTTTGCTGAGAGTGTCATGAATGGGCTCTGAGTCTATTGAACAGTTTTCCTGCAAGTATTGAGAAAATCATGTTTTGAAACTTTTAAACCTAGTATGATAAATTATACTGATAGCCATTTTAGTGTTATTAAACCTGCATTCTTAAAGAAAATCCTTTTGTCATAATTTACATATACATAGTTTTGTTATATTTGGCATTACTTTAATTAGAATTTTTGCATCTGTGTTTATAAAAGATAAGGGGCTGAACTTCTCTTTTATTAACTGTCCTTGTCAGGCTATATCAAAATTTTGCAAATGTTGCATTTACTTTACCAAAACATAAAATTGTGGAGGAGCTGTCTTATTAATTCTTCCTTAAAACAGTGCCAATAAAATGGAGATTATCCAACACCTGATTGGTGAAATTATCCTACAAATATATTTAGGATTCATGTCACTTTTATTTGGGTGATTTTTGTTTTGTTTGCTGTTACTGTTTTTTTTTTATTGTTGTTGTTTTTTCCTAATGGTTAAATTATTAACTGTTGGTTTAATGTCTTTTATTTTAATAGGATCATTCCTAGTTTCTATTTCTTCTTTAATCTATTCTGTGAACTGTGTTTTTCTAAGGAATTTATATTTTCAAAACTATTGGCAAAAATGCTATTTTGTAATTGTGGTCTAATTTTCATCTTTTGCTTAATCTGCCAGAGATTTGTCTATTTCATAGTTTCTCTCAAACATTAACTTTGGGTATTGCTTGCTCTCTTTTTTGTTTCATTATTTTCTATATAAAATTTTTCTGTTCTTCTCCCTACTTTTTTCCTTCCTCTACTTTCTTTCGATGACTTCATTATTGTTTTTCTGTGTACGATTTTGAGTCTTTTTTCTTTTCTAATATATTCATTTAAGGCTTTGCTTTCTAATGGTGGCTTCAGGTAAATGCCACACATTTTAATGTATAGTGTTTACATTATCATTCAGGTCTAAATATTTTTTAATTTCCATCACCATTTCTATTTGAAATATTCCATGAGCTATTTAAATCCAGGAGTTATTTTTAAATTTATTTTATTCCCAAATATATGGTGATTTTTTGCTGTGTTTTCCAAATTTTTAATTTTATTGCATTATAGGCATATGCATGATCAGTATGCTTCATTTTATCCCTAAATGTGTTGTCATTGGTTAAGAGTTCCTTATATGCTTGAAAAAAATATACTTTAATTTTTGGGTACAGGTTTCTATATATGTTAACCTTGTAACTTCTTTTAATAGATCTTATATATGCTTAATGTATACATATGATGAATATATATACATAGCCATTTACATATATACACATATATATACTTAATTTGTATATGATATATCTGAAAATTGCATAAAGAGGTATGTTAGAATATACCATGATAATTATAGATTTGATTTTTAGTTTTTGTAAATCAGTTCATTTGTGCTTCATATATTTGGGGGCAACACTGTTGAATACATACTGGTTAATTGCTCCTTTAATTAATTTGCTATAACCTTATTTTTCTTAAAGAATGCTTTTGGCTTTAAAGTCTATTTTGTTTGATATTATTATATTGACATCAGCTTTCTTTGTTTAGTATTTACCTCAAATATAATTTTCCATTCTTTTACACTCACATTTTTGTGTGTTTTTTTCTTTAAGTAGGTCTCTTATAAATAAAACACAGGCAGATGGATTATTTCTTAATCTACTCTAAGAATTCTTGCCATTTAACTTGCAAATTTAGTCAATTTACTTTGAATTTATTTCTATGATTCTTTTAACTTTAAAAGATTTTTTTAAACTTTTAAAACTTTTTAAACTTTTATTTTGAGATCATCATAGTTATAAGATATACCTTTCATTCAATTTCCCCCAGTGTTAATATCAGCATAGCTACAGTATAATATCTTAATCAGGAAATTGACAGTGATACAAGCCATTGACATTATTCAATTTTCACCAGTTTTACATGTGCTCATGTGTGTGTGCTGATGTGTGTTTGTGTGTATTTAGGTGTATGAAGTTTTATCCCATGTGTGGATGGTGTACCTACCACCACGTTAAATAGAGACCAGTTTCTTCCCCAAAATTCTAATTGTTACCCGCACCTATTTCCTTCCCTCCCAATTCCTGGAAGCCATTAATCTGTTCTATCATTTTGTCATTTCAAGAACATGATATAAGTGGAATAATAGAGTATATATGATTTCTTTGCATGATTTTATTATTGTTTTTCTATACGTGTAAACTGGAAGCTACTCAGCTTCCGATTTCTTCACTCAGCAAAATTCATATCCTTAGGAACCAAACAAGTTGTTATGTATGTTAATAGTTGTTTCCTTTTATTCCAGTGGCATGGAGACAGTAGATATTCTCATTCAAAAGGAGGGAAAATAATTCTTTCTTTCTGTTTTTTATTTAAGCCAATTCCAAGTTGACTTTCCCATGGTGTTTCTACCAAATCTATTGTTAAGGTCATCGATGACTTCCATATTGCTAAATACAATGATCATTTCTCAGGCTTTATCTTACCTGACCTATAAGCAGTATTAAAAGTAGTTGATTGCTTCTTCCATCTTGAAACACTTTCTTCAGGTGGTCCCTAGAAATAACACTATCTTATTTCCCTACTTTTTTTCACTAACTGGTCCTTTCTCAGTCTTTGTGCTTGTTTCCAGTTATTGCTATAACAAATTACTGCAAATTTAGTAGCCTAAATCAATACATATTTATTATACCACGGTTCTAGAAGTCAAAAGTTTAACATAGGCTCACTTGCTACTATCAAGAAGTAAAGCCTTCCAGGGGTTCTAGAGAAGAACTGGTTCCTTGCCTTTTTCCAGCTTCTAGAGGTTCTTGCATTCCGTGGCGTATGGCCTCTTTAAAAATCACATCATTCTAACCTTTGCTTCTGTCATCACATCTCTTTCTCTGATTCTGACTTTCCTGCCTCCTTCTTATAAGGACTTCTGTGATCACTTTGGACCCATTGGGATAATCCAGGAAAGATTTCCCCATCTCAAGAGGCTTAGTTTAAATCTTCAAAATCTCTTTTGTCATGTAAGGTAATATATTCACAGGTTTTGGGAAATTAGGATGTGGACATCTATGGAAGGCCATTAGTCTACCTACCACATTCTCCCTTGCTGATTCTTTCACATCTCTGTAATCTAAACATTGGCCCACTCCATGAGCTCAATTCTCAGATCTTGTTTTCTTCTGTATCTACATATTCCTTAGGTTAGTTGAAGTGAGAGTCCATATAGCTCACATGTATCATGGTTTATAAATTCCAAGTATATGTTGATGATGTTCAAATGTGCATATCCAATCTCAACTTCTTCACTAAACCCCAACTACACATTTGACAACCCCCACTAGTATTTCAAATGGTCATCTAAAATTCAGTATACTCCAAGTGTATTTTTTCATTTATCTTATATCCACAGGATTATTCTGAGAGAGTTACTCATCTCATTAATTTAAAATTCCACATTTGTTTACTCAAGAAGAAAGTCTCAACTCTCCTTTAAAGTCTTTTTCACAACATATATCCAATATTCCAGTAAGTATTATCAATTTTACCCTCAAGACATCTTCTGAAACAAATGACATTTCTTCATCCCCACTACTAGGCTAGTCAAAACCACCATAATCTCTTGACTGGACACTGTACTATCCCAATGCTTCTCCCTTTTTGCATCCTTTTTCTCTATGGCTTATTCATTCTTAGTGACGTGAATGAAAGCAAAAGTCAGATCATTTTAGGGGCGCCTGGGTGACTCAGTCGGTTAAGCCTCCGACTTTGGCTCAGGTCAGATCTCACGTTTGTGGGTTCGAGCCCCGCGTCAGGCTCTGTGCTGACAGCTAGCTCAGAGCCTGGAGCCTGCTTCTGGTTCTGTGTCTCCTTCTCTCTCTGACCCTCCCCCTCTCATGCTCTGTCTCTCTTTGTATCAAAATAAATAAAACATTTAAAAAAAGTTTAAACAAACAAACAAAAAAAAGTCAGATCATTTTACCTCTAGTGACTTCCCCTCACTCAAAGACAAAAAACAAGAAAATTTACAGAGGCCTGCTCTCCCTTTCCTACAACTTCTCTTTTGTTACCTCTACGACTTCTTTTCTATTACTTTCCCCTGGGCTCCTTTTCTTCCTTCCCCACTAAACTCCTTTTCTATCCTAAATACAACAGGCATGTGCTCCCTGTATAAAGTTGTACTTTCTTCTTTTCCTGGCATGCTTTGCCCCCGATGTTGCTGTTGGCATGCTCCCTTCCTTTCTCTGGGTCTTTGTTAAAATTAGATCTTCTGAGTAATTTGATCTTCTCTGACCACCAAAAAAAAAAGAAAAGCTGTGAGATCCATCTCTGCCCTAGCACTTCCTAGTCTTCTCTTCCAGTTTATTTTACCTCCCCAGCACTCATTCTCATGTGATGTATTCAGAAACCCATCATTTGCCCAGGTCCCTTCCAAGATCCTATGCCTTATTTTCTATTCTTTCTCTTCAAGACATGGGGCACCTGGGTGGCTCAGTTGGTTGATCTCTGCTCAGGTCTTGATCTCAGGGTTGTGGGTTTAAACCCCACATTAGGTTCCACACAGGGCATAGAGACTACTTAAAAAAAATAGACCCCAAATTACTTAAGCTTAAGGTGATGCAAAACTTGGGTCTGCTTTACTTATTTAGTGTCTGTCTCCCTCTATAAGAGTGTAAGCTCAATGAGGACAGGGGTTTTGCCATTTTAGATGGCTGCTGCAACTATATAGCACTTAGGCGTACCTGTGATAGTATGTGGTAAATATTTGTTTTTGTTTTGTTTTGTTTTTTAAGCTTATTTAGCTATTTTGAAGAGAAAGAGAAAGGACGAGTAGGAGAAGGGCAATGAGAGAGAGAGAGGGAGAATCTGAAGCAGGCTCCAGGCTCTGAGCTGTCAGCACAGAGCCTGATGGAGGGCTCAAACCCATGAACTGTGAGATCATGACCTGAGCCGAAGTCAGACACTTAACTGACTGAGCCACCCAGGTGTCCTCTGTTTTCGTGGTAAATATTTGTTGAATCAATTAATAAAAATCAGTACAAAATGCAAAGAAAAAGGCCAATGGATATGAACCTATAAAAGAAATAACATATACATATTTTAAAAGTACCATAAACAGAGTTAAATGTTATTCAGCACTATAAGAAAATATCTGCCACAACTCTGATAGAGAATGCCTTTAATAGGCCAAACAAACCAACAAAAACCCATGTAAATGGATATGACAAATTCTAATTATTCTATAGGAAGATATGTAAGCAGTTATCTGTCAGCTTTAATAAAATGATGCCTTTGTCCCCTTGAAATAAAGATTCATGTGGTTTAAAATGGAAGAAGCCAACAACTGATAACTAAATTATTTTGCTCAGTACTTACTCTTTATTAATATCTCATGTTGGCTCTATTCCAGGGTGTCTAGAACAGGCCAATAAGACACTACGGACCGTTTTCTTAAAACAGAAGCAGTCACAAGGCTTTGGAGTTTGTATTTTTCAAGGAGTTAACAAGTACATTTTCTTATTCTTAATATGATAGTAATTATAGGAGTATTTATTAATGTTGAATAAGAAAATGATTGGTTGTGAATCACAAGCTACAAAACCAGAGGGCTACTTTCTACTGCTGTTTTTAATTATAAGCAACATGCATATCCTTTTTCTAATATAAGCTCTAATTCCAGTAGAATTTGTGGTAGAGTTGTTTATTCATAGCACGTGTTCTTGAAACAATTACCTAGCATGGTTAAATATTCTTAAATAAATTGTGTGTACACAATTTCAGATCTTTTTGCTTTTCTTTTTTTTAAACACTTACTTCTTTTCTGATTATAAAAATAATTCTGCTAACTCATTGTAAAATAAAGTACAATATAGAGGAATATAAAGAAGAAACTTTTCCCTATTCTTATCATATAAAGTTTCTATTTTTTAATATTTAGTTTACTGTAAATTTTAACCTATATTTTAGCAAAGCTAGGATATTACCTTAAATACTATTTTGTTTGTTGATTTTGTTATTCAATTTTATGTTGTGAGCATTCTCATATTGTATGAAATATAAAAACTCAGTTTTACTTTTATAAATGCATATTTTTTATATGCTGAAACTGATCGTGTACCCCTATTTTCATATAGACCTAAATGAAACTAAGGTTTAACACAATAGTCTACAAGTAACCAGAATCTAAGGTTTCATTTGGATGAAATCATAGCTAAGGGCTATTTTCATTAAATTGCATTGCCCACAATACAAGGAGTCGGGCTGCATGACATGCATATGTCTGTTGCTCTCTTTGGTAAGTCTGGTTCAGACCTGAATGGTTGCTTATCAAAGATTGTACACTAATGAGCCTCCCAAATGGCTCACTAATGAGCTAGTGAGATATCGTGGCTCAATCAATTGGCATCTTTTTGAGGACAGAACCACACACTTTCAGCCCTAGCCCTGGACAGTCCATCTGAGTGGGCAAGACTATTTGTGACGTTCTAATATCTGGAAGGTATTCACAAGCCAGAAGCCTTTCCAATGTCTTCTGGATCTTAAAAAAAATTTTTTAGTAAGCATCAAATATTATAGAAAGGCCAAATTGACATATTAAGAAACCAAGACCATAAATAATAAAATGCCACTGCTTTCCAGAAAAGCCTGGAATTTTTTCTACCTGGGACAGAAAAGCAATTATAATAGGCTATGTCTTTAAAACTCCTTCCTTGTTCCCAAAGGACATTGCCTTCTGCTTACCAGGGTTCAGCTCCCTGGTTGACCTAAAACATTTTCAAAAAATACATTCATTTGTAAACATCAACAACTGGTCTAAGGAAAATACCACATTATAACCTTTCAATAGCTATAAACACCAATTCAAATAATAAGTATGGGAATTTTATTTTTAAAGTTAAGAAGGACCCACTAGGTGGTGTGGGAAAAAGGATAGAGTATTTTTTAAGCTGCAAAAGTTAATTTTGAATCCTTTGTTCTTAATCTTAAAATTTTATTCCACTATTACTGCATGTATAATTCCATTCATTTATATACAAATCCAGACTCAGAACCATTATATTGATAAGATTTTTCTTTTAGAATAACTTGCATGTATTTCATTCAGTACTTCTTGTCCTAACTTTACATTTCATTTTTGTGGCAGTTGTAGAGATCAATTTAAAAAACAACAATAAAAACTTCCTATCCTGTTAGTGTTCCTAACTCAAATGCCCACCATTTTGTCCAATCTAACTAAAAATAACACTCTATCACTTTTAAAATGAAGAGATGAAGAACTATTTTAGATTTTTCATATGGTTTATTGCAACAGAGAATTCACTTTAAAGATTTTTGGCTTTTTCTCCCACTTTCCCTTATGAATTTATTATTTTTAGAATAGTCACAGAATGTATAGGTTTATCCCAAGTATATGATGAAGTTATATTTTTAAACAATCTAAATCAATTGAAAGTGATGTTTAGATACTAAATTATGAGGGATTAGAATTCTCAAAAATGTCTATACTAAAACCCTGAATAAAACATTCATCATTCACTCATACATAAGCAGTGTTAGCCAAGATACATGAAATTCCTCAGAAGATTACAGTTTTTAATACTTATTTGTCTTAATGCACTTGTTATTAAAGACCAATATTGCTCACCAAATTTTGCAACCAAAGAGTAACCTCTGATGTTTTAAGTATTTAGGGATCTGAAAGAATGAGTTTCTATGTCAAGTAGACTCAATAAAAGCCAACCCTGACAGTTAGATAACTGAAACTTTATCACTCATGTTTAAAAACTGCAATTTATTGTCTATGAGTCAACTGATGAAATCAGTCAATGTCCAAACAACAGTCAGTATATATGCATGTAGAATATACATATATGTAATATATGTATAAGTACACATACACATGTATTCTGAATATATACACACATATATTCTGAATATGTGGATTTTGCTTTGGAAGACAGAAATTAAAGTTTAATAAGAATATTCTATACAACAGTGTAGAGGACATTAACGATTACATCTTCCTGAAACTCCCTGAGGTAGACAGCTTCTCCCCTTCGCTGTCTTTGCCCCAGAGGCTAACCTGGGTGAAAGGCATTAACGGATTCCTGTGCCCTTAGGCTTCCATGTTGTTTTAGCCAATGAGGAGTTCTGACAGGATGTGGAAGGCAAGGTATGGAAGGTGTATATTTCCCAGTTCTTTTCTCATGAGGTTTCCTCAGGTTGGCCATGCCCCTAAACAGGTTACTGTTACTCTGAAGGCAGCCGGGGCTACCAACTATCTCATTCTGGGCTGTGTCACCCCTCTGTCCTCTCATCCTTAACAGTTTACAGATGTGGCTAGCTCAGGTCTGTGCATAATCACTTAGAGTTCTCCAACTTGCCCACATTTTTGTGGTTAGCCACTTTTTATAGAAACCTTTCTTGAATTATCAGCATTTGTGTGGGCCATGTGATTTCTGTTGAAACCCTATTATGTCTCCTTTTCAAGACTTACTCCTCTCCTGGAAATATCCTCACGCCCATATTAGCACATGAACTCACCCACTGCAACCGTTGACTGGGTATGGAAAAAACACCAGAACTAAGATGAGCAAAGAAAAATCCCTTCCTAGAAATTTGGAAACAAAACTAAGGAATTACAACTCAGCCTGACTGTTACTTTGAGTAGAAGAAATGTCACCCGTAGGCTTTTGATAAGTACAGCCCTCAGCCCTGAGGGAATGGGAAGGAAGCCAATGTATGGTTGTGTTTTCAAATCCCTGATTCCAGGTATTCCCGAAGCCAAGCTTCATTTTCTCCCATGGCTTCCAAGACGTGCCAATGTGTTCTCACAATTGCCTCCCTTTGATGTCACACCTAGTTTAAGATGGGCATCTGCTACTTGGAACAAAAGATCACACATGTAGCCAGCACTGTGCTTAATGCTTTCACATTCAATTCTCACTTGTAGCTCTTGACTCCACAAAAGCCCTTCAGGGAAGATATCAGTATTTTCCTTTATAAGGCAAAAACTAAGGCTCAAAGATGCTAAGGAACATGTTCAAGATCACACAGCTAAGTAAATGACAGAACTGAGATGTGCACCCAAAATTACAAATCCAAGGTACATTAAATACATTCTTTATAGCAAAAATTTATTGGTTTTGGAGAGGTAAAAGCATATATTTCCACTATGTTTAAACAGGAGTTGAGTTAACTTCCTAACATGCAAATCTATCATGCCACTCTCTCTGCTGAAGAATATTTCGGTGCCTATTACTATTGTTCTAACATAAGCTAGAAAGACTGGCGTAATCCAGTCCCTGCCTGACTCTGAATATTTAACCAAATTCTTCCACATCAATGCATCTTCATGCACGGACTCTGTACTCCAGCCAGCCTTGAATTGTTCCAGTTCTTTAAAAGCACTAGGAGCTCCCTCACTGTCACTCTCCCATGCATACATTTCTTTCTTTCCCTGGATAACTTTTTCTAATCTTATCTTAGCCATATTTCCTAAAGGAATAAGTTACTCCTCCCACATCTTACCAGGTCTAGATCAGGTATCACTCATGTGTGCTCCTGTAGTGCCCTGAGCTACCTGTGACAGGTCCCTGATTCACTGCAATGTATCCTAGGCTCCTACAGGCAAGATCACATCTCCCTATTGTACCCACTGTACTGAGCCCAGTGCCCGGTGGGCAACAGGTATTCAATAATTGTTTCTTAAGTGAGTGGATGAATTTACTGTACTACTCTGCATGTATTACCTCTCATTTTAAAAAATGTATAAATGTTTTTCAATCAAATTATAGAATTTAAAATATCTCTCGTGCTAAAACTACATAATCAATACATGATTTTTATTGTTTACTCTCCATTCCCCACCTATGTTTTATTCAAAGTACTTGGAATTTAAATGACATTCTTAATATTTTTACATGTCCACACAGCTTTAGAAGTCCTTTAACAAGAAAATTACTACTATACCAAATATTGTTTAATATACTTATTAAACTTTATAAGGTTTACAAGTTTTATCATCCCTGCTTTTTGTCTTCTGTCTTTCTCTTTTCCTTTTTCTCTGTTATATTGATTGATCCATTGATTTTGGCCTATAAAACAAATTTCCCCAAAACTCATTCTGTGTTTGAATAGATCTCTGTTGTATGTGTTAAAAACAGGGCAGGAGGTCCAACATAAAGTCACTTATGCTATGTTCTATATCCCCAAACCAAAACAACTTCATTACAAATCTTGGTTCTCCCAGAAATGCAATCTGAAACCAGTCAAATAAGAAGTACACGATCACCACTTCTTCGTTAGGTAATCTGCCTGACAGATGCCTGACTTTGCTCTAAAGGAAAGTGACCTTGTAATAACAAACCCACCTTTTGGCCTCATATAACTTCCTTGTTCCCGCCCCCTTCTGCCCACAGACAGCTTTCATTTTGTACAGCTCCTTAGGCCACCTTTCTGCTAGATTGGGTGTTGCCTGATGCAAACAAATTTTGACTCAAATAAACTTAAAATTCTAAATTTGCCTCACTTTATCATTTTTCTTTATTTAGAGAGAAAGAGAGCATGGGCAGGAGAGAGGGGCAGAGAGAGGGAGAGGGAGAGTGAGAGAGAGAGAGAGGGAGAGGGAGAGGGAGAGAGAGAGAGAGAGAGAGAGAGAGAGAGAGAGAGAGAGAGAGAGAGAGAGAGAATCTTAAGCAGGCTCCATGCTCAGCTCAGCATGGAACCCAATGTTGAGCTCGATCCCACCACCCTGGGGTCATGATCTGAGCCCAAATCAAAGAGTTAAGATGCTCAACCAACTAAAACACCCAGGCACACCCTCACTTTATCTTTTAATAACCCTTACTTTTTAATACTATCTGAGTATAGAATTCTAGATTCAGAAGCATTTCCATTCAGAACTTTGATGAGTTTGATCCAGTTTTTTTCCTCATATCCCAAGTTATATATGACACTAAAATCAGTGTGATTCTCTGTTTGATAAATAATCTAATATTTTTCTCTAGAAATTTTTTAGAATTTTCCTTTCTCCTTGAAGTTCATAACTTTTACCAAGATAATATTCAGATTTGGGTCAGTATTCTTTACATGTGCCTGGCATGTTGCATGAGTCTCACATCCAAAGGTGTATGTGTGTGTGTTCAGTTCAAGAAATAGTTTTTTTTATTAATTTCCTTTTCAATTTTTGTTCTTAATCATTTTCCCGAGTTCTTTTTTATACTACAGGAAATTCCTTTAGATCATTGATAGTCTCATCTCTGTCCGTTCCATCAGTTTAGCCTGTGTATGTTTTATTTCAACAAGTACAAACTGTACTCTTGTACAAAAAGAGTACAAATTAATGTGTTTGTACTCTTTCTTGCTCCCTAATTACCTGCTTTTCATGGCTGTCAGTTCTTGAGCTTATGAATACAATATTTTCTTGAAGTTCTCTGAATTTACTAATTTAAAAAATTATCTTTGGGGCACCTGGGTGGCTCAGTCAGTTAAGCATCTGACTTCGGGTCAGGTAATGATTTCACAGTCCTTGGGTTCAAGCCCCATGTCAGGCTCTGTGCTGACAGCTCAGAGACTGGAGCCTGCTTCAGATTCTGTGTCTCCATCTCTCTCTGCCCCTGCCCTGCTTACTCTCTGTCTCTCTCTCTCTCAAAATAAAATAAAGACATACAAAAAAATTTTTTTAATTACCTTTAACCTTTTCTGTTATCTTTGTTTCCATAGTGTTATTTGACTTGTTGATTATGATCTCTTTCAGGTTACTAGTTTTCCCCAAACATTTTATGATCTTTGGTGACTGATTCATATTTATAACTGAAATAAGAAGTTTATTGGTTTAACTAGTTAGTATGAGTTTCCCAGAATTCATCTGTATCAGTTTTACAAAGGCTAGTCCCTAGCCTGAGAGGGCCGACTGTGGGCTCAGGGTCTTCGGGTAAACAGGGTGGGCATAGACCATTGGTGGATTCCCTTTAGGATACACGGTGAGAACAAGCCAGGACCCTTTTGATTGTCAAAATAAGGAAGTATTTACTAAAGATGGAAAGTAATAGACTTAACTCTTACTCTCTACTTTCCACTTCCTTCTTTCCTTTCTTCTTTCCATACTTGTTCATGGTGTTTATTTTCTGCCTTGTCATGTTGTTCTAGCTTGCTCATATGCTGGCTGTTTACTCCAGATGTAGCTCATCTTGTCAGCAATTCTACACAGGTCATTTCAGTGTATCCTCCCCCTTCCCACTCTACCCCCCTGGCTCCCCATAATGGTAACAAGAAATCAGCTCCCTGGTCTGGAATTCCTTCTGAGATGGGCCACATTCTCTTCCTGACTCCACAGTGTACAGCCCTCTGTCTCTGAGACATGGTCACCTGTCCTAGTGACCCTTTTCTTGACAAGCCTATGGGTTCTCTCACAGTTCATCCTAACTTCCACAGGTGACTCCCTAGAAGCCAATGGAAATTTGGGTTCTTTGCCCACTCCTACTCAGACAAACAGAGGCTGCTTTATTTCATAACTCCAGGGTTATTTTTGTTTTTTTACTATAAATGATGCCTTTAGATGCCATGACTCCTGATCTACTACCCCCGTTCTTATGGTTTGGGATATCTTTGCAAGTCCCCACTTTAAAAATGTTTAAATAAATGCAACTCATAAGCCTTACTCCTGAATCTTCCCATTACTGGCATAATTTTGATGCTGAGTCCAGAGAAACACAAAAACTTCAGAGACAGACAGATTCAACGTGGATATCATTTAAGAATCAAAGTAGTTATCATGTAAATACCTGTAAGAATTGTAGCCCTGCAGGTGAAAAAAAAAACACACAGCAAAAAATCCAGACCAAGATCAAGCAAAAAAAGATTTGAATCTGATCAAGTGGTGAAGTTTCTTAGATGGAAAGTGCAGACTTACATCAGATTTCATAAATAACTAATGTGTGATTTGAATCCAGCAGATGTGGGCTGTGCAAAAACTGTGTTTAAGGATCATGAACTAGTATACATAAGGTCTCTAAAAGTAACATACACATGAAAAATCGCCTGACACCTGATGCACCTGACAAATCACCTGAGAAAACTAATGTTCCACATTTCCTGCAAAAGGAAAGAAGGAAGGAAGGAAGGAAGGAAGGAAGGAAGGGAGGAAGGGAGGGAGGAAAGAAGGGAGGCAGGGAGGGAGAGGGAGAGGGAGAGGGAGAGGGATAGGGAGAGGGAGAGAGAGAGAGAGAGAAGGAGAGAGAAAGGAAAGAAAGAAAAAGAAAGAAAGAAAAACAAAGAGAGAAAGAGAGAAATTATTAATATGTAACCTCACCCCACTGAGAATTTCACCCTAAATTCACTTGAGAAGGTAACCTCAACTACTTGGGATAGTTTAATTATTTTTACAGTGAATGCCTTACCCTTGAGGAGCTTTAGAATTAAATATAGCTGTAGTCATCGGACTTCAGCATGCATCAGAATGACCTGCAGGTCTTATTAAGACACAAATTGCTGAATTTCATGATAATTTCAGATTCAGGAGGTCTGGGGTGGGGCGTGACAATTCTCATTTCTAACAGTTGCCTAGGTGATGCTGGTGCTTCTAGTTCTGGGGCCACATTTTAAGAACTGAAGAAGAGAAATGGGAGTGAAAATAAAACTTATAATATTAACATTTTCTGTTAGTTTTGGGAATAGCCTCTATACATTTATTGTTTTAATTGCTTATAATCTTTAAGAGTATTTAGAATATTAGAGCACCTAAAAATCATCCTTATGCTTTCAGTTTAAATATGCAATTGAGTTATTGATTTAGACATAGAGTTTTAGGTTGAAAGGTACAGGAGTGTTTGACCAAGTGTAAAAACAGTATTAGAAATCCAGTTACTAAGATACATATACATCTAACTTATGAGATTTACAGGATGTGCTCTGGCACTTGGGAAGGTTTGCTTGTTAGACAAAGTACTTAAAACCAAATATACTAAATATGTGCATGCAGTTTACAGTTCTTAAAAGAATTTAATTAACCAAGCTGTAAAATCTCCCTTAGAGGCAATGTTAAAATTTGCTATACTAATAAACATATAATAAATAAAATCATAAAATTTGTAATTTGGACTTCAAAGCATAAGGAAGAACTAGATTTACTTTCAAATATCAATGAAACAAATCATAGTTTAAAAAAAGAAGCTTCTGGATGATTTTTCCTGTGTATAAAAGTCATTGTCAAGGGTGTCACACCTACACTGAACTCTCCAAATTCCAAGGGAAATCCTTTTGTGATCGTATCTTCTTCCCTTCTTCCAATACTATTCATGGGGTTGGGGAAAAATGTTAGAATCCTGCTTATCCCTGCTTCTAACATTTTCTTTCCAGCTTCTTCCCCCCTCCCTCCTTCAAGGATCAGAGAGGGAAGTACTCATTCTTCTGGTTTACATCACCTATCCATCTGATCTTCCTCAGACCTGAAACCTTACTCGGAGATCAGGAGATGGAATACCCGCCAGTTTGTTTCTTTGTTTGCTGGTCTGCCTCAAACACTGTTAGCACCCCCAGGGGCAAATCATAGTTTTAAGGCTTGAGTTGGGGAAAAGTTGAAGTGTCAAAACTATGCAAGGTAGCTAGTGTCACACACCACCGCCCTGTCTTGTGAACATAATTAGTATGTCCCATGTTTCCTCAGTTTATAATACTAAGAAAATCATATTTATATTAGTTCTTCAAAATATTATGTTTCCCTGTCCTCCTCTTGTCTGGCAGAAATTTCAGTATTTTCTTAAGGTTTTCTTTTTCAATTATTTCTGAGAATCCATGCCTATAAATCATTGCTAGTGACTCAGTGCTTAGTGGAAGAGTAGGAATTTAGGTACCCGCCTTGAGGTTGGGCTTCAAAACAATAGCACCGGTGATGATTGTGTGGGAAATGGATCAGCAGCAGTTAACTGCTGAGGACAACGCTACAGACCCTTTCAAAGTGAGGGAGAATCTTGTCTTCCTCTATGTGGTGCAAAGTCAAGGAGTGTTCTTCAGGCAAGCTGCACAGACCCCGAAGTGTTGTATGTCACCTGTATACACAAAAGCACTTGAGAAAATGCACAAGCACACACGCACCATTTCCTTTAGGGGGCACACATGCAGTCAGACACAATGGTGGGTCCTGGTGCCTGCTCTACGTGGAATCAAAAACTGCCATTCCTTTACAATCCTTAAATTTTACATCTCAATATTCACACAGGTTCACACTCCTTATTACTATGCAGAAATTGGTGTCCTTGCAATCTGTATACAATTGGCGCCATTCCCATGCAGCAGATGTATTTTTATATATAAAATTTATTGGGGATCAGGCTTACCATCTTTTTTTTGCCCCTAGAGAATCTTATCAGTTTTATGTGTAACGTGCTGGATACAAAACAACATTTAGGGGAAAGGACAAAACAAACTTTACCCACTAATAGTATGCAAGCACCAAAATGCACATAGATACGCTATGGGAAATATGACACCTACGTCATCCGGAGCCGACAGAGGCTGTGCTCTGGAAACCATCTCACAGCTAAGATGAGCATTATACATACATGTGAATTTTTTGTTTGTTTGAATTATATTCTGTTTTTCTTTTCAAATTTGTATTTAAATACCAGATAGTTAACATGCAGTGCAATATTGGTTTGAGGAGCAGAATTCAGTGATTCATCACTTACATGCAACACTGAGTGCTCAACATAAAAAGTTCCCTCCTTAATACTCATCCTCCATCTAACCCACCCCCCACCCACCTCCCTCCACTTGTTCTCTTTCTTTAATGGTCTCTTGTGGTTTTTCTGTTTCCTTTTTCTATTTTTGCCCATCCTATATGTTCATCTGTTTTGTTACTTAAATTCCACATATGAGTGAGATCATGTGGTATTTGTCTTTATATGACTGACTTATTCCACTTATCATAATACACTCTAGCTACATCTATGTTGTTGCAAATGGCAAGATTTCATTCTTTTAATGGCTGAGTAATATTAATATATATATTCAAATATATAAATATGCTTCTTGGTCCATTCATCAGTTGATGGATGTTTGGGCTCTTTCATAGTTTGGGTATTATTGATAATACCAGGGTAAACATTGGGGTGAATGTACCCCTTTGAATCTATATTTTTGTATCCTTTGGGTAAGTACGCAGTATCATAGGGTAGTTCTATTTTTAACTTTTTGAGAAACCTCCATACTGTTTTCCAGAGTGGTTGCACCAGTTTGCATTCCCACCAACAGTGTAAGAGGGTTCCCCTTTCTCCACATGCTCACCAGGTGTGAGGTGTGAGGTGATATCTCATTGTGGCTTTGATTTGTATTTCCCTGATGATGAGTGATATTGAGCATCTTTTCATTTATCTGTTAGCCTTTTGAATGTCTTCTTTGGAAAACTGTCTATTCAGGTCCTCTGCCCATTTTTTAACTGGATTATTTGTTTTTTGGATGTTGAGTTTGATTTTAGATTTTGGATACAAACCCTTTAACAGATCTGTCATTTGCAAATATCTTCTCCCATTCTGTAGGCTGCCTTTTATTTTGTTGATTGTTTCCTTCACTGTGCAGAAGATTCTTATCTTGATGAAGTCCCAAAAGTTCTTGTTTGCTTTGTTTCCCTTGCCTCAGGCAACTTGTCTAGTAAGAAGATGCTGTGGCTGACATCAAAGAGGTTGCTACCCATTTTCTTCTCTATGATTTTGATGGTTTCCTGTCTCAAACTTAGGTATTTCATCAATTTGGGGGGTTTTTGTTGTTGTTGTTGTTTTTTACAGTTTATTGTGAAGTTGGTTTCCATATCACACCCAGTGCTCATCCCAACAAATGCTCTCCTCCATGCCCATCACCCATTTTCCTCTTTCCCCCACCCCATCAACCCTGTTTGTTCTCAGTATTTAAGTATTTCATCAATTTTGAATTTATTTTTGTGTGGTGTAAGAAAGTAGTCCAGTTTCATTCTTCTGCATATTGCTGTTCAGTTCTCCCAACACCATTTGTTGAAGAGACTCTCTTTTTTCCAATGGATATTATTTCTAGTTTTGTTGAAGTTGTTGTCTATATAGTTGTGGGTCCATATCTGGGTTTTCTTTTCTGTTTCATTGATCTATGTTTCTGTTTTTGTGCCAGTAACATACTGTCTTGATGACTACAGCTTTGTAATATAGTTTGAAGTCTGAAATTGTGATGCCTCCAGCTTTACCTTTTTATTTTCAGGATAACTTTGATTATTCAGGATCTTTTGTGATTCCATATAAATTTTAGGATTGTTTGTTCTAGCTCTGTGAAAAATGCTGGTGGTATTTTGATAAGGATTGCATTAAATGTGTAGATTGCTTTGGGTAGTGTAGACATTTTTAACAATGTTTGTTCTTCCAATCCATGAGAATGGAATGTCTTTCCATTTATGTGTAGCCTCTTCAATTTCTTCTGTAAGTGTTCTATAGTTTTCAGGGTACATATCTTTTGCTTCTTTGGTTATGTCTATTCCTAGGTATCTTATGATTTTTGGTACAATTGTAAATGGGAGCTATTCTTTTATTTCTTTTCTGTTGCTTCATTGTTGGTGTATAGAACAGCAACATATTTCTGTATGCTGATTTTATATCCTGCCAGATTGCTGAATTCATGTCATAGTTTTAGTAATTTATGTTGGAGTCTGTCAGGTTTTTTACATAGAGTATCATGTTGTCTCCAGAGTGAACGTTTGACTTATACCTTGCCAATTTGGATGCAATTTATTTCTTTGTTGTCTAATTGCTGAGGCTAGGACTTCCAGTACTATGTTAAATAGTAATGGTGAGAGTAAACATTCCTGTCGTGTTCCTGACCATAGAAGAAAAGCTCTCAGCTTTTCCCCCATTGAGGATATTAGCTATAGGTCTTTAGGTATATGGCCTTTATGATGCTGGGGTATGTTTTATCTATCCCTACTTCGTTGAGAGTTTTTATCAAGAATGGATGCTGTATTTTGTCAAATTCTTTTTCTGCATCTATTGACAGGATCATATGGTTCTTACTCTTTCTTTTATTAACGTAGTATATCATGTTGATTGCTTTAAGAAAATGAACTGCCCTTGCAGCCCAGAAATAAATCCCACTTGATTGTGGTGAATTATTCTTTTAATGTACTATTGGATTCAATTTTCTAGTTTCTTGTTGAGAATTTTTGCATCCATGTTCATCAGGGATATTGTAATTCTCCTTTATAGTGGAGTCTTTGGTTTGGGAATCAATGGTAGGAGTTTGGAAGTTTTCCTTCTACTTCTACTTTTTGGAACAGTTTTAGAAGAGTTTGTATTAACTATTCTTTTAATGTCTTTTAATGACAGGTGGCTCAGTCAGTTGAGTGTCCAACTTTTGCTCAGGTCATGATCTCACAGTCCGTGGGTTTGAGCCATGTGTCGGGCTATGTGCTGACAGCTCAGAGCCTGGAGTCTGCTTCGGATTCTGTGTCTCCTTCTCTCTCTGCCCCTGCCCTGCTTGCACTCTGTCTGTCTCTCTCCAAAATAAATAAATGATAAATAAATAAATGTTAAAACAAATAAACAAATGTCTGGCAGAATTCCACTGGGAAAGCATCTGACCATGGACTTCTGTTTGTTGGGACATTTTTTTTTAAGTAGTTTATTGTCAAATTAGTTTCCATACAACACCCAGTGCTCTTCCCCACAAGTGCCCTCCTCCATCACCACCACCTCTTTTCCCCCCGCCACTCCCTTTTCAACCCTCAGTTCATTTTCAGTATTCAATAGTCTCTCAAGTTTTGCGTCCCTCTCTCTCTCCAACTCTCTTTCCCTCTTCCCCTCCCCTTGGTCCTCCATTAGGTTTCTCCTGTTCTCCTGTTACACCTATGAGTGTAAATATATGGTATCTGTCCTTCTCTGCCTGACTTATTTTGCTTAGCATGACACCCTTGAGGTCCATCCACTTTCCTACAAATGGCCAGATTTCATTCTTTCTCATTGCCATGTAATACTCCATTGT
>NC_043702.1:74559676-74571172 GCF_006229205.1 Suricata suricatta
TGTGTGTGTGTGTGTGTATATATATATATATATATATATATATATATACACACACACACTACATCTTCTTGATCCACTCATCAGGCAATGGACATTTAGGCTCTTTCCATGTTTTTGCTATTGTTGACAGTGCTGCTATGAACATTGGGGTACATGTGCTCCTATGCATCAGCACTTCTGTATCCCTTGGGTAAATCCCTAGCAGTGCTATTGCTGGGTCATAGGGAGTTCTATGGATAGTTTTTTGAGGAACCTCCACACTGTTTTCCAGAGGGGCTGCACCAGTTTACATTGCCAACAGTGTAGGAGGGTGCCCATGTTGGGACATTTTTGATTACTGATTCAATTTCTTTACTGGTTATGGGTCTGTTCAAATTTTCTATATCTTCCTGTTTCAGTTTATTTAGTTTGTATGTTTCTAGGAATTTTTCCATTTCTTTGTTATTGCCCAGTTTGTTGGCATATAATTTTTCATATTTTTTATGGTTCTTCATATTTCTGTGGTGTTTATTGTAATCTCTTGTCTTTCACCTGGGATTTTATTTATTTGGGTACTTTCTCTTTTCTTTTTGATAAGTCTGGCATAGGGCTTATCAATTTTACTAATTCTTTCAAATAATTAGCTCTTAGTTTTGTTGATCTGTTCTATTGTGTCTTTTTGTTTCTATATTGTTTATTTCTGCTCTAATATTTATTATTTCCCTTCTTCTGCTGGCTGTAGGCTTTATTTGCTGTTCTTTTTCTGGCTCCTTTAGGTGTAAGGTTAGGTTGTATAGGACTTTTTTTACTTCTTGAGTTAGGCCTGTATTGCAACATACTTCCCTCTTAGGACTGCCTTTGCTGTATCCCAAAGCATTTGCTCCCGTGTACTTTTTAATTTCTTCTTTAATTTCTGGGCTAATCCATTTATATGTAGTAGGATGTTCTTTAACCTCCATGTATTTGTATTCTTTCCACATTTTTTCTTGCAGTTGACTTCAAGTTTCATAGTATTGTGGTCTAAAAGTATGCATGGTATGATCTTGATCTCTTTGTACTTGTTGAGGGCTGATTTGTGACCCAGTACATGATCTTTTCTGGAGAATGTCCCATGTGCACAAGGAAAAAAAAAAGTGTATTCTGCTGCTTTAGGATTAAATGTTCTGAATATATCTGATACATCCATTTGGTCCAGTGTGTCATTCAAAGCCATTGATTTCCTTACTGATTTAGTGAGTTTTCTGCTTAGATGATCTGTTCATTGCTGTGAGTATAGTATTAAAGTCCCCAATGATTGTATTATTATCAATGAATTTCTTTATGTTTGTTAGTAGTTAATTTACATATTGGGTGCTTCAAGTTGGGGAATAAATATTTATAATTGTTAGATCTTCTTGCTGGATAGACCCCTTAATTATGATATAATGCTCTTCTTCAACTCTTGTTACAGTCTTTGTTTTAAAATCTAGTTTGTCTGATATAAGTATGGTTACTTCAGCTTTCTTTTGATATCCATTAGCATGATAGATGATTTTCCATCTCTTCAGATTCAATCTGCAGGTGTGTTTAGGTCTAAAGTGAATCTCTTATAGGCAGCCTAAAGATGGATCTTGGTTTGTTTGGTTTTTTTTTTAATCCATTTTGATACCCTATGTCTTTTGATTGACTCATTTAGTCCATTTACATTCAGAATGATTATAGAAAGATATGAATTTGGCGACATTGTGTTACCTGTAAAGTTGGTGTTTCTGGTGATGTTCTCTGTTCCCTTCTAGTCTTTGTTGCTTTGGTTTTACTCCTCTCTCTGAGAGTCTCTTTAATGTGTCTTGCAGAAATGGTTTAGTGGTCACAAATTCCTTTAACACTTTCCTCTCCTTCTAGATTGGATGATGGCTTTGCTGGATAAAGTATTCTTGGCTGCATATTTTTTCCATTGAACATGTTGAATATATTTTGCCATTCCCTTCTGGCCCGCCAAGTTCCCATGAACAGACTTGCTGAGAATCTGATCTGTCTTCCCTTGCAGGTTAAGGACATTTTTCCCTTGTTGCTTTCAGAATTTTTTCCTTTGTATTTTGTGAATTTGAATATGATATGTTTAAGTGATGGCCAGTTTTTATTGAATTTGATGGAAGTTGTCTATGCTTTTGGATTTCAATGTCTGTTTCCTACTCCAGGTTAAAGAAGTTTTCAGCTATAATTTGCTCAAATAAACTGTGCCTCTTTCTTTTCATCATCTTCTCCTATGGGACTCCTATGATACAAATGTTATTACATTTTAAGAAGTTGCTGAGTTCCATAGTCTGTCTTTATGATCCAATACCTTTTGTTTTATCTTCTTTTTTGCTTCATTATTTTCCAAAATTTTATCTTTTGCACAATTGATTCATTCTTCTGATTTGTCCATCCTCATTGTTATGGCATCCATTCAGGTTTGCATCTCAGTTACAGCATTTTTAACTTTAGCTTGACTAGATTTTAGCTCTTTGATCTCTGCAATAAGGGATTCTCTAGTATCTTCTATATTTTTGTCAAGCCTAGATAGTAACCTTATAATTATTGTTTTAAATTCTAGTTCAGAGATCTAACTTTGATCTGTATTGCTTAAATCCCTGGCTATAATTTCTAATTCCTGTTTTCTCTTTTGGGGTGAGTTCTTTCCTCTTGTCATTTTGTCCAGAAAAAACAACAAAAAAAAACAAAAACAAAAACTAGATTCTGCTTGTTAAAAGAAGCTAGATCCAAAACTCTCTCTCTCTCTCTCTCTCTCTCTCTCTCTCACACACACACACACACACACACACACATATATATATAAAATAAAAAATCATTAAAAATTAAAAAGTTAAAAGGAAGCTATTTCCCCTAGATTTGAAGTTTTACAGCACCTACAATCAGTAGCCTTGGTGTATAGGAGTGGTTTGTGCTGTTTGCTGGGGAAGAGGCCTGTTTCTGTTATTCTCAGGCCCATTTGCCCTAGTGGAGCTCCCCCAGCAGAGGGCAGGGGGTGGAGCTTGGTGTAGCAACTCTGTTCTCCATTCGATGGCACTGTTTAGCTCACTGAGGTCAGTCACTACTCATGGGCAAGAGGTGAAAATGGCTTTTCTCTGCTTTCTCATCTCTGGAGCAGGCAGCTCGTGCCTGCCATTCCTCAGCAAGTCCACACAGATGAGCAAACAATCGCCTCTCCTGTGTCCCCAGCTTCCATCAGATCCCCACCTGTACCCTGTCTGTGTCCAAGCTGTCTGCCTGCCAGGCAGCATAGCCCTCCTATGTTTTATCTCAAGCACAGTTGTATTTCAAAACTCTAACCTTCAGAGACCCCCATAGTGTAGCGCCATGCTGATCCTCTACAGGAGGATCTCACTGCACTATGTCTGGTGCTGGCTTGTCCCAGAAAATGGTTGTGCAAACATGCAGTGGTTCAGGGTTTATGGTAAACCACAGCACAAAGCCAGCATCAAGGTTTGTTGCCCTCAACTGGCATCTTTGTTCCTATGCTGGTGAATGGGGCAATGAGCTCAATGGCACCCATTGGTTCTTTTGCCTCTGGAGAGGCTGTATCACCTATACCAAATTCACTCCAAGAAGGGGAGCACTTGCTCCCATGCTGCTAATTCCCAGGTCCCGCCCTCCACCCCGAACACAGCACTACCAGCTGCTGACCTCTGAAACTTCAGATTCTGTTCTCTGCCATGTATAAAAAAACTTGCGGTATTCAAACCCTCTCCTTATTTCGCAGTCAATGGTTTTGGGGCAGAATTTTTCTTGTGGGATCCCCTGCATGTGTTTTAACTCCTTCTTCTCACTTTCTCTCTTTCCCCTCTCTATATGTGAATATTTCCCCTCTCTATATGTGAATATTTTCATAAAATGTTTCACTTTTCCATAGGAAAATTAAATCTCACCTTCAAAACTATAGACTAAAGATACTTACTTTGGTATTTAATCAGTTTTGTCTCTAAATTTATTTTCAAATATGCACACCTCTCTATATTTACTAACCAATAAATTTTTTTCCTTAACCACTAATAGCAAAGACAAAAAGTTGTAGAAACTGATCCTTTACAATCCATAATTGTAAAAACTGATCATTTATCCATAACTGTTAAATTTATTATCAGAGATATTATATGGACTAATATTTTATTATAACTTTTAATAAATTTTTATAATAGTTTATTATAATCATAAGAGCAACAAATTGAGAAATACTATTCCAACATTTTTGTTTTCCTAATGGCGGCTGAAAAATCATAAGTAAGGTGTTCGATTAGAATGCTTTTTTTGTCTGCAAGAAATATAAAATACAACTTATTTAACAAATAGGGATATTGATTGCCATATAACAAAAGTCCAGAGGTATGGCAGGCCTCAGGACTACTTGACTTATGGCTCTATTTGTTATTATGATCTCTTGTTCATTTCCTTTTTTTGTTCTCACAATACACACCAGCTTTCTCCAAAAGCTAACCATCCTTGCTTTCCTGAGATGGTTGCCACCAACACCTGGGGCTATATGTCCGTTGGTCCAGGAAGAACAGTAGAAAAAAATTATCTCTCAAAAACCTTGAAATTCTATCTCATAAACCTTGAAAAAACCTTCAAACCTAGAACAATAATTTTCTCTTAAAGCCTCTCTTAAAATTAGAAGCATTTGGGTGGCTCAATTGGTTAAGTGTCTGACTTCAGCTCAGGTCAAGCCCCACATCAGGTTCTGTGCTAACAGCTCAGAGCCTGGACCCTTCTTTGGATTCTCTGTCTCCTTCTCTTTTTGCCCCTCTCCCACCCATGCTCCGTCTCTCACGACCGTGCACACTCTCAAAAATAAATAAAAGTTTTAAAAAGTTAAAAAAATCACCTCGGGACACCTGGGTGGCTCAGTCATTTGAGCTTCCGGCTTCAGCTCAGGTCATGATCTTGTGGTTAGTGTGTTGGAGCCCCACATTAGGCTCTGTGCTGACAGCTAGCTCAGAGCCTGGAGCCTGTCTTCAAATTCTGTGTCTCCCTCTCTCTCTTTGACCCTCCCCTGCTCATGCTGTCTCTCTCTCTCAAAAATAAATTTAAAAAATAAATTTAAAAATTAAAAAAAAAAAAACCCTTGAAATTAAATCTTCCCATCAGTTAGATTGAACCAATTTAAGTCACCAGCCCAGCCCCGGACTGAAATAGGCCACGGGGTTGCCATACATCAATGAGTCTAAATCTGTGTTCATTACAACTTCCCTAATGGCAGAAAAGATTTGCTGTGTTTGCTAAAAACACAGCTTTATGAGAACCCACCTCAGATCTACTGAATCAGAATTTCAACAGAGGAGTCTGATAATTTATATATTTGACAAGATTCTCAGGTGAGTCTTTCAAACCAGGAAATTTGGGAAACCACAATAGGAGTTGGGATGAGGTCAGTCCTCTGAGTCATGTAGAAGACCTGCAGACACTTCAACAGATTAGAGTTCTGATACCATGGAGGAAGACAGACTAGACCCTTATATCAACCAGAAGTATCAACTAGAGTGGCTAATTTTATCTTCTTAGATTTCTATTCTGAGCTCTTCCCCTTTGGTGATATCTTTCTTACTCTGCCTCCACATGCACTCCTTCCCTTCCCATTGCAAAGCATGATTTCTCATAGTATTTCCAATTATGGGTGCCAGGCTGGGAGCACCTACTGAAAATATTGGAACCTAAGAGTCATCATTGGGTGAGAGAAATTTTTCTCTGGAATTCCTCCATACTCTAAAAATATCAGCACATATGTCATGGTCTATTTGACCACAATGAAAGGCCAGTTCAACTGGTGACATACAATCCTGTCATGGAGAATTCCTATACATTATGTTGATTCTTCCATGCCCTTCCTTAAGTCACAGAGCCTTGTACCTGTCATCAATAAAGTAATAGTAAAATATGTACAGTCTTTTGAGGTTAAACATGTATCTTATATAAAATGCATTGTTTTGAAGACACACTCAGGAGACACAAGAAGAATAAAGATCCCACAGCCAGAAATGAAAAACATCCATTTTACTTTCTAACAATTTTAAGAGCATTTTTCTTTAAAGCAGATGCTGGTTATAGTGCCATTGGCTGGGTGTTATAGATAACTAACTGTAAGCTTCTAGAAGAGGCAATCATTAAGCCTGTGACTACTTTCTAGATGTAGATCAGAGGATGACAACAGGGGACACAATCAACCTCCAACTCACTCTCCTGTTACCTGGGTCATAGCTTCTCATCATTTCCCATCATTATGCCTCATCATACTCACACTCAACACCTGGCACAGTGGAACAAACTTCCCCAGCACTGTTCAGTGTGAGGAGCCTCTCTTAACTGGCCCCTCAGTGGGGCAGACAACACAAAGGGCTTGCAAAGGTCAACAAGAAAGAGCAAATCTAATGATCCTAACAAACTGAAACCCTCTTCACGTTTTCCATAAAGGGACAAACATCATCTAACTTTCTGTGGAAATTACTATTTGACCCAGGAAAATGGCTGCATTTTAATATCTCCAGAAAAGGCATCTGCTTTATTATTCTTTGCTCTGTGGCTCTTATATAATTCACTGTACCATTACTTTATTCATCTTTGTGCAAAATTAATTCTCTGACTGAAGCTCTAGACCATTCACATAGCAGTATTTTCTTATGTTTGCTGATTATTTTATATATATTACTTCAAGTAGAAAACATACTATAATATATGTTTGTAGGAAACAATTGAGCCAGTGTGTAACTGAGGAGTAGTCTCTAATTAATACTGTGTGTTTGTCTTTTTTTTTTTTTTTGCATAATCCTTGACGAGCCAGAATGGATTTTTTGTGAACTGAACTATCTATTTACTACTGTCCCTCTTCCCATCTTACTTATCTCTCTTTTCTTGCTAACAGGCAAACTCCATGGTAAAATGTTTGTGTTTTTAATTTTCCTAAAATGAAAACTCTGTTGGGAAGGAATTTTGCCTATTTTGTTCATGCATCTCTTCTGTGTCTAGAAGAGCACCACGTGCTCAAAACCACATATAAATCAATCAGTCACCTCCATTTCCTGTCCAACCACACTGCCATTGCCTTACTGCCATTACAGTCCATTACAGGGGTCAGCAAACTGGAGTCTGTGCCTCAGATGTAGCCTGCTACCTGATTCCACAAATAAAGTTGCATTGAAACAGAGCCACACCTATTTGTTTACATAAGATTTATGGCTGTTTTCACATTACAATAGCAGAGTTGTGACAAAGATACTATCTTCCACAGGCCTAAAATATTTACTATCTGATTTTTTATAGAAAATGTTTGCCAACCTCGGGATAATTGTAATAGTTTATTAATAATCTTTTCATCCAGGACCATTACCTCCTTTCTTACATACTCATACCCCACTGCCTTCTTCACTGACCTCAAAGAAATTGTTCTAAAGTACATATATGAATTTGTCAATTCTCTGACTCCTTCCCTGAAATACTCATCAGCTCACCCTTTTTTGATATGCATACATATTTTATTAATCTTCAAGTAAAAAAACCTTTCATAATGAAGCTTTAAGCCCACTCTCCTATACATCCACAAATACACATCTACAACCATATTGTAATCCTACTTTCTTTCCGTTATAGAAACTTTTGAGCTGGCACTGTTAAGATAAAGAAAAGATTAAAAGAATAAAAGAGAGGGGGCCCTGGGTGGCTCAGTTGGTTGAGTGTCCGACTTTGGCTCAGGTCATGATCTCATGGTTCATAGGTTCGAGCCCTGTGTCAGGCTCTGTGCTGAATGTTTGCTCAGAGCCTGGAGTCTGCTTCAGATTCTGTGTCTCCTTCTCTCTCTACCTTTCCCCTGCTCACGCTCTGTCTCACTCTCTTTCTCAAAAATAAATAAATGTAAAAAACAAAAAACATTTGAATTTTAATAAAGCATAAAATGGAAAGAGCTGCAAGAGAGAGTTTCTGGAAATAAGAAGAAATGGGAGTGGGGAGGATATCCAAATGAGATATCCTTGGATATCCATGGAGGTCTATGTATCAAGGTCTTATGCATTTATGTGGTAAAAGGGATTGTAAAAGCTAGATTAGGAATGTCACTCGATCAGTTACCCCAGTCTCCCCTACCTCTTCTGTACAACTTTGACTCCATGTGGTAGGCAGAATTCTAAGATGACTCCCAAAATACTCATTCCTGGTATCCACACCTTTAAGTGTGAATGGAGCTTATGAGTATTATAGGATAGTCAGTCTCTTGATTAAATTATGTTATATGTCAAATGGTGATGAGATAGCCATTTTGTGACTCCCATTAGCAGACTGGAGAAAGATTGGAAGTATGAGAGGATCTAAGGCAGGGGGGGGCCTGGAGCAAAGATCTAGGAGTGCCTTCTGGGAGCTGAGTGGTCCTTGCCTAAGAGCCAGCAAGACAAGTCCCTCAGTCATACAGTTGCAGGGAAATTAATTCTGTCAAAAAACCAAGAGAGCTTATAAGTCTATCTTTCCCCTCCAGATAAAGATGCAGGTGAGATCTTGTTTCAGGCTTGTGAGATCTTGAGCAGAGAACACAGCTAAAATATGCCAGAATCCTGCCTCACTGAACCTATGAACTAAGAAATGTCTGTTGTTCTAAGCCTTTATGTCTGTGATCATTTGTTATGCAGCAATAGGAAACTAATACACCATATTAATGGGATAAAGAGAATTATTTAAAGTTTTTCTAAGCATTGGAAAGACATACTTATTTGGAATGGCAGTACCAATCTTCTGATCACTGCAACGAGAACATCCTATGTACAGTCCTCAGGTTGTCTAGAATTAGATGCTTTATGATGAGAATATCCCAACAAAGTTCATTGTCAGTCTCTGTAAGTGTAAAGTGGTCAGCTGGTCTTTTGAGCCAGGGAAGTGAAGATGGATTAATGCATTTGTATAGTTTGGATAACGTAGCTTTACAGTCTTGAGTTCAATTTCCTCAGAGCCAACTGGACAGTTAAGCAAGTGGTTTAGAGGACTGCAAGAGCCCAATTTAAACTTTTAATGCCAAGGTTAAAAATAGCATTGGGGCACCTGGGTGGCTCAGTTGATTGGGCATCTGGCTTCAGCTCAGGTCATGATCTCATGGTCCACGGGTTCGAGCTCTACATTGGGCTCTGTGCTGACAGCTCAGAACATGGAGTCTCTTCTGGATTTTGTGCCTCCCTCTCTCACTGCACCCCCCCCACTCATGCTCTGTCTGTCTCTGCCTCTCAAATATAAATGTAAAAGCCTTAAAAATAGTATTAAGTCAAGTGGTAAATTCTAGAAAGGGAAGAAAATTCTGACCTTGAAGTGTAAATTTACAGGTTGCTGTATCAGTCAGGAAAATATATGTTATACTGTAGTAACATACAATCTCTGACTCATATTTTACAAAAATAAAAGTTTAAATCTCACTCAAATGCTATGCCCATCATATTTTGGCTAGAGTTCTGCTCTAAAAGCTCCATTCCTTGACTTTCACATTTTCTGAGGCATGAAAGCAAATGTATCAAATCATGCACTGGCTGTTGAAGCTCCTGCTTAGAACAGACACATGTCACTTCAGTTCACATTTCGCTGGTAAACACAAATTCTGTGGCCTGCTTTAGTCAGGGTTCTTCAGAGAATAAATCAACAGTGTGTGTGTGTGTGTGTGTGTGTGTGTGTGTGTGTGTGTGTGTGTGTAGAGGCTGATTTTTTTAAGAAGTCAGCTCATATGACTGTGGAGGCTGGCAAGTCCAAATTTTCTGCAAGGTTGGCTGGCACACTGGAATGAATTGATGTTGCAACTCAAGTCCAAAGGCAGTTTGCTAGCATAATTCCCTCTTCCTCTGGGGAGGTCAGTCTTTTTTCTTAAGACCTTGAGTTATCTGGACAAGGCCCACCACATTATGCAGGATAATCTACCTTACTCAAAGTCTACTGATTTAAATGTTAATCTCATCTGAAGAATATCTTCAGAGAAACATCTAGAATAGTGTTTTGGCCAAATACCTGGGTATTATGGCCTAGTGAAATTGATCCATGAAACTAACCATCACATGGTCATCCCTACCTTCTAAGAACTATAATGCTACCATAGGTTTGGTAGATGAGGAGGCAGAGATATTTGGTGAACAGCACTAAAGAAAAATGCAACCAACCAAAGAAGATAGAGAGATCTGCTTTGCCATGTATCTATTTCCCTGAGCAGGACAAAAAAAAATTTTTTTAACCCCAAAAACTAGACACTGATGAGTCAGCTATTGGGACTAAAAATAAATTAAGATTAAATGTGAGAAGCTGAAGAGATTTCGGCATAGTGTGTATACACCAGCCACAAGGACAGATGCAACTCTGAACTCCATGATTACCTGATACAAGTTTTGTTTGAAGATCTCAAGAAGGTGATTTAATTGAGGAGAGAGGGCAGACAAATTGGGATTCAGAGGGATATGGAATATTTACACTCAGAGATTCACAAGGTATGCCTACCTTCCTAGCTCCTGCTTGACTGATAAAACCCTGTCAACATCTTTCTGTAAGAAGTTATAAAGATCTTTAACCAAGAAGCTTAGTCTGCTTTGAGATGAAAATAAATGCCCTCCTGCACCTTTGTTTTACAGAAGGGAAATTATGTCCTCGGTCTTAAAATGTTAAATGTTTGTTTGTTTCTTTGTTTCTTTGATAACTTTTTCTTAGTGAAAAGTTTTCAGATGAAAATTTTAAACACTTCAAAACTCTCACAGCTTTTAAAAAGCTGAAAGACAAAATGTATAATACTATTCAGTTAGGTTACTTGTAAAATTTATAAAAGTACTAAAATAATGCTTAAGTTATCTCATGGTAAAACTATAGCATATATCTAATTTATATAATATAAATATATATACAATATATACCCCATATATATTTAAATGTAATTAAAAATATATATGTATGTGTGTATATATATACACATATATATATTTGAAAGGGTAAAAATAGGTTCGTAATCATAGCTCTCTCATTTACTTGGAAGATATAGGGCTTGGGATTATGATTTTCCATATCAAATTAGTTTTAAAATAACTATATTTTATAGCAATATGAATATACTGAAAATAAATAACTATCCTCTTTAATAAAATCTGTAAGTGAAAAGGCACAGATACAAGCTCTGGCTATAAGAAGAAAAAAAAATCTCTGCAATTTCTTATAGGTGGCAGTCATGTTGCATTGATGAGGTCATACTCTATTATAAGCTTAGGAAATTCATTCTTGGATGAGATAATGCTGTTTGGGAAAAGGACTTGATTGTAAGACCCCTATCACAAAACTTATTTTTATGTTTCAAATTCCAGGTGATAAATTAGAGAAACATTCTACCTACAATATTGCCAGTAGAAATGTCTTACAATCTCTCTTATCTCACAATAAGAGAGGTAAGTCTACTCTAGCTGCCTTCCCCTGGCCCTAGGAATAAGTGAACCCTAATTAAAGATGCAGTCATTACCAGTGTAACAGTGTGTGAGCTAAACTGCTACAGGTTCCACCTCC
>NC_043702.1:74571272-74578751 GCF_006229205.1 Suricata suricatta
TGTATATACACAATGGAGTACTACATGGCAGTGAGAAAGAATGAAATCTGGCCATTTGTAGGAAAGTGGATGGACCTTGAGGGTGTCATGCTAAGCGAAATAAGTCAGGCAGAGAAGGACAGAAACCATATATTTGCACTCATAGGTCTAACAGGAGAACAGGAGAACCAGGGTGGGAGGGGAAGAGGGAAAGAGAGTTGGGGAGAGAGAGAGGGATGCAAAACTTGAGAGACTACTGAATACTGAAAACCAACTGAGGGTTGAAGGGGAAGGGGGAGGGGGGGAAAGAGGTGGAGGTGATGGAGGAGGGCACTTGTGGGGAAGAGCACTGGGTGTTGTATGGAAACCAATTTGACAATAAACTATTTAAAAATTAAATAAAATAAAATACAATTGCCCCTCTTTATGTCCTTGTTCTGTTCCACTTTTTCTTTTTTCTATAATACAATTTTTATTTATACTAGAATTTTTCTATATTTTTCTACAAAACTTATCACCATCTGATATATTATGTAATGGTATTATTTATTATGTTTCTCACCTTCCCCTACCTTCAACTTTTTGTTAGAATCTAGACCCAACAACATTGGCCTTATAAGTGATTACAACTCCCTAGAACAGTACTTACACAAAGTAGGGACTCAAAAATATGTATTGGATGAAAAAATGACTCCAGTAACTGGTGAATGGGCAGAGATTCAGAAAATTATTGGTAGGAAGAAATATTATTAATCATGTAACATTATAAACGATATTAATAAATGGAATCTAATACTAGTATTACTCACTGCTTTATGATCTGGACACTAGTTTAACCAGACTCTATCTATAGAAAGTAAGAAGTTGTAACTGATTTTGCTGTGATGTAGAGAAAATTTTGATGTTTCTGTGGAACTTTATCATCCCCAAAGTGTTTTTCTTTTTTCTTTTTCTTTTTTCACATAATACCATCTTTTTTTTTTTTTGGTGAGAACATTTACTATCTACTCTCAACAGCTTTCAAGTACATATTACAAAATTATTAAATGTAATCACCATGCCATATATTAGATTCGCAGAACTTACTCATCTTATAACTGGAAGTTTGTATCCTTTGACCAAAATCTCCCCATTTCCTCAACCCTCAGCCTCTAGTCATCACCACTCCATTATTCTCAGTAGAGATGCAGTAAAATTTTAACAACTGGGGAATATGGATGAAGGGTATGTGGAAGTTCTTTAATTTTTTTATTTTTAAACTGGTATTCCAGTATAGTTAACCTACATTGTTATACCAGTTTCAAGTATATAATACAGTGATTTGATAATTCTGTACATTTCTCCGTGCTCACCAAGTTAAGTGTACTCTTAATCTCCCTCACCTATTTCACCCATCCCCCCACTAACCTCCCCTCTATATTTTTCTCTATATTTAAGAGTCTATTTTTTGGTTTGTCTCTTATGGTTTGTTCATTTGTTTGGTTTCTTAAATTTCACATGAGTAAAATACTACAGTACTTTTCTTTCCCTGACTTATTTCACTTAGCATTATACCCCCTAAATCTATCCATGTTATTGCAAATGCAAGATTTTATTTTATTTTATTTTAAGAGAAATAGAGAAAGTGAGTGCGTGCATGTGCATGTGGGGGCACAACACAGGGAGAGAGAAAGAAATCCAAGCAGCCTCCATGCCTAGTGCAGGAGCCCGATGTAGGGCTCAGACTCATGACCCATGAGATCATTACCTGATGGCTCAAAATCAAGAGTCGGACACTTAACCGACTGAGCCACCCAGGTGCCCCAAGATTTTATTTCCGTGGCTGAGTAATATTCCCTTGAATATATACCACATCTTCTTTATCCTTTCATCTATTAAGTTTTCATATTCTTTGGGTAAATATTCAAAGAGTTTTTATAAGCACTGTTATTCTTATATAATAAACTTGTTAAGTAAAAATTATTATTTTGTTTTAAGGATTCAGAAATGGAGTCTTAGAAACTGGTTTTCAGAAATTTACCTAAGAATAAACAAGCCAAGGTAGTTTGCTCCTGGTCTAGAGCCCTCTCCAATACGCCCTCCCCAAGTGCTGCCAAGAAGCAAGTCTTTTATACACATTGGTTCAGAACCCTTGCTCCCTCACCAAAGAAAGTTGTGTAGGACCCTTCTTCTCACATTTGTATTTTATAAACTGAAAAACGGATTTTTCAGGCCTTCTATCTTCCTTTCTTCCATACCTCCTAATGTTAATTTTTCTTCATCCTGATGGCATCAAAGTACAAAATATGTTGTACCAGTGGTCCAGTAATCTGCTCTGGATCCTTTCCATTTTGGGAACTGAATTCTCAGGTTGGAGTCACTGGATGTGAATGCAGGTTTTGGGGCTACCTCTGTGAGCATTTCCCTCTTTTGAGTTTCTGGCTCAGGCAGCCCATTCCTCAGTTTTATCTCCCTGCCATCCTGTGCTGCTTGCATGTAAATTTTCTCCTGGACATAGCAAGACAAACTCGAATAAACTATCACAAATGAGAGCATTGCAATTTAAAACCTACACGTCCTGGGGCACCTGGGTGGCTCAGGTCAGTTAAGCATCGGACTTGGGCTCAGGTCATAATCTCAAGGTTTGTGAGTCTGAGCCTTATATGACAGGCTCTGTGTCGTCAGCTGGGAGCCTGGATCCTGCTTTGGATTCTGTTTCTGTCCCTCTCCCCCTACCCAGCTCGCTCGCTAGTTCATTCATTTTCTCTCTCTCTCTCTCTCTCTCTCTCTCTCTCTCTCTCTCTCTCTCTCTCTCTCTGTCTCTCTCAAATATAAGTAAAAAACATTTTTTAAAAAAACCCAGTTATACATCCCAACACATCACTCAAATATCAGCAAAGAACTTTAGCTCCCAAATTGGCTGCACTGCACATAAACATTGTACAAATTAGTAACAAGAAAGATATAGTTTGAATCCGTTTTGTATGGGGATTCTTGTGCTGGTATTAGCAAAGTAAGAACTACAGGAATGTAGGTAGGAGTGAAGCCAGTATCCTCAGAGCATTTGATAAACTCTGTTGACATGAGCCACTTTACCGAGGACCCAATGCCCTGCAGATCTAACACCCTTTGTTATGGTCAGGGATTTTCACTGTGGTCCCCAAGGAAGTTCCCAGGAAACCTATGGGAAGGGCTACTTTTACTCTTTCCAAGTAGATGTCAGGTACCACGTTAATCATTCAAAAGCAAAAACAAACAAAACCCTAGTGCATAACATGGATAGAAAAATGTATCAAGGTATCAAAGCAAAGCAAACTACCTTGCTATCATCACTCCCTTGGGGTTTCTAAGGCTTAGTTATACCAAAAAAATTACCCTGAATTGGAAGTCAGGGGCCAGAATTCTCTTCCTGGCTTTTCAAATAAACCCCACTGACTGACCTTAGCAAGCCACCAAAATTTGGAATATCCCTCTTCCTTCATTGTATAATAAGGGGGTTGGACTAGAAGACTGAAAAGATCCCTTTAAACTCTAAAATATAATTAATCTATGCTTTGAATAATTCATGGTTAATCTTTCCTTGATAGGCTTCTGGAAGTTCTAATAAAGATTTTCCATGTATCAAGAATGTGCCATATGCCCCAAATCCTGATAACGAGCCCAACCCCAGACACCAAACTAAATGCTTCCTTGCAAGTTGTCCCCTTGGTCCTGTGAGGCCAGGACACTGCTTTGCAGCTGACAGAACTGTGGCTCAGAGAAACTTGCCGGAGGGTTATGTGACTGAGACAGCTCCTCCCTCTTTAGAATAACTTCTACACACACAGCCTCTCATAGCCCACAGCTTTTCATGACCACTGGAGCTTCATAGAGCCAAATGTGCCACCATGTACATAGACTAACAAATGAGGCAGAGAATGTGGAGCTAAGGCAAACTTAAAATTCATATTTCAGCCCCTAATTTTATAGATGTGGATAATGACACCTATGGAAGTTTAAGAAATTAAGATGTGACAAATCAAGGACTGGGGTCCCTATTTCCTTCCTCCCTCCCTTCCTTCTTTTCTTTCATTCCACAATTCCCAAAGTAAAAATATTAGAAAGGATAATTATGTGCTATAAATATTTCTTCTCAGGAGATACCTGATGGTTCTTTCTGAATACTTCTTTTAGCATGCCTTCTTTTTCTTTATGGATTTAGGCATGACTATCCATACACCACATTCAAACTGGAAGAATATGGAGCTTTTTTTGTCAGGTGCTTTTAATTATACCATTTCACTTCTTAGAAACTGATCTCTTTGTACATATGGATAAAGGGAATAATTGAAATTTACAGCCATTAAGACATAAAACTTAAAAGTTTTAGCTACTCTTTAAAAGTTGTGTTGGGTGATTTCTTATTCATGTGAGTAAAAATAAACATTTTTTTCTGCATCTCAAACAGCTCTGAACATCTCAGAGGCTGAAAATAAATTCATCGAGTTGCTAATAATGTATACATTTACCAATAATACTTGATGTCTACTCTTGTAAAAAGAAAGAAAATACATTGATACATTAAGCAGTGAAAGTGAAACCGCTTTAGAATAAAGTTAGTCAAATGAAATCAAAACAAACCAGTAGACAGATATGTAATAATTAGAAGTCTAGCTGCCAGGACACTGAGCAGGAAATGGGGGCATATTTTAAATGAAATTACCCATTGGTAGCAAATTGAATAAGCACCTATATATTGCCTAGTTATACACACATGTTTATGTGTATTACACTGGCTGCAAATTCCTATTCTGTCTTACTATTTAGGTTGATCTTCATGGGATAAACATAACACTGGATATTATTTAAATCTGTTTAGAAACCAAAATAACTAGAAGGAGAACTTCATAGAGTTATCTCATTGTGTCCTTGGTTTTCAACAATAAACAAGGAGCTAAATGCTATCAGGTAATGATCAGTACAATCATTTTTTTCTTCTCTAAATCGTAATTTCTGAGACTGGATTGTTGACACTGAAATGTTTTAGGGAGAGAAGGACAGGGGTGTGTTTTTTAGTTTGCTCAGCACTGTAAACCTGAGCTAGTTTCCTGACATCATCATCATTATTATTATTATTATTATTATTATTATTATTCCTGAAGCATTCCAGGCTTGGGTGGGGATGGAGGGCCTAGGTTCGGGAATAGGCAAAGTACACAGTTGTCAGGAGGCCTGGATCTTAACATACCTCCCTAGAGACCTGACTCCTGATACTTGTGGAGATGACATGCTATGTCCGAGGAGAAGTGCAATTATATTAAATATATATGGCAAGGGCACGATGGTCTGGCCCCTGAGCCTTGTTAGCACTGATTAATCTAACGGTTCCAAGCTGAAAGTAGAGGCTTGAGCAAATGGGAGAAGCATACCCCTTCCCACTTCTCCTTGGGTTACATTCTCCATCTGGAATGTTCTCACCTTTTTATCCCTCCAAGCCTATCAGATTCCACATCTACCACAAGGCCACCTTTGCATATTCTAGCTTCTACCCACATCTCATTTCTAAAGCTCACCAAGTTTAGAGAAGTACATTAGTACTTTGCCCAACTTTTATATTTTGTTTTTCTTCATTGCTTTGTCTTCACCTTTTTTAAAGCTCATTTTGCCTCTCTGGGTATGTGGTAGCTCTCTTTCTAGAGATCCTAATTTTACTACACTCTGTAAAACACTCAACACATACTAGATATTTAACAATTAATTAATAAGTTGCTATCTGATAGATTTTTAAGAAAGAGCATAATAATGGAGTCACACCTAGATATACTTCAAACTTTATATTCTGGGGTAACAATAATTATAAAAGCACTCCCAGGCCATCAAACAGTTTTAACTCACTTGCACCACCACTGGGGCAAAGCTTTTCTTTTGGATACTTCTCAGCATTCTCCCTCAGAATTCTATATTGAGGGGCACCTGGGTGGCTCAGTTGGTTAAGTGTCCAACTTCGGCTCAGGTCATGATCTCACAGCTCACAGGTTCAAGTCCCATGTCAGGTTCTCTGCTGAAAGCTGAGCCTCGAGCTTGCTTAAGATTCTGTGTCTCCCTCTCTCTCTGCTCCTCCCCTGCTCACACACTGTCTCTCTCTCCTTCAAAAATAATTAAGCATTAAAAACAAAAAAATTAATAAATAATAAATGAGCCTACAGCAAAACAGTAAAGGAAAAATAAAATGGGTAGTTTGGTTGAAAGGGAAAGAAAAGGGATTAGAGTCAAGAACGTAAAATAGGCATTATTATTTAATTCACCACAAAATCCTGCAATGTATATACTTCATATCCAAGCTTCACAGGTAGAGTCTCAGAGGGGTTTTGATCAAAGATCAGGCAGAACTGGTATGTACAGACAGAGCTGACTAGTTCCTTAGTTCAGAACCCCAACAGGTTAGTTCTCACTGACAGGGAAGCAAAAGGGAAGGAAAGAACCAGAATGAGCCAAAGAGTTACATGTATTGGGAGGGAGGGTACTATAAAACCATCTTACATGGTTGTGGTGTAAGCTTGGAGCTCGACCCTAGTCCGTTGTTGGTACGGTCTATTCTTGGACTATCCCTCTTGGAGAAAGAAAAGAGAAATCTATAGAGAATTTTACGAGGGAGATTACTGTCTCTTTAAGAGAATCTCCAATTCATAACTACTCAAGGAAAATATCAATGCTTTTTGGTTCCCTAAAAATTTGTTCATTCTCTTTAATACTGTTTCCCCACTTAATTATAAAGAGACTTAGAAATGAGCTACCCAACTGCGATGATCCTTAGTTCAAATCAACTCATTTAAGATGAATTTTCTTCTGCTTACTAAGAGAAGGGCGCACTGTTTTATTGTCATGTCAATTCAGCAGAAAATTCCCTTTCATGTTTAGAAGTTATTCAAATCTCTGAAAAATCTAAAATATGTGAAACATTAAATATTGAATATAGAATTTTGAAATAAACAGGCAATTCCCCTTTAAGGGTTAGAATGGTATTCTGACACTGATTCTTTAGAAAGTAAAAATTCTCAGAATCCAGAAATTTTACCATTGTATACAAGTAGCCATTTGCTTCCATATGATAGGATACAAGGTACACATTAAGAGTGGATTTGATAGTTAAGCACAGGGAGGGAGGCAAACCGTAAGAGACTCTTAAATACTGAGAACAAACTAAGGGTTGATGGTGGTGGGGGAGAGGGGAAAATGGGTGATGGGCACGGAGGAGAGCACTTGTTGGGATGAGCACTGGGTGTTACATGGAAACCAATTTGACAATAAACTATAAAAGAAAAAATATGATTATTCACCTTTTAGAAAATGTTTTTGATGATAGCATTTCTTTTATTTCATTTCCAAATATATGACCTACAGTATCATTAATCCTTTAATGGTAAATACATGTTAGAATAAAAAAGCAATTTTTCTTAAATAAAAAAAAGAGTGGATTTGATTTTTTAAGAGTGGATTTTAAACAGATTAATTTACCATTGAGAATATATATATATATATATA
>NC_043702.1:74578851-74599293 GCF_006229205.1 Suricata suricatta
TGGCTCATTTCTCCTCATAAATTCTTCAAAGCCTGTGAGAGGTCATACCCTATATATTTTTTTGCCTACTTCACAATACCTGGGTAACTTTCATATAGGACATTGTCATGCCTCAACTGTACACTTATTAATAATTTTTGAATTGATTTGAAAATAAAGAGACATTGATCTCTTTCCAATATATTTAAGAATCTGAAACAAAAATATCTTCAAAGCAGAGGTTGGTTGTAGGGTGATATTTCATCAGCTAGCTAGCCTGGGTCAGAAATATGTTTTCTTTGGATGAGATAGTGTATATTACATTTTTTGGAAATTTTTCTTTTAAAACCCAAGAATTTATACATATAGGTCCATATTTTGGGGGGGTTTATTATGTTTTTTATTTATTTTTGAGAGACAGAGAAAGACCGTGCCAGCAGGGGAGGGGCAGAGAGAGTGGGAGATACAGAATCTGAAACAGGCTCCAGGCCTTGAGCTGTCAGCACAGAGCCCAACTCGGGGCTCGAACCCACAAACCATGAGGTCATGACCTGAGCTGAAGCCGGATGCTTAACCGACTGAGCCACCCAGGTGCCCCTGTTTTTCTTTTAAAAACTGGAAGATCTGGCAAGAGTAGAACTTAATCTCTCTCTCTTTTTTTAAATGTTTATTTATTTTTGAGAGAGAGAGACAGAGACAGAACATGAGCGGGGGAGGAGCAGAGAGAGAGTGGGAGACACAGAATCCGAAGCAGGTTCCAGGCTCCGAGCTGTCAGCACAGAGCCGGATGAAGAGTAGAATTTAATTTCATTATGGCAAGCCTCAGCTGGAGAGGTACCCCTTTGAACAAGGACACCCTCTCTGATTTCATGCAGCCAACAGCCCCCTGTTGTCCTGTGCCCAGCTTGCTTCACTCATTTCTATTACCTGCTAGATTAAGAATCCTGCTTCAAAGAATACCTCATTTCTTCATCACTTGAATAACATGTAGTTTTTAAAATGTTACCTGCCTTCAGTAGTACCCAGAAGGAGCCTATAAGGGTGAAGTTTTGCAAAGAGATTGTCTTCAGATTTCATTTTGTCACAGTAATTAATCACCTACCTGTTCAATGACACAGTCAGTTCCACAGTAATGAAGATCTTGTAAACAGAAAATTAATTACACAGAGAATCAATGCTATTTGCTATTTTGCAGGGGAAAGTGGGGAGGAGCAAGAAGAGGAGGAATAAGAACAAGAACAAAAACCACCACCACTGCCACCAAATCTGAAATACTTTTCCCACAAAAATGTACCTGGTAATTTACACACAAAGAAACAGAAAATGGGTATTTGCTTTCTAAATTCTCTCATAATCAACGTTCTAAAAGATCACCCAGTAAGAATTCAAAACCTCTCTCCCCAAATCCATATCTTATTTTTTAAATTCACCCACTTTCACTCTTTAAATCCACTATACCTGATCAAACATTACATAGCCCATAACAATACATTCTGTATCTCCTTCCCGATGAGTCTTAATATCCTCTATCTTATGAAGAATTGCAGTTCATTTGATCTATCTGCCACTTATCAGGGGCTCATACGAGTTCTTTTTTTGGGTTGTTAATTCTTTTAAGTATTTTTTTATTTATTATTTTTGAGAGACAGAGAGAGACAGCATGAGCAGGGAAGGGTCAGAGAGAGAGAGAGGGAGACACAGAATCTGAAGCAGGCTCCAGGCTCTGAGCTGTCAGCACAGAGCCAGACGCGAAGCTCGAACCCACGAACCGTGAGATCACAACCTGAGCCGAAGCCAGAAGCTGGACGCTTAACAGACTCGGCCACCCAGGCACCCCTCATACGAGTTCTAAACATGATGTTTGGTAATGTCCCCCTCTTACTAATACTGTGGCACATCTTAATTGCAAACTGGAGGCTTTACTAAATAAGGGAACACATTTACTTTTAGGGTATACATGTTATCATAACAATTGAGAGGAATTAAATAAAAACAAACCAGCTAAGCAACTTTAAAGAGGCAGAGCATGAAGACAATGATAAACCTGAAAACATGCCGTATTTTTTTTTCTTCAACCCCAATATGAGCTGCTTCCCTAGCAACACAGTGTTTAGGTTGTTTTCAGGTACGGATTTAGCTCAGGGCATAGAACACGCCAGTCTGATTCAAGATCATGCTCCTATATAATTAACTTTAGTTAATTTTTTAAACACTCTCAAGACCAATGAAAGAGAATTTCTCATTTAGGAAATAAATTCAACTGAAGTCACTGCATTAAATATGGATATTTCAGAGTGGCAATATTTGGAATGACTGCACAAAACCCTCTTAGGGTTATGTGTTTGTGTGTGTCATTATTACACATTTCTATAAGCTCAACAAATACGCTCTCCGAATTGTTTCCTTAGCAATGGTTACTAAGCACTTTGGAAGATATTAGAATTTCCTTCCATCTTAATATAATCTGTACTGTACTCTTTTTACCCCAGAGATCTTATTTTTACAAGATAAAATTATTTAATTCAAATTTGCTTCAAAGTAAAGCACAGTGTGCAGTGTACGAATTTGCTACTGAAAGAACCTGGATATGTGAACCAGTTTCTTAAATACATTAAATTATAAATTGCAACAGAAATTAATTTCAAAATTAGTTCTTTAATGATTCCTATAATCACAATATATCTATAATGACACGATTAAGTGCTTTCAACAGGAAAATTTTTCATAGGATTAAATAGAAAATTTAGCTTGATTCACCTGGAGTTTGTAATGATTGCTCTTTACTAATAATCCATTATACTTTCAATTTTCATTTGATCATTGATTTTTCAGTCTGTCATACACTTACATTATGAGCAATTTTATCATATGAGTAAAATTTCATTCAGATTCACACAGAAGTATATTTACTGTCTGCCACTTCAGACCTGCCCCTAATTTATACATTATTCAGCACTCATTGTTGTTACACTTTTATTACAGGCTCAGTAAAAAATAAGTTGAAGCAAAATAACTGAAGTAAGAAAATATACTCTGTTGCTAAGTAAAAATGATTTGGTCCTAAAGTAGGTAGATAATACAAAGAAACGCAGGAGCAGGGAGGAAAATGATTCTATCAAGAGACCATCCTTAGCAGACAGAGTTCTTTATGAGCCTTGCTGAAAATCACCCTGTTTGTTTAGCAGTTCAATCTTGATTATTGGCATTGCTTGTTTCTAACTACTTGCTAGATTACATTGAGTTTTCACTTTTTATTTTTATTTTTTATTTTTTGGCATGAGGTTTGGGATTATTTTCCTGCACGCTGTAGTCATACTGATATAAAATGATTAGATTTGTATAACTGTTTTGTTTCTGCCAAAAAAAAAAAAAAGCCTCATAGATAACAGTACAAATGCAGGAGGATTGGCTGGTCTCCTATTTAATATTGGTTGCAAGTGGATACTTATAAAGTTTACACAACAGTCCAATAAAATATTAATTCCTAAAATTCACATCTTCCTAGACATTTGTAAAGTTGGCTGTGCTCCTGTATGCTCTAGTTAATTGTTTTTTTCTATCATTCTGTAAACAGCTCACTGCCACTTTCAGATGATGTTTTCTCTCTCACGCCACTTGCTTTGTAATTTACTGCAGTCTCGTTCCCCGAGTACCACTGCTCTGAAACTTGCTTTCTTGAGTGATTTTCTTAAAAAAATTAATGGTTTTTTTTTTTTTTTGAGAGAGAAAGAGTATGAGTGGGGAAGGCGCAGAGAGAGAGGGGAGACACAGACGCTAAGCAGGCTCCAAGCTCTGAGCTCTCAGCAGAGACCAATGCAGGGCTAGTCTCACAAATCTTGAGATCATGAACTGAGCCTAAATCATATGCTTAACTGACTAAGCCACCCAGGCATCCCCTTTTCTGAGTAATTTAAATTATTGGGTTTTTATTTGGCATCACTCCTCTGTAAAACTCTCTTCTGGGTTCTGTGATGCCACATGGACCTGGCTGGCCTACCACTTCTCTGACCAGTCTTCCCATACTTTCACTAGATCCTTTTCCTTTCTTCGCACATTTAAATCTAGTAATTGTCCAAGATACTGCCACATACCTCTGTCTGCACCCTGATTCTACATAGTCTCATTGTCACCCATTGATTCAAGTTCAATATGTATATAGGTGAATCTCAGCCTTACATCCACTGGCACTCAGATTCCAGATCCATATTTCGTTTTATATTACAAACAAAGAACCTGAATTCCATGGGCAAGATATCCATAATTAAATTCATTCTCTCTACTACTTTCCTCCTTTGTTGCTTTCTCTTTCTGGTTAATGACAACATCATTTAAAGAAATATCTGTGGTAAGGGTGCCTGGGTGAATCAGTGAAGTTAAGCGTCTGACTCTCGATTTTGGCCCAGGTCATGATCTCATGGTTCGGGTGATGGAGCTCTGCGTCAGGCTCCGTGCTGACAGTGCAGAGCTTGCTTGGGATTCTCTCTCTCTTCCTCTCTCTTCTCTCTTCCTCTGCTGGCACTCTCTCTCTCTCTCAAAATAAATAAATAAACACTTAAATAAAAATTAAAACTGTGGAAATATTACTAGTGTTAACCAATTTTTCTGGCTCTCTTGTCCTTCTGGGAACAAAGAGGATGCCATTTTGACATTCTCTTAAGGTTAGACGTGGCCATGTGACATAGCTAGAAAAAGATCCTTTGTTGCTTTCAGCCATTGAAATTTGGGGACTATTTATTATTAAAATGTAACTGAGTCTACTCTCACTACTGTATAATTTCTCATATATGAAATCTTTTGTCATTGAATTAGTCAGGAATAACTTTAGGTATATGTAACATTAAAAAATTATAATGTGAATGTAATTTACAGAATGTTATTTCCGTGTCCGGTGAAAGGCATCTAGAAGCAAGCTTTCTCAGGCTGCCCTGCCTTCTCTGGTGACTCGCTCTTACCCTCCTGCCCCTCACAGGCAGGAGCAGGACATGCAACACTTGACTTTCACTCCATAGTACAGGATGGCTTGGAAGTGCTGTACCGCATTCCATCCACATCTCAGCACCTGGAAGGAAATTCTAGACGTTGCACTTAGGCCTCACAGGTCTGAATTTAATCCCAAGGCCACACCCAGCTATGCAAATTCAAAAACATAATCTTCACCAGATGGGAATGTGTCCAGCTAAAGTTCTGGGCAATGATATGAAATTTAAGAAAGAGGATAAATATGTCTGTCTTGAACATTTATTTTGTCCTTTGCATCATCAAAATTTATTAACCTCACTTCCTAAATGTCTCTCCATTCTGATTCTTCCTTTCACTCTGAAAGTAGTTTTCACTAGGACTCTTGTAATCACTTGATAACTGGTTTTTCTGCCTTCTTATCTGCCTTTCTTTTGAGTATCTGATCTCAACGTTCAATGCTTCATGCAGTCAGAAGAGTTACTAGTCTATATAATCAATATTCTACATAATCTGTTACTCCCTCATTGTACATTCTTCGATGGTTCCTCATTCATCATAAACTGTAGTTTAAATTCCTTAGCATGGGATTCAAGACCATTGAATTGTTAATTTGTTCAGAATCTTCCCTCATACCATCATTTCCCATTACGTGATCAGTGTACATTAACATATATTGCTCCTTTATGGCATTACTCCTCTTCCTAGGGGTAGGTGAAGCGAGCCCTGACTCACCTGTACGTAATCATGTTCTCATCTTTCTAGCACCAGTTGAAATATCTTTCCCTAGGAAGACTTTCCATATCTTCCAAGGCATTTTCATTGTTCTTTCTCCCTTCCTCTACAATAATTTTACTTATATTTCTTTTAAGTATTCAGCCTTATATGCATGTATGTATGTATCTTTCTCATTGAATCATAAGATTTCTGAATGTAAGGAAATGATTGTTGGATGAATGTATATATAGGAGATTCTGTGCCACAAAGATAATACTGTATCCATGCAATGAATATTAAGACATGAATACCAACAATGTTTCCTTTAGTTCTTCTGTGGTATTAACTACAGTTAAGTAAGACAACATCAGGTCTAAATCAGATTCCCAACTTCTTCCTGGACCTCTCATCATTTATCTTAAATATCCTTCATGACCTAATTAGGAGTCCTAATCAGAGTAAATGAAACAATGTTGTCATATTAACTGCTTTATTTAGAATACAAAGAGGTCTGATTGCTGCCTAATCAGCCAGATTAGCACCTAATAAAATGTATTTCCCTAAAGGAGCCTCGTAAGTATTGATTTATAATTGCCTGATCTCTACATTAAATCAACCAGTGGGATCTTCTTAGAAAACCTAGGCTTAGATGGTCTTCTACCCTTTTCAAAATAAGCACAGGAGTATCAGAAACAAAAAGACTATCTAGATCACAGACTTGCTTAGGTATTATGAGCCAAATGTACTGGAGATGAGTAAGTATGTATTATTTTAAAAGCAAAATTATTTGGCCGTTATTAAAATTAAAGTTATGAACTAGTGAGGTCTTTAAAATGAACCTAGGTTATTTTTGTTTAAAATAAAAAAGACCTCAGTGCATAATCCCATCTAAGGATAGAGGGATCCTTTCAGCATCTCCTTTCTTTGAGCTACTATTCGGAATTATGTCCACTCCAGGCTCTAGGGGTGTGTCCTGTCGGGCCACAATTCATTTAGTGAGGTCAGGACTTGCTGTAATGTTTTTAAGTTCTGGATGGAATATAGCCAACAAGCTAAGGAAGAATTCCAAATAGAATCCCTGAAAGATAGATTAGAAGACTAATTAATGTGTGCCTGTAATCTGCTAACACCCTGGGCTTTTCAGCACGTGTACCAGCAGGTTCTTTTTTGTTTTGTTTTATTTTTGTTTTTAAAATTTTTTAACATTTATTAATTTTTTTAATATAACACCATTTATTTTTTTAACATATGCAATTATTTTCCATCATTTACAATACAGTAATTATGACACTCCAAACAGAGAAGCAAAGTAAAAAATCAGAACACCAACTTCTATTTCATGTAATTAGACTTATACAGAAATTAGAAGGTTAAGCAGGTTCTTTTTATTATTGATGTCATATGAATCGTCTTCCAATCTATTAAATTAACCAAATCAGAGGCCGAGGGTCACAAAGGCCTGCCTCGCCTCGGCAACTGTGCCATCATCTTATTTTTCAAGACTTTAAAGGGAAAATCAGATGCTTTTAAAACATTACCTGAGGGGCGCATGGGTGGCTCAGTCGGTTAAGCGTCTGGCTTCGGTTCAGGTCATGATCTCATGGTTTGTGGGTTCAAGCCCCGCATCAGGCTTTTTGCTGACAGCCAGCTCAGCCAGGAGCCTATTTCAGATTCGGTGTCTCCCTCTCTCTGACCTTCCACTGCTCATGCTGTCTCTCTTTGTCTCTCAAAAATAAAACAAAGAATATTAAAAAAATAAAACATTACCTGAGTGATTTTCCAACGGGGAAAAAAACATTACTTCGATATTGGCCTGTGGAAGCAGTTAAGGATGAACTGCGAGGGGAGACTCGCACACACTCTAGAAGAGAAGCAGTGGCCGTGAATAAAGCTCCGTGAACTGAAGCGGTCTGCAGAAGCTGCCCTTTCGGCTACTTCGTCTTTATTGGTCCAGCTTTCTTTCACAGCTAGTGTTTTCATATTGATATCACAAGCTGTATGTTTCAGAACTGTGACGTATGAGTTTATTTTCTAGCAATAATTTGTTAAAGGCTGAAGACCTGGCATTTACTAAAAAGAAAAAAAATATTAGGTCATTAACTTTGTTATTTACCCTTCTGAGAACATTGCTTCTGTATAATACATTAAGAATTGCTTCAAAAATAGCTTATAAATGAAAGATCAACATACTGAAGCAAATCATCTAATTACTCCATATCACAGAATAAGGAACATTTTAATGTCCATATTTTATCCCTGGATTTTAATGGTTTTGAGATTCTCAAGAATAATGCAAAGTTCATTTGACCTAAGAAAATGCCAATGAGAGAAGTGATTCAAACTATTTAAAGTTCTATTAATAAATTATATCCTTTGCTGAGAGTACAGTCTAATTTAATATTATATTTAAATATTTAGTTACCTTCTGACAAATGTTTAAGACAAGTAAATTGCTCTAGTTAATGATACAGTAACATGTACTGGATAGTTGCTTAGAGTAGATCAAACCTTCTCACCACGCCCACATGCACGTTAACTGTGTGAGGTGACGGACCTGTTCATTATATTGATCTCAGAAACCATTCTATATGCGTGTGTGCATCTATATAATCATATGGTACACTTTCAATATATGTGATTACATTTGTCAATTATTCCTTAATAAAGTTGGGAAAAAAGAATTTTTATGCATCTTTTTGTCTAGTTCTTGACCTGTATCATTAATTTATTTTCTCTGTGTGCCTATAAATGCATGTATTTTTGGGGGGGGGGGTATATATTTTGAGAGAGAGAGAGAGAGCACATGTGTGCAATCAGAGAAGGAGCAGAGAGAGAGAGAGAGGGATGGAGGGAGGGAGGGAGAGAGAGAGAGAGAGAGAGAGAGAGAGAGAGTGAGAGAGAAAGAGAATCCTAAGTAAGCTCCATACTGTCAGCACAGGAGCCTGATGCCAGGTTCGGTCTGACAAACCACAAGATCACGAACTGAGCCAAAATCAAGAGTCAGATACTCAGCCAACTGAGCAGCCCAGGCACCCCATAAATGCATGTTTTAATTATTAGTCACTGTATTTGTTGTTGGGCTGCCATTACAAAATACCACACATTGGCTGTCATTAAAAAAAAGTAGAAATTCACTCTTTCCTACTTCCAGAGGTTGGATGTGCAAAATTACGGAGCCAGCTGGGTTAGATTCCTTGAGGGCCTCTCTCCCTGGCTTCCAGATGGCCACTCTCTTGCTACTTTTTATATATTTGTTCTTCTGTGTGTGGACATTCCTGGTCCCTCTTCTTTGTCTTATAAGAACACCAATCACACTGGTTTAGGGCCCTACTCTAACAGTCTTGTTTTAAGTTAAGTGCCTCATTAAAGATCTAATCTCCAAATATGCTCACATTGTGAAGTGCTGGGGGTTGGGATTTCAACATGAATTTTGAAGAGACACAGTTCGGCCCATAATAATCACTTTGCTTTCTTTATGGATATAAAATATATAAGTAACAAATATTTTCATACCATCCTATTTTCATTGTTAAAATAGGGCAAGAGACAATCTCTACTCCTGCCAGGAAGAAACTGTCTGATTTGGAGAAAGCATTTAATCAATATGTGTTGAACAAAAGAATGACTGGGTGAAACACAGGGTCATATTTTGTAAATTAGTATGTATACGTTCCATAGGCTTCTCAAATGCAACTTCCTCAAAACTGAACTCATTGCTTTCTCACAAATCCTTCCTTGTTTTATCCACTGCCCCAGCTAGAATCCTTCACCTCTTTCTCTTTTCCTCTCCCCAACAGTTAGTCATCAGCTCTTGCAGATACTACCTAATTAATAGGTCTTCAACCTATGCATTCCTCTTTGTGTCATAAAGTTTATCTCCCATATTATTGCAACAAACTTATACTAGCCACATGATCCACAAAACTTTACTCTCCATATTGATAGTCATCTTACCTTCTGCTAAAATCCAATTGCTTCCATTGTTTCTAGCATAATTCCTGACCTCCTCCTTTGTAAGATACTATATGAACTCATTGCTTCTAATAATTTTCATGTATCATAACTCTCTACTTCATAGCCCTTTGCCCCATCATGCAGAATGACATGTAAGTCCTCAAGTTAACCATATACTTTGTCTCTTTTAATTCTTACCTTATGTTCCTTCCTTAATCTAGAATTTTCTTCCCATATAGCTCTCACCTTTATTTGCAACTATCAAAATCTCATATGAATCTGGGAACTCAGTTAAAGGGCCACCTCCTACTTAAAGTTTCTGTTGAACACAGCATCTGAGTCCTTCTTTTATTTTTCTCTTATCAGAGCTTGGTTAAAGGAAAACTGGGAAAATGTATAACTATTACAAACATGAAGATAACTCAATAAAATGGATGGACTCAAAATTAAAATAGTTATATCAAGAATCAGGAGACTCCCTATGTATAAATCAAAACCTGCTACAGGTGATAATGGAAGAAGGCAATATTTATAGTAACAACTATGTAAAATATCTAGGATAATAGGAACTGTAAAAAACCTCTCCCAATAAAATTCTAAAAAATAATCCAGTGAGAAATACAAATGAAGACTTGAACAAATCAAAAGAGTACCACATTCAGGAGTAAGCTGACTCATAAAGATTTTACTTATTCCTAAATTAATCTATACATTTTATATTTGTTCAATAAAAATACCAGTATTATATGCTTAGCTTGATAAGCACATTGAAAAAGCCAAACAGAAAATAAACAAGTAAAAATAGCTGCAAAAATTGTGGGAAAATGAGTAATAACTAATTTCTATTATCATAAGAAATACCATATGAATCATAGCTTTGAAGTCATAGAAGGACTATTTGTGTGCCTGGAACAGTCATGGCTCATGGTCCCAAGAGGCATCTGAAGCATACAGCAGCTCTAAAGCATTGGATGCTAGATAAATTGGTATGTTTGCTCCTCATCCAACTACATACAAATCTCCATAGGCTGAGAGAACGTCTCCCTCTCATCGTTTTCCTAAGAAGCAGGCTTAGCAGACGAAGAAGTAAAGAAGATAAGCATGTAGTGTTTCATTAAGATAGGTAGCAAGGTCTGAACTGATATAACCTACCTCCTGGTTTTATGGATGTCAAAAGCAGTGATAAGACTGGAGAGAATTTCTGTCTAATCCGTGACACCAAGAGTCACTTTACTATTCATGGTATTCCATCTGAGGAAGCCAAGTACAGGTTATGCTAAGTGAGAAAGATCCTGGTGGAAACAAAAGTAATCCCTCATCTGATGACCACTGATGCTTGCACCATCCACTACCCTAACACCCTCGTCAAGGTGACTGACACTTTTCATATGGATTTAGAGACTTAAAGTTTACTAAATTCATTAAGCTTGACACTGGTAATCTGTATGTGGTGACTGAAGGTGTTAACATGGGGAGAATTGGTGTGGTCACCAAAAAAGAGACAGACACTGGTTCTTTCAGTGTCATTCATGTCAAAGATGCCAATGACAACGGCTTTGCCAACCAGCTCTCCTACATTAACGTTATTCACAAAGGCAATAAACAATGGGTTTCTCTTCCCTGTGGGAAGGGTACCTGTCTCACCATTGCTGAAGAGAGAGACAAGACACTGGCGGCCAAACAGAGCAGTGGGTGGAATGGTCTCTTGGTGACATGATTGGAAGTCTTTATACTTAAAGATAATACAGCATGAAAAACAGTGGTAAATGGAAACCTGAGACACTTTATACAATACTTATATGGAAATGGCTTTTTAAAGTATGAAAAACTCCTGAAACCAGTAAATAAAATGTTGATAAACCAAGGATCATCTACATATCAAATCCACTATAGTCAATGTCTCAGATAGAAAAAAAGGTTACCCAAAGTGAATGATTTGAAAAGTGTTGAATGAAAGGACAAAGCTAAGTGTAGGATCATAAGGAAAACACTAGAGTTAGTGCATTGTCTAAGAATTGGTATTAGCAAGACAAATCACCTTCAAATCTAAAGAGGTAAGGGAAGAGCAGTTACTGGACTCATAAATTTTTGTTTAAGAGAACTGGCTACAGAACATAATCCTGCAAGAATGCAGACACCCGTCAGGCACCAGGGATGGAGGGAGGAAGCCAAGGGCAATCCACATCCTGCCTCTGCTCTCCTCTTCTCTTCTGTGCCCGGACTCCGAATTGGTGGAACTTAACCAGGATCTATCACTCAGCCCATATAATTGATTCTCTTGAGGCATAAAAGCTAAAAAATATAATAGCCACAATTAAGAATAGATGGGCTGGGGCACCTGGGTGGCTCAGTCAGGTAAGCTCCAACTTTGCCTCAGGTCATGATCTCATAGTCTGTGGGTTGGAGCCTGGCATCCAGCTCTATGCTGATGCTTGGAGCCTGGAGCCTGTTTCGGATTCTGTGTCTCCCTCTCTCTCTGTCCCTCCCTGCTCACTCACATGTACGTGCTCTCTTTCTTTCCCTCTCTCTCTCAACAATAAATAAACATTAAAAAAAAAGAATAGATAGGCTTATTCACGCAAAGATCATCGTGAAATGGAATATAAATCATTGTAAAATACTAGATTGAAGCACAGAGAAAAAGATGGATGAAAATCAGAAAAGAGTAAGAGTTATATTGTACACTGAGTATTAAAACTTCTAACAGAAAAAGAGGCTAGAGAGTATATGACAGAAGCAATATTTGAAGATAGGCTGTCCAAGAATTTTCAAATATTAATGAATGTTTGAACAAATGATATTGGAAAAATTGGATAACCTCATTGCAAACGAATGAAGTTGAACTTTTACTTTATACCATATACAAAGAATTAACTCAAAATGGGTCAAAAGCCTAAGTATAAGACCTAGAAGTAAACATAGGGAAAAAGCTTTGTGACATTAGATTTGGCAGTGATATTCTGGATGCACAAAAATCACAAAGCAACAAAAGAAAACCGTAAATTGGACAACATCATAATTAAAAACTTTTATACATCAAAATATTTTTATATATCTATAAACAGAATTAGAGGCAACCTGAAAAATAAGGAAAATATCTGCAAATCATATATCTGATTCAGTGTTAATATCCAGAATAAAGAACTCCTACTACTCTCCAAAAACAAGAAAACATAAACAACTCAATTTAAAAATGGCCATAAGGCTTGAATAGACATTTCTCTAAAGAAGATATACAAATGTATAATAAGCTCAAAACAGCAAATCATTAGGGAAATGCAAATTAAAACCATAGCGAGATGCCAGTTCACACCTATTAGGATGGCTATTATCAAAAACACAGAAAATAACAAGTGTTGGCAAGGATGTGGGGAAATTGGAATCCCTGTTAGTGGGAATATAAAATGGCTCAGCTGCTATGGAAAATGGCATGGCAGTTCCTCAAAAACTAAAAATAGAATTACCATATGATCTAGTAATTCTACTTCCAAAATAATTGAAAACTGAGTCTTAAACAGATAGTTGTATATCCATGTTCATAGTAGCACTATTCACAACAACTAAAAGGAGGAAGCAACCCAACTGTCTATTGACAGATGAATGGTTAAACAAAATGTGGTATACACACACGGTGAATATTATTCAGCCTTCAGAAGCAGGAAATTCTGACCCATGCTGACACATGGATAAACCTTGAAGACATTAGCCTGAGGGAAATAGGCCAATGACGAAAGGACAAATACTGTATGATTTCATTAAATGAGATACTTAGCATAATCAAACTCATAGAAGATAAAATTGTGGTAGCCAGGGGCTGGGAGAAGGAGGATATTGGGAATTATTGTTTAATGGATATGGAGCTTCAGTGTGGGATGATGAAAAAGATCTGGACATAGATGGTAGTGATGTTATACAACAAACAATGTGAATGTAATTAAATGCCTCTAAACTGTACATTTAAAGGGGTTCATATGGCAAATGGTCATTGCTAAGAAATGCCGTTTTATAAAGAAGTAAATTCTCCACAAATGGGCCAATAGATCCAATGCAATCTCAATCAAAATTGTATGTGGGGAAGCCCAGGACAAGGGGAAAGGCAAACCACTAAGGGTAGGAGGCAGATGGCGCTGAGTGCATCTGAGAAAGCACAGAAAATAAATCTTGTATTTTGAGGAAAATAAAAATTAAGTTTTGCAATTTCCACTTTTTATCCTACTGTATAGTATGTAGTAGCAGCTTTATATCACTTTTTTAAATAATTAAAAAGATTTTTTTAATTTTAATGTTTTTATTTATTTATTTTGAGAGAGAGAGAGACAGTGTGAGCAGGAAGAGGGTCAGAGAGAGAAGGAGTCACAGGATCTGAAGCAGGCTCCATTCTCTGAGCTGTCAGCACAGAGCCCGACCCAGAGCTCGAACCCACAAACCATGAGATCATGACCTGAGCTGAAGTCGGACGCTTAACCAACTGAACCACCCGGGCACCCCAAAAAGATTTTTAATAAATATAATTTACTTTACTTAGTCAAATGAGATGTCATTTTTATATGTCTTACAACCAAATTTTCTCTCTTGTTTCAATCATTTCCATCTCTCAGGGAGTAAAGATTGCCTACAAACAATAAAACACAGACACATACACATACAACCCAATAGAAAAATGGAAAGAGACTATTAACTGACGATTCACAAGAGAAAAAGAGAATGAGTAATACTCATATGAAAGCCTTATCAACCTCAGACATAAAATTAAATGGCTTGAATTAAAATGTTCATTTATTTTTACTACCTTATACAACTCCACTAAAATAGAAAAGAAAGCCACAGTCAAGGAATGATATCCATAAATATTTGCAAGATATATTGTTGAAAGTGAACAAAAGTATGGTTATTGACATAAAAGAGTAAAAAGAATTTAAGATGCAATACCAGCACAGAGGATGTCTGTAACAGAGCACACTAATTCACCAAGTAAAACCTACAAAAGGCTCAGGATAGAAGCATCATTTATTTCCAGAGATGAAAGATGGGATGGAAAAGACAGTGGCCAATTTAAAGTGAGCATAAAATTGAGTTAAAACCGAAGTCTCTTCTGCTTCCTTGCCAACTCCTTGTGGGGAAACCAGAAGCTTTTTCCTATAGTAAATTGAACTATAGAAGTTCTAGATTCAGAGAAACCAGTCAATTGAAAGTGGGTGTGAGGTATTGCAATACAAATAAGATGTGAAGTGAAATTTTACCCATTAAATAGTGAAACACTCCCCCTACCCCAGTCTTATTTCCCAGCTCATTTGAATAGAATGTTTACAGCCAGGCATTTAACAGCACATCCTAAGTCATAAACTGAATGGTTCTTCCCCAGAGAAATTGAAGAGGCCAAAGGTAAGCTCAACAAATACTGGCATGTGTGTCTTCCAACAAAATGCAGAAGCACTGCCCTGTCATCCTAAAATAAACAACACTAATGGGCAAGCTTCCCCAAAATACACAGAGGTTTCAGTGAGCTTTTTAGAGCCTAATACTATTCAGTCTTCTAATCCATAGACACTGTATCTTTCAATTTATTTATTATTATTTCTTTTGTCAACCTTTGATAGTCTTCACCTTATATGTTACTTTTTTCCCTTCAGATTTATTCCTCAGTGTTAAATGTGTTGATGCAATCATAAACAGTATTGTTTTAATAATTGCATATTATATGTAAGCAATGAACCATGGGAATCTACCAAAAAAACCAAGAGCACACTTTATACCATGCATGTTAGCCAATTTGACAATAAATTATATTTAAAATTTTTAAAACTTATAATAAAGAATAAACCTTAAATAAGTAACCCCACAAAAATTACATATTATAATTTCTTACTGCTAATTTATAGAAAAATAATTAATTTTTTGGTGCTGATTTTGTATAGTGCAACCTGGATAAGCTGATTTATTAATTGTAGGAGCTTTTTGTAGATTCTTTGAGATTTTCTCAACAGACAACTGTGTTATCTGCAAATAGTTATTTCTTCTTTTCTGGCCTGTATGCTTTTAATTTTTTTCTTGCCTTATTGCATTGGATAAATTTTGTAGTATAAAATCAAATCGGAGTAGTGAAAAATGACATTCATGTCTTGCTACAGATCTCACAGAGAAAGTATTCAGTCTTTCACTAATAAGTATGATGTTATGTGTAGGCTTTTGAATATGCCCTTTATTAGGATAAGTTACTTTCTCCTAGTTTGCTGAAAGGTTGTATCATGAATGGATATTTAATTTTATTGAAAATTTTCAATATAAATGATATTTTTTCTTTTTTAATTAAAAAATTTTTAATGTTTTATTTATTTGAGAGAAAGAAAGAGGGAGAGAGAATGAACAGGGGAGGGGCAGAGAGAGAGGGAGACACAGAATCCTCTGCGCTGTCAGTATAGAGCCCAACATGGGGCTCAAACTCATGAACATCGAGGTCATGACCTGAGCCAAAGTTGAATGCTTAACCGACTAAGTCACTCAGGCTCCCCCAAATGATTTTTTTCTATTAGGTCTATTAATATCATGCATTATATTTATTGATTTTGTAAGAAGTGAGCTTTGCTTTTCAGGAATAAAACCAAATTGGTCATAATATATTATTTTTTGCATATATTGTTGGATTTGATTTGCTAAATTTTGTTTTGTTTTGTTTTAGGATTTTTGTGTCTCTCTCCATGAGGGTATATAGTTTTCTTTTCTTGCAATACTCTTATGGCTTCAATATTGGGGTAGTGTTGGTCTCACAAACTGAGTTGGAAAAAAACTTCTTTTATATTTTCTAGAAGAGATTTTGTTTGTTATTATTTATTCCTTAAATGTTTAGTAGTATTCATCAATGAGGCTATCTAAGCCTGTTGTTTGTGTGTATAAGATTTTTAACTATAAAGTCAATTTATTTAAGAGGTATAGAATTATTTAGGTTATTTGTTTCTTCTTGAGTAAGTTTTGGTAGTTTGTATCTTTCAAGAAATTGACTCATTTTATTTATAGTATCAAATTTATGGGCATAGAATGGTTTGTATTATCTCTTCATTGAATTTGTTATTTATTTCTGGGTAACAAATTACACTAAAAATTAGAGAGCAGAGACTTACCTTATAAAATATCTGTTTCCTCACAGTTTCTGTGGGTTGAAAACCCATGGATCAAAGAAAGACCCTGACTCAAGTAGATGTCTGATCTCTTACGACGTTGCAGGTGAGAGGTTGGCCAGAGCAACGGTTTCATCTGAGCTCAGTCTCGGGGGTGGGGAACCATTTCACTCAGGTTGTTGTTAGCAGGTCACAGTTTCTTGCCCTGTGGGCCTCTATAATGCTGTCTCACAACATGGTATCTGGAGTCCCCAAGGACAAGTACTACAGGAAAAAGAAGTGAGAGGGCCCAAGGTGAAAGTCAGTTATTTTATAACCTAATCTCCGGAGAGATAGTCCATTATTTATAGAATGATCTATCCATTGGAAGCAAGTCAGTGAGTCCAGGTAACAGTCAAAGGGAGAATATTGGATAAGAGCATGAATACCAAGAGTTACTAATCACTATGAGCCACTGGGGGCCAGCATCATACATTTAACCTTTTAAGTTTGTGGGAATTATACTGACACATCTTCCTCTATTTATGATACTGCAATTTATGTCCCTCCTTATTTTCTTGACCTTCAAAGTAGAGATTAATATCAATATTATTGATATTTTCAAAGAAACAGTTTTTGGTTTCATTGACTACCTCTACTGTTTCTCTGTTTTCAATTTCATTGACATCTGATCTTAAATTTATCATTTCCTTTGGTTTACTTGCTCTGTTTACTGCTCTATTCTGGTAGAAGCTTGGATACTGATTTTAGAATTTTCTTCCTTTCTAATATGAACTTTTAACCGTATAATTTTTCCTCTAAGAATAGCTAATAGGCACAGAGTTTTGATATGTGTGGTTTTTATTTTCATTTGGTTCAAAATATGTTTCTTTTAAGTTTTTTAATGTTTATTTCTTTTTGAGAGACAGAGACAGAGAAACAGAGTTCAGGGGATGGGGGGCATGAAGACAGAGGAAGACACAGAATCCGAAGCAGGATGCAGGCTCTGAGCTATCAGCACAGAACCCAATGCGGGCTGGAACCCACAGACTGTTAGATCATGACCTGAGCCAAAGTCAGACAATCGACTGAGCCACTCAGGTGGCCCATGGTTCAAAATATGTTTTCATTTCCCTTGACACTCTTCTTTGACACATAAATTCTATAAAGTATGTTGCTTAATCTCCCAATATTTGGGGATTTTCCAGATATCTATTATTGATTTCTAGTTTAATTCTGTTAGGGTCCAAAATCATACTTTGTAGGATTTTTTAAAAATTTGTTGAGGTTTCTTTTTTGACCTAGCACATGCTCTGTATTGGTGAATATTCCATTTACATTGAAAATAAAATATATGTTGTTTTTCTTGATGGACTATTCTCTGTGTTAGATGTAGTTGGTTTAGAGTGCTGTTTAGACATCTCTATCCTTACTGACTTTCTACTTTGTTCAATAAATTACTGAGAGAAGTGGTAAGGTGTTCAACTATAATCATGGACTAATCTATTTCTCCTTTCAGTTTTTTTCAGTGTAATTTGAAGCTCTGTTGTTAGTATATATATATATTTAAAACTGTCCTCTTAACAAGTGCACCCTTTATCATCATGTAATGACCGTCTTCATTTTTAGTAGTATTTATTCTAAAGTCTACTTTGTCTAACATTAATATACTCCCAGCTTTCTATTGGATGGTGTTTGCATGATATATATTTCATAATTTACTTACTTTTAATCTATATATTTTTATACTAAAAATGGTCACATAGACATCTTATGATTTGGTCTAGGGTTTTTTTTAATCCAATTTGACAATCTCTGTTTTAACTGGTGTGTATATTTATGACTATTTAGGTCATTATTGATATGGTTACAATAAAATCTACCATATTGCTAGCTGTTTTTCTTAATTCCATCTATTCTTTGTTTCTTTTTTCTTCTTCTGACTTCTCATACTAATCAAGAATTTTTAATAATTACATTATTAATTAACCTTTAATTTATTATTTATATGTCTTTAAAAACATTTTATGGTTGAGGTGCCTGGGTGGCTCAGTTGGTTAAGTGTCCAACTTTGATTTAGGTCATAATCTAACAGTTCATGAGTTCGAGCCCCGTATTGGGCTCTGTGCTGACATCTCAGAGCCTGGAGCCTGCTTTGGATTATGTGTCTCCCTCTCTCTCTGTTCCTCCCTTGTTCACACTCTGTCTCTCTCTGTCGCTCTCTCTCAAAAATAAAGATTAAAAAAAATTTGTTTCCCCTAAAGTTTGCAATATACATTGCTGTATATTTGTCTTCTGATCCTGTAACTTAGTATCATAAACTTAGTAGTTTAGTTCAATACAAATTGGTTATCTGCTTGTCAGAAGTCCAGAATCAGTCTTTTGGGATTAAAGTCAAGAGGTTGACAAGGCTTGTTCCCTCTGGAGGCTCTGAGGAGAAAATCTGTTTACTTGCCTTTTTCAGTGGTAGAGTCACACTGCCTTCCTTGTTTATGGCCCTACCTAATCCATTCCTTGTATTCCTCATTTCTTTGTATACATTCAGTCCTTCTCTGATACATTAGTTCAGCCTAAATATTAATCATTACTTCTAGAGCAAATATGTTGACAATGAATTTTCTAGGCTTTTGTTTGAGAATTTTTAAAAATTTTTCTTTAATTTCAAAATTCATGTTCACTGGGTATAAAATTCTGATTTGACGGGTGTTTTTGTTTTCCAAGAACTTTAGAGATGTCTCCTGCTTCCTATATGATTTTCTTTATTTCCGTTAGAGATGTCTTCCTGCTTATATGATTTCTGAAGAGAAGTTTTCCATAAATCTTACCTTTGTTCCTCTGTAAAAAATGTTATTTTTTTCTTTGGCTGAGTTCCAGATTTTCTCTTTGTTTTTTGTTGTCAAAGTTTGAATATGATATGCCTTAAATGGGTAGGGGTGTTGTATGATGGAATTAATCCTGTTTGGGTCTCTGAATTTTGGGATCTGTGACTTAGAGTCTGCCATTAATCTTGGAAAATTTTGCTCGTTACTTCTTCAAATATTTCTTCTGCTCATTTTTGTTCTTATCTCCTGGGATTCCAATTATACTTACATTAACATGTTTAATATTGTCCCATATCTCCTAATATCCTATTCTGTTTCTTTCTTTTGTTTCTCTTTGTGTTACATTCTGGATAATTTCTATTGTCCTATCTTCAAGTTACTGATTCTTTCACTATGCCAAATATACTGATGAGTCTTTTAAAGAAATTCTTTATTATTATGTTTTTCATTTACAACATTTCAATTTGATTCATTTTTATAATTTTCGTCACCATGCTGCAATTATCTATTTGATCTTGCATGCTTTCTACCTTTTTTTTTAATAATAGTTTATTGTCAAATTGGTTTCCATACAACACCCAAGCTTCTCCCTACAAGTGCCCCCCTCCATGATCATCACCACTTTCTCCCCCCTCCCCCTTCAGCCCTCGGTTTGTTTTCAGTATTCATTAGTCTCTCATGATTTGTGTCCCTCTCTCTCCCCAACTCTCTTTCCCCCTTCCCCTCCCTATGGTCTTCTGTTAGGTTTCTTCTGTTAGACTTATGAGTGCAAACATATGATATCTGTCCTTCTCCGCCTGACTTATTTCGCTTAGTATGACACCCTCAAGGTCCATCCACTTTGCTACAAATGGCCATATTTCATTATTTTTCATTGTCATGTAGTACTCCATTGTATATATATATATATATATATATATATA
>NC_043702.1:74599393-74656653 GCF_006229205.1 Suricata suricatta
ATATACACCACATCTTCTTGATCCCTTCCTCAGATAATGGACATTTAGGTTCTTTCTATGATTTGGCTATTGTTGAAAGTGCTGCTATTAAAATTGGGGTACATGTGCTCCTATGCATATGCACTCTATCCCTTGAGTAAATCCCTAGCAGTGCTATTGCTGCATCATAGGGGAATTTTATCGATAGTTTTTTGAGGACCTCGATACTGTTTTCCAGAGCGGCTGCACCAGTTTACATTCCCACCAACAGTGTAGGAGGGTGTCTGTTTCTCCACACCCTCAAGAGCATCTATAGTCTCTTGATTTGTTCATTTTAGCCACTCTGACCGGTGTGAGGTTGTATCTCAGTGTGGTTTCGATTTGTATTTCCCTGATGATGAGTGATGCTGAGCATCAGTTCATGTGCCTGTTGGCCATCTGGATGTCCTCTTTGGAGAAGTGTCTGTTTATGTCTTCTGCCCATTTCTTCACTGGATTATTCGTTTTTAGAGTATGGAGTTTAGTGAGTTCCTTGTAGATTTTGGATACTAGTCCTTTATCTGATATGCCATTTGCCACTCTCTTTTCCCATTCTGTCGGTTGCCTATTAGTTTTTTTTTTTATTGTTTCCTTTGCAGTGCAGAAGCTTTTTATCTCGATGAGATCCCAATAGTTCATTTTTGTTCTTGATTCCCTTGCCTTTGGGGATGTGTCGAGGAGGAAATTCCTGCGATTGAGGTCAAGGACACTCTTTCCTACTTTCTCCTCTAGGGTTTTTATGGTTTCCTGCCTCACATTCATGTCCTTTATCCATTTTGAATTTATTTTTGTGAATGGTGTAAGAAAGTGGTCTAGTTTCATTCTTCTACATGTTGCCGTCCAGCTCTTCCAAAACCACCAGTTGAAGAGGCTGTCTTTTTTCCATTGGATACTCTTTCCTGTTTGTCAAAGATTAATTGGCCATACACTTGTGGGTCCAGTTCTGGGCTCTATATTCTATTCCATTGGGCCATGTGTCTGTTTTTGTGCCAATACCATACTGTCTTGATGATGACAGCTTTGTAGTAGAGGCTAAAGTCTGGGATTGTGATGCCTCTCATTTTGGTTTCCTTCTTCAATATTACTTTGGCTATTTGGGGTTTTTGTGGATCCATACGAATTTTAAGATAGTTTGTTCTAGCTTTGAGAAGAATGCTGGTGCAACTTTGATGGGATTACATTGAATGTGTAAATTGCTTTGGGTAATAATGACATTTTAACAATGTTTATTCTTCCAATCCATGAACACAGAATGTTTTTCCATTTCTTGGTGTCTTCTTCAATTTCCTTCATAAGTCTTCTATAGTTCTCAGCGTACAGGTCTTTTATATCTTTGGTTAGGTTTATTCCTAGGTATTTTATGTTTTTCTTGCAATTGTGAATGGGATCAGTTTCTTGATTTCTCTTTATGTTGCTTCATTTTTGGTGCATAAGAATGGAACTGATTTCTGTACGTTGATTTTGTATCCTGCAACTTTACTGAATTCATTGACCAGTTCTAGAAGGCTTCTGTTGGAGTTGATCGGGTTTTCCATGTAGGGTATCATGTCATCTGTGAAAAGTGAAAGTTTGACTTCTTCTTTGCTGATTATTATGCCTATTATTTCCTTTTGTTGTCTGATTGCTGATGCTAGTTTTTCCCCATTGAGGATAACATTAACTGTGAGCTTTTAATACATGGCTTTTATGATGTTTAAGTAAGTTCCTTCTATCCTGACTTTCTCAACGGTTTTTATTAAAAGCGATGTTGTATTTTGTCAAATGCTTTTACTGCATCTATTGACAGGATCATATGGTTGTTTTCTTTTCTTTTATTAATGTGATGTATCACATTGATGGATTTGTGAATATTGAACCATCCTTGTAACCCAGGAATGAATCCCACTTGATCATAATGGATAATTCTTTATATATTCTGTTGAATTCGATCTGCTGGTATCTTGTTGAGTATTTTTGCATCTGTATTCACTAAGGATATTGGCCTGTAGTTCTCTTTTTTGGTTAGGTCTCTGTCTGGCTTAGGGATCAAAGTGATATGTGCTTTGTAGAATGAGTCTGGAAGTCTTCTTCCATTTCTATTTTTTGGAATAACTTGAGAAGGATTGGTGTTAACTCTGCTTTAAATGTCTCTGGTATAATTCCTCAGGGAATCCATCCAGCCCTGGGCTTTTATTCATTGGGAGATATTTGATAACTGATTCAATTTCTTCACTGGTTATGGGTCTGTTCAGATTTTCTATCTCTTCCCATTTGAATTTTGGTAGTGCATGTGTACTTAGGAATTTGTCCATTTCTTCTAGATTGTCCAGTTTCTTGGAATATAATTTTTCATAGTAATCTCTGATAGTTGCTTGTATTTCCGAGGGCTCTGTTGTAATAGATCCATTTTCCTTCATGATTTTGTCTATTTGGGTGTTCTCTCTTTTCTTTCTGAGGAGCCTTGCTAGAGGTTTATCAATTTTGTTTATTTTTTCAAAAAACCAAATCTTGGATTCATTGATGTGTTCATTTGTTTTTGTGGATTCTATCTTGTTTAATTAGGCCCTGATCTTTATTATTTCTCTTCTTTTGTTGGGATTGGGGTGCTCTTGCTGCTCCCTTTTTAGTTTCCTTAGGTGCTCTGTTAGGTTTTGAGTTTGCGCTTTTTCTAGTTTGTTGAAATTGGCCTGGATTGCAATATCCTTTCCTCTTAGGACTGCCTTTGCTGCATCTCAGAGAGTTTGGATTGTTGTATTTTCATTTTCATTTGTTTCCATATATTTTTAAATTTCCTCTCTAATTGCCTGGTTTGCCCAATCATTCTTCAGTAGGGTAGTTTTTAACCACCACATTTTTGGAGGTTTTCCAGACTTCTTCCTGTGGTTGATTTCAAGTTTCATAGCATTTTGATCTGAAAGTGTGCATGGTATGATCTCAATTTGTTTGTACTTATGGAGGGCTGTTTTATGCCCTAGTATGTGATCAGTCTTGGAGAATGTGCCATGTGCACTTGAGAAGAAAGTGAATTCCCTAGCTTCAGGATGCTTCAGGAGTTCTAAATATATTTATTAATTCCATCTGTTACAGTGTGCCATTCAGGTCCATTGTTTCTTTAGTGTTTTTTTGTCTGGTTGACCTATCCATTCTTGTCAGTGGAGTATTAAAGTCCCCTGCAATTAGCACATTCTTATCAATAAGATTGCTTCTGTTTGTGATTAGTTGTCTTATGATTTGGGTATTCCCGAATTCGGCACATAAATGTTTATAATTGTTAGCTCTTCCTGATGGAGAGACCCTGTAATTATTAAATAATGTCCTTCTTCTTCTTTTGTTACTGCCTTTACTTTAAAGTTCAGTTTGTCCAATATAAGTATGGCTACTCCAGCTTTCTTTTGGCGTCTAGTCGCATGGTAGATATTTCTCCATCCCCTTACTTTCAATATGCAGGTGTCTTCAGGTCTAAGGTGAGTCTCTTATAGACAGCAAATAAATGGATTTTGGTTTTTTATCCATTCTGCTACCCTGTGTCATTTCATTGGAGCATTCAGTTAATTTACATTCAGTGTTATTATTGAAAAATGTGGGTTTAGATTCATTGTGTTCCTTGTAGAGTGCATGTTTGTAGTGATGCCTCTAGTACCTTATATTCCTTGCTACATTTCCCTCATAGAGTCCCTCTTAGGATTTCTTGTAGGGCTGGCTTGGTGGTGATGAATTCCCTCAACTTTTGTTTATTTGAGAACACTTTTATCTTTCCTTCTATTTTGAATGACAGGCTCACTGGATAAAGAATTCTTGGCTGTATATTTTTCCTGTTCATCACATTGAAGATTTCCTGCCATTCCTTTCTGCCCTGCCAAGTTTCAGTAGATAGGTCTGTAACCACTCTGATAGGTTTCCCTTTGTATGTTAAGGCCCTTTTATCCCTGGCTACTTTCAGAAGTCTCTCTTTATCTTTATATTTTGCCAGTTTCACTATGATATGTCATGCTGAAGGTCAGTTTACATTATGTCTTAGGGGAGTTCAGTATGTTTCTTGAATTTCAATGTTTTTCTCTTTCCCTAGATTGGGGAAATGTTCATGAATAATGTGGTCCAGCACCCCTTCAGGACCTTTTTCTCATTCTCCCTCTTCAGGAACTCCTGTTTTACAGATATTGTTCCATTTGATTTTATCACTCAGGTCTCTGATTCTCCTTTCATGCTCCTGTATCAATTTCTCTCTTTCTCAGCTTCTTCTTTTGCTACAATTGTGTCTTCTAATTCACCTATTCTCCTCTTTGCTTCTTCAATCTGTGCATTGGCAGCCTCCATCTTATTATTCACCTAATTTACAGCCTTTTTAAACTCATCACAGCTATTTTGAAGGTTCCTAGTCTTTGTATCAATATTTGCTCTGACAGCTTCTATGCTTTTTTCAAGCCTAGCGATTAATTTTATGACAGTTTTTCTAAATTCTTGTTCAGTTATGTTGCTTGTGTCTGTTTTGAGCAGTTCTGTAGCTGTGAATTCTTCCTGGAATTTCTTTAGAGGAGAGTTCTTTTGTTTCGTCATTTTGGCCAGTTTTCTGTCTCTTATCAGTTTTAAAAGCTCTTTCTGCACTGTGCGCCTGTTAGTATGGCTCTGTTAAAGGAGGCTTTTTGATGTCCAGGGCCAGTCGTTTCAGGAGATTTTCTTTTAATGGTGTCTCTCAGTTTCTCTTGTTGTGCTTGCAATTAATATATTTCCTTACTCAGTGATAGTCTCTTGGCCTCTTGGCCCATGGATGGGCGTGGTTCTATCTAAGTATTTCTGGTCTCAGGGCCTGGTCTCTGAGGCCCAGCCTTAGCGGATGCAGGGAGAAGAATGGTGGTGCCTCAAGCCCCTCTTAGACCATGAGTTGCCAGCCACTCTCTCGAGTCCAACCTCACCTGCCATAGGTGGGTCAAGTTGTTTTGGTTTTCTAAGGTCCGCTAGGCCTTTAAATCCTAGTCACCCACTTTAATATTTCCACCACCATTAAAATAACCTCTGGCAACCAGGTGGCTTTCTGGTCGGGACTGTGCAGGGGAACTGGAGAGCTGGCCCTTCCCTGGCTGCACCTGAGGTCTGCGGGGTGCGGGGCCCACTGGATCACAAGCCTGCTGAAGGAGTGGGATTTCTCTCCCTGCGCCCAGTGGCTGCAAATGAAAAGTCTCTCTCTGCTGCGGTGGGCTAAAGTTCCTTTCAGTCTCTCCTCTTCCCCTTGGCTCTGCACCACCCTGGAGGCTGGTTCGTAAGTGGCGTCTGCACTGCCATCTTGTGCACAGTGCAGCCAGCTCGCGTGCAGTGCTGCCAGCTCGCGCGTAGCGCTCAAAATTCTGTGCCCACCTGCACGGCCGTCCTGCATGCTCACAGCCCTGCATGGTGTTGTGCAGCCTCTGGACCCACACTCTCTGCGGCCCCAGGACTAAGTCTCTGGGCACTCTCTGTCCCAGCTCTACTTTAAGTCAACAGTCCCTCCTGCAGAGTCTCTGTTCCCGGTTCTCACCCGCGCACTCAGGCATCCATGATGCTGATATCAATAAGGGGTCAGTGTGCGCACCTCCGCTCCTGGAGATCAGAAAGTTGTGGCTTTTAATTCCTGTCAGTTTGATGGTTGCAGTAGTGCGGAGGTAACAGCGTTCCCCACTTCTCTGTCATCTTGCCCCTCCTCCTCTTTTCTACCTTTTCATTAGCATCTTTAATACATAAATCACAGTCATTTTAAATTCCCTGTCTGGTAGTTCCAACATCTGTATTATATCTGAATTTGATCCTAATGAGTTTTTTCTCTTCTGAGTGTGTCTTTTCATACCTTTTCCATAAGGTCTCATAATTTTTTGTTGAAAGCTCGATGTCAATGTTTCATTCTGTCCAGAGAGGTGAGTGCTTGCATCCCCTCTCTTTATATTGGTACTGTTTTTCTTTACATTTTGGCTAGTTGTTTGCCATGTATTAGACAGAAATAGGGAAAAAATGAAATTAAAGTATGTCTGACTCTTTTTTCTTGAAATGCTGGGATTGTTGCTCCTTCCTGATCTCTATATCCTGGGACAGAACTGGAAAGATTGCTTGATCCTTCAATTATATGTTGATATCACTTTAATTTAAAAAATAAAAATAAAAAGATCTTTAAGGGCAATAGTTTCATGAAATATAAATTAAACAATCATTTCATACTTAGTGTGCTGACAAAAATTAAAAGTGTTGCTTAGAATAAGAAGTAATAGGAACTTTTTTAAATTCACGGCAAATGAGAGTATGATTTGGTAAAATCATTCTGGAAAGCAACTGGCAATATTCATTAAAATTACAAAAATGTGTACCTTTTGACCTAACAATTTTAGTTTTAGATAAATATACTAGAGTATTTCTTATACATGTGCATAGATGCTTGTATTGTGGTCGCATTTTATAAAATAGAAATCATTAATAATTTTCATCAATAAAGAAATAGAGAGGAGCACCTGGGTGGCTCAGTTGGTTAGGCAGCAGACTTCAACCCGGGCTGTGATCTCATGGTTTGTGAGTTTGAGCCCCATATCGGGCTCTCTCCTGACAGCTCAGAACCTGGAGCCTGCTTCAGATTCTGTGTCTCCCTCTCTCTCTGTTCCTTCCCTGTTCTCACTCTTATCTCTCCCTCTCTGTCTCAAAAAAATAATAAACATTAACAAAAAGAAATAGAGAAATTGACTTTTTTAATGCAATGGAATACTATGCACATTAAAATGAGTGAACTACATGCAATTTTACATGCGGTAAAACAGATCAATCTCAAAATCAAAATTCATTTAAACCAGCAGATTACAAAAGGATATGTATACTATACCATTTAGATAAAGTTGGAAAACATTTAAAACAATTGTTTTTATTCCTTATGGTTTATGCATATGTTTAAAAAAGTATAAACACATACCTAGGAATGAGTTGCAGCAGCCACAGAGCAGCGATAATCTCTAGTGTAAAAAATGGAGGAAGGGAAAAAAACATAAGTGATTTAGATGTATATGAGATGTTTCCTTTTTCTAAAAAAATACAGTCTTAGTTCATTTCTGTGGCTATAACAAAATACAACAGACCAGTTAGCTTATAAATAACAGAAACATATTTCTCGTAGTTCTGGAGGCTAGAACTCCAAGATCTTGTTTCCAGCATGTCGTGTTCTGGTGGGAGTCCACTTCCTGGTTCATAGCCAGGACCTTCTCATTGTACCTTCACATGGTGGGAAGGGTGAGAAATCTCTGTGAGGTCTCTTTTGTAAAAACCCTAATCCCATTCGTGAGAGCTCTTCTCTCATGACTTAAAAACTTCCCAAAGGTGCTACCTTCCAATACCGTCATCTTTAGGGGTTATGATTCCAACGTGTGAATTTTGGGGAAACACAAACATTCAGATCATAGCATATATGAAACAACATCTGGTAAATGTGGGATATGGGCACATGAGTGTCTGCTATATATTTTTCTCCACCTTTGAAATATCTTATAATTAAACATTTAAAAAGGAATCTTGTCATTTGGTTCTCATGTGAATTATTCTGGATCAATGAAAGATCATTTGTTTCACACTACTTGGACCTACCATGGATAATAGCTGCCCATACCAGCGGTTTTTCAAACAGTTTAGTAAAAATTAAAGCAGAGATTTTAAGACTCACTAGTATACAAAAGTCATCATTAGTGTATATGCCTCCCACCAATTACATATTAAGTATAGACAATGTTAGTCATTAGTTGTGATGTTCACTGCCATCTGTCACTCCCATGAATGGCTGAAATGGTTCTGTAAATACCGGTGATGGTTCCACATTACCTTCTGCTAGTGGTGCCCTAAGGATTCTATAACCTTTATGTTGCTATTATCCTGGCCAATTCAGAAAGGTTTAAAGTGAAAAGATATCTACACCAGATTTATATTTAATTTTCTTTTTTTTTTCAAACATTTCATCATAGTGCATGTTCCTAACACTAGACTTAGGTATCAGTGCAAAGGATCAAAGGCTATTTCTAAAGGTCTTTTTAACAGGGTGGTTTTATTTTTCACTCTCTGCGAATCCTCCATGCTGTTTTCCAGAGTGGCTTCACCAGTTTGCATTCCTGTGAGCAGGATAAGAGGGTTCCCCTTTCTCTGCATCTTTGCCAGATGTTGTTTCCTGTGCTATTGATTTTAGCCATTCTGACAGGTGTGAGATGATACCTCACTGCAGTTTTGATTTGTATTTCCCTGATGATGAGTGCTATTGTAAATGTTGTCCATTAGCCATCTGTATGCCTTCGAAAAAATGTGTATTCATGTCTTCTGACCATTTCTTAACTCCAGCAATTGCACTTCTAGATATTTACCCAAAGGATACAAAAATAGTAATGTGAAGGGACACATATGCCCTGATATTTATAGCAGCAGCATCAACAATAACCCACTTATGGAAAGAGTCCAAATGCCAATTGACTGATGAACCACATTATATATATTTTTATATACACATACATATTATATATACATATATTTATATATACATATATATGAAATTTAAGAAACAAAACAGATGAACATAGGGAGAGAGAGAGAGAGAGAGAGAGAGAGAGAGAGAGAGAGAAACCATAAAATAGACTCTTAATGATAGAGAATAAACTCAGGATTGCTGGAGGGGAGGTGGGCAGGGGGATGGGTAAAATGGGTGATAGGTAACTGGGGAACCAGGGTGGCTCAGATGGTTAAGCATCTGACTCTTGATTTTGGCTCAGGTCATGATCTCATAGTTTGTGAGATTGCACCCCACAATGGGCTCTGAATTGACAGCACAGCACATCCCTGCTTGGGATTCTCTCTCCCTTCTTCTCTCTCTGTTCCCCTCTTAAAATAAATAAACAGTTTTTTAAAATGGGTGATGGGTATTTAGGAGGGCACTTGTTGTGATGAGCACTGGGTGTTATATGTTAAGTGATGAATCACTAAATTCCACTCCTGCAAGTAATATTACACTATATGTTAACCAACTGGAAATTAAATAGAAACTTGAAACAAACAAACAAAAAAGAAATAAAGGTCTTTCTCACAGAACTCTTAAGTAGCCTGCAGAAGTGCAAGGAGCAGGGCACATTCCATTTACATTAGGAAACCTCATTTCTTGGTTCATATAAATTGTTAAACGTCTCTGCCTATATGTGCATTTTTAAATATTCAGTTCAATCATAATCAAGCTGTATGTCCCTGAATGCCTTTTGCTAGGATGTGCAGTGATATCACATCATAGGGATTTAACATGACAGTGCAAAAATGATGTACATCAAGTAAACTAATGGCGGACAAGACTTAATTGCCACTAAAATTAGATAATCGTAAGATAATCAGAACCAATATCTACTACTTTCAAATGCATCAATTCGACAAATATACCACTAAAATGTAATGTCTTTTTGATGCTATTAGTAGCAATAAGGGCTAGCGTAATAAACCCTAAGCAGAGGGAAAATGGAGAATTGAGTTTGGAGTGGCTACAGATAGTTCAAGGTTCTGCTACAATCCCTATCTTTTAATATTTACAGAAGTGGCATCTAGAAGTTCTAGGCAAGCAAGCTTTACAAATGCCTCACGATAAACAAAAAAAACACCAGAAAAGCTTCTGGCCCCAAATTGCTTCTGGTCATCTTATTTTGAAATCTCATAATTCCATTATTTAGTACATAGGCAAGTAGAATTTTTTGTAAATGTTCAGTCTTGCTAATTTAGAAAAAATTTTTAATTTAATTATAATCCTTTATTAACATAGAATATTAATCAGTATAAATTGGTAATGCAGTGTAATAAAGAATAGTCAAGTTGAAATAAACACTTTCAGTAATCAGATTAAATCTGAATTACTTGCTGAGTTATAGTGCTTAAATCTGAATGATTTTCCCATTAAATATGCTCCCAATTCTGAATCAAGATGTCTTTATGAAGTGGCAAGTATTCAATTAAACTATTACCTATTGTTGCATGCATCAAATTCCAACACAATAGGAATACACCTCTACAGAAAAAAAAAGAGGATAAATATCCATTCTCTACAATGATCAAATTATTCAGAAATTTGCTAGATCTCTACTTCTGTCTGTATTCTGTTTACTTGGTTTCTCTTTTCTCCATCTATCTAAGTTGGGGAGTGACAGAGCACACCATAAACATACTTGCAAACAGCTTATTTACATCTAGAAAACTCACTCATGCATTAGTTTAAAGAATATTTAATGATAAGAAAATTATAATGAGCCTTAAGCATAAGAGATTTTACTCACTTGTATCCAGTTAGTACACTGGTCATAATGGACAGGCTCTCATTTCAGCAGTTCTGTGTAATAAAACACAAATCAATCATTAATGAACAATTCTTTGTTGATTTCCTGTCATGTATTCCTCACTGAGAGGCATACTTTGGAAAAGTATATCATTTGTAAGAGCAATGATAATGTGATATTTGATTCTGAAAGAATACATATAAATAACTAATTCATTGAGCACTTACTATGAGTCAGGCAATCTTCTGAAAACTTTGGAAGAAAACTTTGGGACTCATTTGATCCCCATGAAGACTTTGTAGGCACTACAATTTCCCTTGTGTCACACATCAAGAAACTAATGCCTTGAGAGGCCCAGTAAATTGTCTAGGGTCACAGAGCTAGTACAGAATGTTCCAGCTTTACCTACCATTTGATTAGGAAACCCAAACTGTTAGCCACTAGATGAAACTGAGATCAGGCATGGCTTTACAAAACCACACTGCTTTTGATTCATTGTTTTCATATTCATGTATGAAGTAGAGCATATCTATTCTTTAATGATTGCTTTATACAAGACACTGTTCCATATGCTGGGTTCACAAAGAGAAAAATGCCAAAATGTCTATGTTCAAAGAGATTGTGTTACATTGAAGTAAAAGAAAATAAAATATTTACAATGTTCTGTCACAGATATTATCTAGAGATTAATTATGGGTGGGCACCTAATTTATAATGAAGAAAGAGAGAACTATGATCCGAGTCTTGTACAAATATAGCATATTTTTTCAAAGCATCTTCTCTTCATAAAAAATTTTAATATACTTATAATATTTGTATTACCTTTGTTTCAGACTCCTCAGATTTAATAACCATTTTAGGAGAAAAAGTTCTTCTACATTATTATTTTTGGCAGATTACCTGACAAGTCTAAGCTATTAGCCTGTTTTCACATTCCCCATGAAAAAAAAATCAATAAAGTTTTATTTTACTACTGAACAATGTGATATTTGGTGTGGGTTGTGTTGGATGAGAGCAACCTGTCTATTTATTCTTCTATAGAGGATGCTCTTGATTTGATAGATTGGGAATTGAAAAATCCAATATATTTGGGCATTTCAGTTCAGAAAGTACCTGGTTAAACTGTTCTCTGTATTTCCGTTGCAGCAATTGAAACATTGGCTTTTATTTTGAGTTGCTAACCCACACAGCATGGCATAAGGATGGGTCCTACTGAAAAGCTATTCCTATCAATGAACATTAGAACATAACAATCTTGGGCATCTTGAAATGTCAAGTGTAATCCTTGAGCAGAATGGGATAGGTAGAAAAATAGGCCTTTTGTTATAAAATACAAACTGAACTGGCTACAATCTTAAATGAAACTCTTCTTGATTAACTAGGCTTATACAAGGGCAAAAAATGGGGCTGGACCAAGACACAACAGGTCAGTCCAATTCATCAGAGACATGAAAATATGAACAAGCCCTGTTCTTGCCAATCAGACATACAGGGAATCATCACTGACTTATAGCTGCTTTTCAAAAATTTTCAGTGTTTATTTTTGAGAGGCAGAGCACAAGCGGAGGGCGGGAGGGGTGGGCAGAGAGAGGGAGACACAGAATCTAAAGCAGGCTCCAGGTTCTGACCTGTCAGCGCAGAGTTCGATGCAGGGCATGAACTCACAAACCATGAGATCGTGACCTAAACCAAAGTTAGACGCTTAAGTGACAGAGCCACCCAGGTTCCCCTATAGTTGCTTTTCAGATCATCACTGATTTTATAGCTATGGTCATGCAATAACCCTCAAAAGCCTTCTCACATACTCACCATAGTTGCACACTACCGATTTGCATATCATTGTTATCTTAATGCACACATAATCTTTCTCTCTCCAAAAACAAAATCCAGCCCTTCAGTTAATTAGTAATTGGGACATGGACTAATGTTCACTGTGAGTTAAAAAGCCAACCTACAGCCAACATACCACTAAATCACTTTAACATTGTCTCCCCCCAACAAGATAGTCCAGGATTAGAGAGAGACCTCTGTAATGGCTATAACAAAAAAATGGTCCCCACTCCTTTGAGATCTTACCACTTGGGTGGTGTTTGCTCAAATTCTGGCACTTCCAGTGAATTAGTCAAACTGTTTCAAACCAAAAACTTTTGTAAAAAAAAAAAAGTAAAAGACTTTATTTTTTGTTCCTTTTTTTTCCTGATTTTGAATGACTTGTTTTTTTAAACAAATCAGCTAAAAAATGAAGGAAAACACACACATTACTTAAAGTAGCTTTAAAGTTTATTTTATTTTGAGAGAGAAAGAGAGAGAGAGAGAGAGAGAGAGAGAGAGCGCGGATGTGCAAGAGGGGAAAGGGCAGTGAGAGAAGGAGAGAGAAAATTTCCAGCAGGCTCAGTACTGACAGTGTGGAGCCCTGTGCAGGGCTGAATCTCATGAATCATAACATCATGATCTTAGCCGGAATCAAGAGTCGGTCACTAAACTGACTGATCCCCCGAAACACCCTTCAAGTAACCTTATTAAGTACTGTCACACATACCAGCTAATAACCTTAAAAATATGTTTAGTGATTTTTCCTTTCTTTCATTCTAGACACATTAACATTGATGGGAATTACCACACCTGAAAATACACATCATTTGAAAAACTTATTTTTCTGCTGAATTTTAGCAGAAGATTGCAAAATTGAGGCAGTATTTTTTATACTGAGACACAGGACTATATTTCTTCCTTTAAATTAAGAAAACTAAATCAAAGAAGATTTTCTCATTCTGCTTCAGAACATAAATAGAATCTTTGAAAACAAGCTATACAAATAGGTTATTTCTTCTTAATATGGGTGGCATCACCACCTTTACCATGAATCTAATGTACATCTACATTAAACTTGAACCTTCTAGGTTAGAGATGCTTCCTGCTGCCAAGTGGCTCAAGGATGGTTGAGGTAAGGTAGAATAAGTGAATGAGTACCCTGTGAAACATGCATCTATAAAAAAATACTTAGTAAGATGTTCCTGAAGAGAGATAATGTGAGGTAGGCAGCTCTGTTACAAGCAAAGAAATCTTGCAAAGGAAATGATTTTAAACATCTTGTGTATCCTTCAATTTTGCTTATTTTGTTTTTTAAATAAATGTTTCGGATTATGGAAGAAATGCATGGTTATGACATAAGATTTAGGCTGCATAGGAGAGGATAAAAATTCCAATACAATGACATGTAATTCAAGCATTTGCAGATTGCCTGGGATAAACCCCAGAGGAGAGAGGAAGAGCCAGCCCTAGGGAAGGGTCTGTACACCAGTCAGGCCAGAGAAGAGAAAGCCAGCAGGCAGAGTGGAAAGGAGGTGCAGGGATGTGAAGTGAGGGCTCATCATGATGCTATGGGTACTTTAAGAATTTTGAGAAGATCGCCATGTTTTGGTTAAAACTTTCTGTCTAAATCTCCTATCATTTGCAAAAATACATATAGGTTTTTAGTTCTTTATGTTTAACTGGATTCTATGGTGAATCACTGCCCTCCACCACTGACGGGGGATGACTTATGTGGGATCCGAGCCAGAGAAGTTGGCAAAAGGGAATATTTTGCACCCACAGCATATTTCTTTGACATGGTGTTTCTTTGTGGGGAATATGAGCAGCTAAACGTCATTTAGCTAATTTAGGCAAATTTAATTTAAGGCAGACTTGGAAGGATTCTACCCTGGCCATATATAAGAGCAAAGATCTCTGAGTACATTTTCAGAAATGCAGCTTGACTCAACCTTGTTCTTGGGACTCTGTGGCCATCTTTAAGAGCTGTCACTTAGTATTTATCATCCTCCACTCTTCTTTCCCTTTTGCGTAAGTAAGATAAATGACAAACACCAATTCCAAGCACTGTCTTGAGTATTTTCCTCATTGAAGCCATAGTGATGCAAATATTTCTAGTCAATGGATTATTTTGAAATTTGTAGAAATACTTTCTTAATAACAACAGGCACTACAGGATAGAAAACTGATAAAACTGACTCATTGCACCAACAAAACTTGCATGCCCATCGCATAATCAAATGCATCCTGTATGCTTCCTGACTAATCAGAGGCATCTTTATTATTTTTTTAAATGGTTATGAATTTTTCAGAGAGAGAGAGAGAGACAGAGGAGAGGCAGAGGAAGAGGCAGAGAGACAGAATCTGAAGCAGGCTCCAGTCTCTTGAGTTGTCAGCACAGAGCCCAACATGGGGCTCTAAGCCAAAGTCAGATGCTTAACTGCTTACCAGCCGAAGCCTCTCAGGCATCCCAGGAATCTTTACTCTTATTTAAAAAGAGAAAATGCATGATTCTGGGAGCTCAGTCTTTTTTTTTTTTTTAAATGAACATTCCCTTCCAAAGAGAGTACTCTGAAAATGATGTAGGGAGCTGATAAATGTGTGACCCATGAAGCTCCATTTTTTTCTTGACAATCCATTAGGTGGGGTCTAAGGCCTAAGAGTCTGAAATGCACTTATCATAGCTATTCTACTAAATGTAACATGGCTGGACTTGAGAGTTTTAAGACAATGTTTTGTCATCTTCTACAAAGAAATGCCACTAATTAGAATGATACAGAGTAGAAGTTTCCAGAAGAATGTCAGGTCAATGCAGATCCTGTCCTCAGGAGGCCTGTTCAAATCTCCTAAGCTTTGCTCTATTTGGCTCCTATCTGATATGGAAGACTGACATATGCTGAGAACAGAACAATAATTAAATTCCAATGCTTTTAGCTGCAGTGATTAGAAATCAAGAGTGCTTTTATGTCTATTATGTTAAAATAAGCAAGGCTTACATATATGAATTTTAATGTTTCTTAAAAATCCAAAAACACACAATAGACTATATCCATTGCATTTTAAAGTCATGTGCTATAGGAGAACTGAACACCCTATGTATTTTTGGAAAATACAGTTTATTTTCTATTCACAATTTCATGCTTTAGTTTATCTATATAAACTATATCAAGCTTTTTATTTATTTTACAAATATTTATTCTACAGAATTAATTTGCCACATTGTTAAAAACAAACTTCTCAAGAAGAAAGTCTGTCATTGTCTAAAGAAAAAAAAGGGAAAGGCGTATGAATACAAATTCATTTCTGAGTACAACTGCTCTCAAAATGAAATGAATTTCACAAAGTATGCCTTAGAATTAATCATTTTAAGTTGCCTAGGTTGGTTTACATATTAATCCACTTCCCCAGCCTCTCCCTTTGTGACCTGGCAGACTTCAGTGGTGCACAATGGCATAGAGACAGTCTGCTGAAAGGTCTGTTCTTTTAAAATGTCACTCCTCACTGTGGAATATGTTTTATTAAGGGTAATGGGAAACGTGCAGGTCTGCTGGTGAATTTGCTTTTCCTTCCACAGATGAAATTTGAACACAGACTTAATAGGGAAATTTGTCATTAAATTCTAACAGCAGAGTGGGTTGGGGTGGATGTCAGCCTCCCCACCAGAGGACTCCAGCCTAACTTCTTGGGGAGGTTGGCCATCATATCCCCCCAGTGGCTATGATCTGAGGCTGAGAATCACATGGTCAAGATTAGGCATTGCTTCAGAATAATTAATAGGCTCGGAGGAAAGTTTGCAGGACACCATAATAGAAAAACTTGTAAAGCAAAAATAATGATGCATTAACACGACTCATATTGCAAGCTTTCATATAGTAATCATATGCAGTTCAAACCTTTTGAAGGAAAGCATAATGACTAATGAAAGTCAAAGCTTATAGTGGCACAGACTGCCTAAAATGTGGGTGTTTGTCTTCCCACTCCAACTTCAGACCTAAATGAGGATTCCGCTCATCTTACTAAAAGGCTGCCATGGGTATTGTGTGAACCCTAATGAATTTGTATAACTTCTGTTCCCTCTACTGTATGACATGACTTCCAGGATGGGAAGGAGTTAGGTTTTAGAGTGCTTCAAAATTGTGTTGGATTCCAAACTGTACACTTAGTATACTAACAAGTGCTGGCTTCTTGGGTGTTTGACTTAATGAATTTTCATGAACTTTAATCTTTTTCCTCATGAACTCTTCCTTTTTGAAGGAAAGGCTCAGAAGAAGGTCCTCTATTTGGATTTCAGTGTCATCTCTGAATTTGCGATCTGTTAAGCAAAGTCTAAGGGGACAATGGGACATGCACCAGGGGATTGGAGCCTGGGTTCCCGCTTTCCTGGGGCTGGCTCTCAGCTGCCTGCTCCCTCTCCGCCTAGGACCCTAGGCCTCACTGTCCCTCGCAGCCCTGCCCAGTGACTACTGCTGTCTTGTGCCCCTGGTGGGGCCTGAGCAGGGGAGAGTCAGGTTAGGCTACGTACTCAGTGCAACTAGCTGCAGAATAAAGCTCCGGACACCTGACAGAATCTTCATGTATCATTTGAGCACCCAAATGAGAGCAACATTTTGGAGCAAATAAAAAAGACTATGACTGCAAAAGAAAAGGGAAAGCTTTTTTTCTACTTTTTAAACAAGGGGCCCTGTTTTTATATTATACTTGGTCCCACAAATTATATAGCCATCCTTATCAGTATGTTCTTGTGCAAATCATGTATACTTTATACGTCGCGGGTTTCCATCTAGAAAGTAGAAATGACAACACCACTTGGAGTTATACTGGGGATGAATTTTTTGTAATGCAAGTAAAGGCTTAACATAGATGCTGGTGCACTGTAAGAGGACTAATAACATCAGTTATTAGTTTCAAAAGTTAGAAAGTGAACAAATACATGCTTCTTGACTTTCCATGCTTTGTGGACAACAGAGTAAGCGTAAGACAAATGTAATTCAGAATATCTCAGAAAATCTACGGTCTATATTAAAAACACTTTGGCCCATAATTTCTTAAAGTTCCAACACTAGATTAAAATGCACATATTTTCAGCATTACTAAAGACCTTGGCATTTAAAGAAAAACCAATAGAATCTTTATTTAAAAAAGAGAATCATTTATTAAATGCAGAAAATATTAGCAAACAGGATCTATTAAGGAACAATTACTGGAATGTCACTCACTGTATGGGGACCACATGGAGAGACACAAAGGCTGTAGATTTAAAATGTCCAGCCTCAGAGTATGGCCAGTGCAGCCCTGGGTGACAGTAAGCACCCCATTCTTCACTTTCAGAGACCTCTCAAGGAAAATGTTCCACCCTGACACTTAACAAATCTCTAAAAACAATTTGCATAGAGGAAATGAACAGTACAGAAGAGGATTAAGAAAAAGGATTTTAAAATTTTTGCTTATATGTTGTGTAGAAAAATAAGTGTCTATCTTCCATAATTTGGTGAGGGGGAGAATTTAAATGTGATTATGTCTGAGTATGCGTCCTACTAAATCCCAGAATTCATTTTATACTCTATCCCACTCTAATAATGATTTCTTATCTAGAGGAAAACTTCTTTGCCCACCCCCCCCCAGCACATCAAACGCCTGAGCGGCACTCAGAATAAACCAGACCCCCAGGCAAGGCATTATGCAGCTACAGAATTTGCAACCTTCTGGTTCACAGAGCTCTGGGTCCTCTCCGCCTCTTGGCCAGGGGCCCTTTGGGGACACTCTAAAGGCAAATTCAATTGCCAAATCCACAGGAAAGGAAAGCTATGACTCCTTTTTAAGACTAATGTCACTATTGCTCGACTATGCTACAAGATGGAATCACTTGTTGAATAATGCCCACCTTCTACATAAAACTCATCGAAAAGATTTTTATTTACCTACAGTGTTATGAAAGCAAAATCGAAACAAAAGTATGACATAAAATACATCTGAAATTAAAAAGAATAAACCTAATATTCAGAAATAATTTTCCCCAAAGTGAAATTAATATCCCATTGGAATGAATATCTTCAGTCATGGTGTTTTCAGATGTATTATACTTACCTTTGTTATATTTCTGTGTTCTGCCTAATTTGTAAATGTATGTCTCTTGAGATTTTTAAGCTCTTGAAAAACAAGTATCATTTCTAATTGATCATTGTATCTCCTATATCAGCTTCTGGATGGATACTTGATACATGTATAATGTAGGTTAATGCTTGTATACTTGAACTGTTACTCCCTAAGTAAAGACGTTTCATTATCAACAATATTAAAAAATAAAATAGCTCCCACATTCAGTTGATTAATGTTAATCATAACTAAAGCTTTCTTACAATTTAATGTTATCCAAACTTTGATATCCATTTGCCCACTTACATAAGTTCAATTTCCATCTCAGGAGGGGCAGCATGGTATAGAGCACCAGATCTCAAAGTATGATCCCCAGATGAGCACCATCAGTATCACTCAGGTATGCCAAGTCAGGAATGCAAATTCTGGGGTCCCAGCACAGACCCACTGAATCACAAGCTCTGGACTGAGAAATCTGTGTCTTGACAAGCCCTTCATGTGATTCTCATGCTCGCTAAAGTTTGACAACCACTAGTATAGAGGGAGAAACAAATTATGGCAAGATGACCTGAGTTCTAGACCCAGTTCCATGAATTTGTGTATTTAACTTCTTCAAGGATCCATTTCCTTTTATGCAAAATTAAGGATAACAACTCCTATTTCCTGGGTTTGCCATAAAGATTACGTAAGATGATATCTGCCAGGAGAATGACATACGCATTCAATAAATGGCAGTCATTGCCTTTCATTCTGAAAGGTTTATCTTACACCCCTTCACAAATGCCTGCTCATATCTCTCAGGACTTTTCAGCCGCTAATGTTTAATTCCAAGTTGAAATTCAGAAACCACAGCTATTAACAGCTTTCTTATTTGGAAACAGTGTCCCTGATACAATTAGCTCTTTGCAACTAGAGAAGCTGTTAGAGTCTGTCTGTTAAGTATTAAGCAAACACTCCTTTTCACAGCGTATCAGTGATTAGCCCCCCTAGATTTTGTATATGGCACAAATTAGGCACCTAAAATGGATAAGCCATTCCAAGGGAAATCCAGATAGTGGTAAGCGATGAATAAAACTGAACACTCTAGATAAAGAATACTTGGGTTTTGTCAGCAAGGCGAGGAGGAAAATCTACCCTGAATACCTACCTTTAATTGGCTCCTTGCTTAGAAAACAAATCTCTATAGTCTACTGTGCTATAAGACTGACAGGAAAAAGGTTAAAAAAAAAGTTTTGGAAAGGGCCATTTCCTTGGCAAGCCTACCTGCTATTATACTGTTACAGAGCTGAGCCTTCCCCAAGGCATTAATTACCAGAAATGACCACCTGGAGGCTGGGAGGGGGCCCCCTTTGTTCAGGGTCTCAGGTTGCACAGCTCTGTGATGAAAGCCCTTGCCATCTGTGATAACCACCAGCCTCCAGCAGCAGCGAGTTAATGAGATCAAATCATTCCCCATGCACTTTAACCTGTCTGGGTGAGACAAAGACTCTGCAAAGAGAATATGTCATTAAATTTAATTCAGACTTCTGGACTTTAGACTTTTGTTTTCATCAATAAAATAAATGTTTAAGTCTAAAGCCATTTGTAGGAGCAGAAGCAGTGAAACACTGACTTACTACCTTCTAGATAATACTAGGTTCTTGCCAGTTCATAGATTCCTAATAAAGGTAAGAAAAATTAAAATGGTGAGTATTGTCTATTACCCATTTTAAAAGATGTATTCTGGTATGTGTCCGGTGATCTTATACACATAGGCCTAACTTTTTTGGGTGTTCATAATATTTGTCTTTGAACTTGTGAATAATCTTGCAGTTATGTTGAGCCTGAATTATAGGTTTGCATTTGCTAAGTAAAATCTACTGTCTGCACTAAATGAGTTTTTAAAGAGTTTCCTAATGAGCAGTGGTGTTCAATGTGTTGGGAGCTGTGAGCACCCCATGTATCAAAGTGCTAGCTATTAAAATAGGTTTCCTTAATTAAAAGGAATTAAATTATCTTTAAAAGAGCCATTTGATTTATCATATAAACACATTATAATGATATGGGGGAGGAGTCAGACTTATTGCAGGTAGTAAAGAAGCAACCCGAGAGGAGATCAATTTAACTTTCCAATTTTCTTCCCCCTCTTCCCTCCGTCAGCCGATCTATTGTTTCTGAGTTGACAGCAATATGGATGCCTGATCTTCGAGTTGACTCTGTCTTTTGTTCAAGGTTCTAATTTGCCTCTGGCATTTGTGACTTCACGAACATCTCAAGTTATTCCATTACCTCAAACGTGCACATTGCCATTCCATATAGAAGATTATAAATATTTTAAACATGAGCTATTTGTACGATGTATTTTAACAGCTCTGCAAATTAACACTTAACATATGCCAAAGGAAAGACTAGAGAAAGTCTAAATTTAAAAAGAACCAATGGGGGCGCCTGGGTGGCTCAGTCGGTTAAGCCTCCGGCTTGGCTCAGGTCAGATCTCACGTTCGTGGGTTCGAGCCCCGCGTCAGGCTCTGTGCTAACAGCTAGCTCAGAGCCTGGAGCCTGCTTCCAGTTCTGTGTCTCCTTCTCTCTCTGCCCCTCCCCCTCTCATGCTCTGTCTCTCTCTGTATTAAAAATAAATTTAAAAAAACATTAAAAAAATTAAAAAAAAAGAACCAATGTTGAAAGCAAGTAAAAAATCTACATGCTATATAATTTACTATTTTATAACTTCATGAAATTTTCTTTACAAATTGCATAGCATTTGCCATCAAAATATTTGTTGAATATAAGTGAAAATGACTCTAAGTCCACATAGACTAGTTAGCTGCTGGGACATGTACTATCACTGTGGCTCTAGGAAGAATAGCCATGCATGACCATAAGGCATTGAAGCCAGACTCATTATTTTGTGGACTAATGTATTTCTATATGACTACTTATCTACCTAGCTGTAAAAAAACGGATACTGTAATAAAGGAGATGCTATCAGCACAATCCCCTTACCTAAAATATTATTGAACACCTGATAAAAGGTGATGAAATTTGATAGCTATTATTTTCATTATTCAAAGTACCTATTACTTTTTGAGATCAAGAGTTGTTTTATCTCTGTTCTGTAACTAACCAACTTACCATGGGCATTGGGTTAATCCTAAATATTAATTTTTTATGGATCTTCAAAAAATTATTTTTTTCTGTTTATAGAGGAGTATGTATGTTTATGATTAAAAATTTGAAAGTAAAACACAGAGAATAGAAAGAACCCATAATCTCACAACCTAAAAATAGGCTCTAACATATTGGATATTGACTTCATTCTTGTGTATCAGTTCTATACTTTTTAAATAATGGATATCATACTTCCTCTGGGGAATTTTCCCCACCCCCTACACCCTGACTCAATCAGATTCCTCTCCCAGAATATTCCTGTTTCCCTCACTTACTTACCCCATCTTATTCTAGGCATCTGTTAAAAGATTCGTCCATCCCTCTTTACTAAAAGTTTTAAGTGAGAGAAATCTTAATTCTTTTGTGTAGCCCTAACACCAAGTGCCTTGAATCTATAAAAATTAAACCCAGGATTATTAAAAGAACAAATGTATAAGTGAGTTCAACTGTAATTCTATATCCAACTTTTTTCAGTTAACATTCTATCATGCTGTCCCATGTCATTAAATTCCTTCAAAAATTTATTTTTGAGGCATAATATTCATAATATTTTATCATATGTCTATACTGTAATTCCTTTAAACATTTTATATTATTAATCATAGCCACTCCTTATTTTTGCTGTTGAACAAAGCAATGTTGCAGTAAAGAAGTCAATATAGCAGAGACTCTGAATCTCACTTTCTAAAACTGGAGGAGTATGGATAGCGATATTTATGAATTAATATTAAATGCCTAACAGTAATAATGCCAAGTGCTTAAGTGGAAGAATGTTCTTTTTATTTGTTATACATGCTGAAATATCTTAGGCTATATAGAAATACATACATAGAACTAATTTACCAAAATTTAACAAAGGGTAAATCTGGTTGAATAGGTGAACAGTTCATTGTTCTCACCTCTCAACTCTTCTATAGATTAAAAAATTTCAAAATGGGAAGAAAACTATGTACTCTGAATTTCCACCCACTTAGGTTTTAATCCTGGTTCCACCATTGTTAGTTGTGTAATCATGAATGATTCACTGAGCTCATTCTTATCAATAAAGTAGAGGCAATAATAGAATATCCCATAAAATTGTTTTGAGAATGATTATACAGGATAATACACTTAAAACATTTATCACAATTCCTATTGCAATAAGAAGAACTTTATGATGGTCAGCTATTATGAATATCTTTATATATAAATGTTTGTCTATATTTGCATTATTTAGACTATTATAATTTTTTCCTTAGGTTAGAATCCCAAAAGTTCAATTACTGAGCCATAGAGCAGAGGCAGCTTTATGGCTTCTGATTGATATTAACAAATCACTTTCTCATCCAAATCTATAGAAACAAATATCTAGTTAAAAAATGAGCAGAGGACATGAATAGACATTTTTCCAAGAAGACATCTGCATGGCTAACAGACACATGAAAAGATGCTCAACATCACTCATCATCAGGGAAATACAACCAAAATCAAGAAGAGATACCACCTCACACCTGTCAGAATGGCTAATATTAATAACACAGGAAACAACAGATGTTGGTGAGGATGCAGAGAAAAGGGAATCCTCTTATATCACTGGTGGGAATGCAAACTGATCCAGCCACTCTGAAAAACAGTATGCAGTTTCCTCAAAACGTTAAAAATAGAACTAACCTGTGGTTCAGCAATTGCAATAGTAGGTATTTACCCAAAGAATACAAAAATATAGATTTGAAGGTGTACATGCACCCCAATGTTTATAGCAGCATTATCAACAAGAGCCAAACTATGGAAAGAGCCCAAGTGTCCCTTGACTGACGAATGGATTAAGATGCAGTGTGTGTGTGTGTGTGTGTGTGTGTGTGTGTGGTGTGTATAATGGAATATGACTCAGCCATAAAGAATGAAATTTTGCCATTTGCACCAACGTGGATGGAGCTAAAATGTATTATGATAAGGGAAATAAGTCAGTCAGAGAAAGATAAATACCATATGATTTCACTTTTATGTGGGATTTAGGAAACAAAACAGATGAACATATGGGAAGGGAAAAAAAGAGAGATGGAAGCAAATCAAAAACTCTCTTAAGAGAACAAACTGAGGGTTGATAGAGGGAGGTGAGTGGAGGATGTGCTAAATGGCTAATGAGTATTAAGGAGCACACTTGTGATGAATACTGGGTGCTATATGTAAGTGATGAATCACTAAATTCTACTCCTGAAATCAATACTACACCTTATATTAACTAACTATAATTTAAATAAAAATTTGGAGATAAATAAGTAAATTAGCTTTCCTTCCCCTGTTTGGAGGGGTTGGGGTGGGGAGTCACTTTCCCAATGTGTTGTATCAGTTTACATTCCAGCAGGACTCTCTAGCACTCAGAATTTTTACTTTTAAAACTTAAGGATAGTAAGGGGTGTCTTGGTGGCTCAGTTGGTTAAGTGTCTGACTCTTGATTTTACTTAGGTCATGATCTCATAGTTCATGAGATCGAGCCCCATATCAGGTTCTATACTGACAGCATGGAGCCTGCTTGGGATTCCTCCGCTGCCCCCTATCTCTATCTCTATCTCTCTATCTACTCTCTCTGCTCTACTTGTGCTCACTCATTCTCTCTCTCACATTATAAATAAAATAAACTTTAAAATTAAATTAAATTAAGGATAGTTAATTATTAGATTGCATGAATTGATTGTTATCTCAGTATGTCTTAATTATGATCACTGTTGAGTAAGTATTTTTAAAGCTTACTACCATCTCTAAATTAGAAGAACAATACTGATAATCACTGGACTTTCTAAAAAATAAGATACAGATAAGTATTGTTGTCAATTTGAGAAGCCCAAAACCTTAAAATTAGACCTAGACAGACCAAGACTTAGCTGGTCTGTGCTATTTCTGAGAAAATTAAAACTGGACCCGCCCTGCTTGTTCTGCTTCTGTACTGATGCTTGGGGGGCAACACCCTGGGTGGGAACAACCAGATGGCTGGGTGGGAACGGCCAGATGGTCAGGGAAGGTCAGCTGGAAAGCCCGATAACAGGGCAAGGAATATTAGTGTCCAAGTTATGGCGGGACCCAATCAAAAGATGCTGAGTGTTTAAACCTTAACTTTGACCAATGCTTGTGCTGTGGCTGCGGAACGCCCCAAACTTGTTTGTATCTGCCTATAAAAAAAAGTGTAAATCGCCTGCTCGGGGCTCTCTCTCTGTCTCCCTGCTCTATCGGCGTGGAGAGTGCAGAGATCCCGGGTTCAAACCTGCAATAAACGACCCTTGCCGCTTGGCTTTGACTCTGGACTCTGGTGGTTCATTTTTGGGCATTTTAAATTCTTTAATAGCCTACATTTAACAGATTTTCTAAGTGTTGTGAATTGTACATATGTTTTCTCCTTGCAGTTCCTCTGTTTCAGATAATTCTGCTTTGGAACAAATATTATTTACTATATTTGTTAGTAAAAGAAAAAAGGAACTTACTCTCCGCAAACACTTTTTAAAAAATGTTTAGTAAAGGAGGCAACTTGAAGAGTGACTGCAGTGGGCATTGGCGGAGGTGGTGAAGTTGCTACTTCTTAACATTCCCACTGATGAGAAGTAAACTACAAATCTAAAGATATTCTGTTTTCAGGCTGTTTAAAAATTATGATACCAAATAGAAACCCACCTTGTGTTAATCACAAATTCTTATTCCTATCCACATATTTCATACACTTACCATGCACGCAGCAAACTTAATCACTCAGAGAATAGTCGTCAAGTGTGGGAGGCAATGAGACATGAACCCTGTATTTAAAGGGAAAAAAGAAGCAGTCTTCAGAAAAATATGTAATAAAAATATTTCAGAAAAACTATTGCATTTTATAACATGTTAAGCTATTTCATCTGTAATTCAAAATGCTAGAACGTAAAGAAAAAAACTATGTTTTGAAGGCAAGTTCTAAAGAAATCATCTAGAGTTTTTGCTTGTATCTAAGATTCCCATTTCAGTTCACACACCGTTGGTTTGCAAAAATGTTGTGTATAAAGGAGAAAGCTGGAATAGAACAATGACTAAGTAAAAGTCCTTAGCTTTAATTAGCTTTCATCTATTTCAGAAATAATTCAGGAAAGTTTCTGCTCAACTACCTTTCATGGTTCAAGAATGGTGAATATATAAGCTATCATTGGAAGCTTACCTTCCATTCCCAGTCCAATAAAGAAATTCTCATTAGATGAACAGTATTCTTTTTATCTTTGGTGCAATGACCTATACAAACCAATACCATGGCTTAGAAAAAATTGAGATTGCAAACATCTCCATGTTTCCTATTGCATCTTTTACTTCAATCCAATGACAACCATCTGTACAATTCACATAGGTTTACTTGGGGTCATCAAGGGTTATTTTTCTCACTTCTTTCATTAATATTCTGAGTGTATTAAATATCCCAAGTTTCTGTCACTTTTCCTAAGACATATTCTTGTATGTATGTACATATACATGCGTGTCAGCTATATTCCTAATTTCTAGCCAATAGCTCTCTTCTAATATTATATCTGAATCTTCCCAAATGAGAATTTTCAAACAAAGACACAAAGAAAATCTTTACCGTTTCTAGGGTCAGACATCACGCAGCAAGCACAAAGCCATTTTAAGATCCTCACTGAACTTAAGGTTCTTACTTTCAGAGGTCCCATACAAAGCCGAACAAACTCATTAAAATACATCCACACACTGCAATAAATATGATTTTTGCTCTAAAAGTGTTTCAAAGATTTTTTTTTTATAATTTTGCTTTTGTAGTTATTTGGCCATGAGTAACTTTCTTAAACTTGGCTATGATTTTTCTGGCAAACAACTTGGATGATAGTTGGGAATTTTTATGAAATGAAAAATATCTAATCTGCCAAAGTTATAAAATGTAATGCCATTAAGTCATGAATTAAAATACTGATGATTTTTCAGTACACAAAACTAAGATTATGTGCACACATACTACTAACACACAAATTACATTGAGTAACTCTAATGCACCAGTTCAGACTGTCTCTTTTTCTACTGAGGGCTGGTTAAGGGGAAAAGCCAAGTATTTGTGGGGGAGAAGGAGACTTAATCTGACAATATTTTACCTCATATCCACACCAAGCATCTCTCACGTCCTGCCCTGAGGCTTCCCAGAGAGACTGCTTAGTACCCAGCATGCTCAACCTGGAAGTCTGAGGGAGTTGCAGTTTGTTGGGTAAACTTTTTATCAACTGGATGTAGAGGCAGTTAAACAAATTCTGTTTCTTCCTTCCTCTCTTTTTTTGGGGGAACCCAGGCTACAGCATTACCTACATATAAAATTTCTGGAAGAGGTACTTAAGAAACAACACTGGTTAACTTCTATGGAAAAGGATAAGTAAGGAGAAAACAAAGTCAATTTATTTTCACCTTTCCATACCCTTTTGTGATATTAAAAAAAATTAACATGTGTTTACATTATACTTAAACTAAAAATAATTTAACAAATACTTACGCTTTAAAAACTATTTCAGGGGTACTTTGGCTCAGGTCATGATCTCATAGTTTGTGAGTTCGAGCCCCACATCGGGTTCTGTGCTGACAGTTCAGAGCCTGGAGCTTGCTTCAGATGCTGTGTCTCCCTCTCTCTCTGCCCCTCCCCCACTCACTGTGTGTGTGTGTGTGTGTGTGTGTGTGTGTGTGTGTGTGTGTTTCTGTCTCTCTCATAAATAAAAATAAAAACTTTAAAAAAACCCAAAAACTAATGATTTCATAAAGGTGGGTTAAACCAAAAGACTTCTAAAGAGCTTAGGCTTTCAAGACCACAGCATGCACCTCTAAGAGGCATTTCTAGCAACTCACCTGGGAAGCTCTGTTCAAAGTAACTGCATCTGAAATCTGAGAGGTGTAAAAATTGAAGAATGTATAAAATTGATCATGGTTTGGACATGCTGGTTTTGATGAAGTCTGAAAAATCCTTCTTTTTTATGTGAAACAGAGACCACTTTAAAATGTATAACATACAATAGGAGCAAAACTTCTTTAACAATCTGGGATTCAGCAAGTGAGAAAGATCAAATTGGTATTGATGTCCAAGAACATGGAGTCCTTACATCCTGTTCTCACTCAGAAATAAACAGCAACCATAGACTCTGCAACAGGAGCTATATTAAGGCTGAGTGAATCAGTACAAATAAATAAGCAGCCACCAAAACAAAGCATATCAGCCCCAAATTTGGCTCAATTTGATAAGGTGGGAGGTTGGAGAAGTTTTAGTTGAATGGATTAAAATATATATAAATGAGCCTTTCTGTGGGAATTAGAAATATCTGGAAATAGAAAAGGGACTGAGAACTGAACCAAAGTTAATTACAGTCATTTTCTGCATCTTTCAGCTGAAGATATTAAACTAAACTTTATTTGGTGTAAGGTGGGAGGGAAGTGGTAATTACACATTATTTATTTCTTTTCTTCAGTCAGCATCTCACTTCAGCAAATTTAAAATTAGAATTTTCAGTATCTTTAAACATGTCAGAGATGCAGAGATATTACTATTCCTTGCAAACGGCATCACAGGGGGGGGTTTCATAACTTCAGAATTGGCCCCTAAGCCAGTGTTCTCCATAATCCCTTTTCATTAGAGAAGTTATGTTTCCCAGTATGCACTCAGAAACACAGCCATACCAACTGGGGGCTTTGGACCTACTTGCTGGGTTCACTTCTGTATCTCCTAAAGCACAGAGCTTAGGCACTCTATAAGCATCTATGGACTGACTCTATGACTGACTTTAAATTGGAGGATGAGTGAATAAATGGATGACTGAATGAATGACTGCATAGATGAAGAACTGAATAAAGAAAAAGATAAGTGCATGAATACATGCATAAATTAGCAAGTCAATGAATTAATAGGTGAATTAATAGCTGAAACATAAAAGTGATGGCCATTACATAAACTGAAAGAAAAATGCCATTTTTTCCTCCATTATCCCAATGATCTTCAATTCTACCAGCACAATGCAATCACCTGTGGAGATTTATAGACAAATACCAGCTGCACCAGCCATGAAACTTGATTTCATTGGTCCAGAGCAAGTTAGGGTAAGGCATGGATGTTTTGTGAAGACTCGTTGGTAATTCTTGGGTGTAGCCAGGGATGAAAGTAACAGCTAGCCCACTTTTTGAATCACAGAACTCTTTTTCAGCTATCTTTTACACTTCATCTCTCAATCTAAAATCCCTGGCATGTTCATCTCCTAGTACTAATTTCCATTCTCTCCCCACCCTGCCTCATCCCTCATCCCTGACCCCAGGGTTGACAAATGGGGGCCATGAAAGCTAATGTATTTCTTTAAACTAGTTAAGTGTTTGTGCTCTTTACTTCAGGTAAACAGAGTGATCTTCAGGTCAGAGGATCAAAAATAAAAGGTGACTATAGCACATGTCAAAGATTATAAATTTATATTAACAATGACTTCCACAGATATCTTCCTGTAGGTCAAATGGACAAACCACACATGGAAACAATCTTGCTAATGATTGCATTTAAATTGGCTAGAATAGACGTAAACATGATATAGTGGTTTGTACTTTACAAAGTAGGCATATGACTACTATATGAGGTTATATAATGAGGTTATAGCATATTAATGCTGGGAACTAGTTAGTATTCACAATTTGCAGAAAGTTACTCACAGTATTTAAATAGCACTTATTGGGAGTCAACACATATAAGTTCAAATCCTGGCTCTACTATTATCAGTTATGTTACCTGAAAACTGTTGCATAATCTCTCTGGCCACTAGATCCCCTCTTTGTGAAATGCGTTAATCATAACTACTTCGTTGGTGGGAAGTAGTGAATTTGACAAAACGTCTAAAACTACCATCATAGTGCCTGACAGAATATAAATGGCTAATAAATAAAATTTAAAGTAAAAGATAACCAAACAATAAATGAGGGAAAAGTTAAACCTTACGTTTCTTCCTATCACATCCTATCATAGCCCATCACAAACTATTTCCTAGGTATTCTTACACTGGTACATTTTACTAATTTTGTGTCATATATAATATTTCCTGTGTCAGACAAATTCTTTCAGTTGCATAGAAAACCCAATTCAAACTAGCCTCAAGCAGAAAAAAATGGGATATATTGGTTCTAATAATTGAATAGTCTAAGGGTACTTATGACATCAAGCCCTGTTGGAAACAAAAGATCATCCACATATAATTTCATTCATTCCAAAAGGCTCTTTCCTTGGGACTGTAAAATAGCCGGCTGAGTAAACTCAGTCAAACTCAACTAAAAAAATGTAGTCTTCATATACGCATTCTGTAAAAAGATTTACTCTGATGGGCATCGCTGAGGTCACCTGCCCCCTCCTGATTAAATCAGTGTAAGCAGGGCAACAGAGCACCCTGATTGGCTTAGCTCTGTATCACGTGTCCACCCACAGTCCTGTAAACGAGGCTCCATCCAGATGGGTGAAGAGGGGAGAGAGGCTGAATTTCCAAATAAAAATGGTGATTCTTTGTAACAGAACACATCTTTTTATGCAGCCTGGGGGATTTCACTGTGTAAACTGAAAGTTTCCCTATGTCACTGACCATCACACATTTGCCACCTAAGGACTGAGAAGTAGATATCCTAAGAAGGATGCTAGAAAACATTTGTGAGCCCCTGGGGAAAAACAATCTTTCTCCTGAGGTAAGATGGAAGGCCAAACTACCAAGAACAGAATTGCAAAATCTGTGTAATATTGCCTGTTTTCATCTCTTGATTGATCTCTTTTCTTTGTTGATTAGATTAACTAAAATCTTTTTAAGGATTATAAGCTATCTCTAAAAATATCAAGAGGAGATGGTTTTATCCACTCTTGACTGAAAGATTTAGGAGGGGAGAAATAGATACTGGGTCAGTGTGGAAATGACGGTTGGCTGACCCTACAGAGGTTCCAGAACACAAACCTCAGGGTTTCTAGGCTTTGTTTCAATAAGAGATGTCTTATCAGTAATTAAATTCCCATACAATATGGAAGATTAAATCAAAATGCTGGCATTTATTTTTTAAAAAATAGGATAATTCCATGGAAACAGCTTCAACATTAGAAAAAACATGTATATGAAATATTGTCCTCAAAGAATTACAGTTTATTTGAGTAAAGATTCTCCTTAAATTTAAAATCAGCAGGCAAGAAGTCATAGAGCTTTTAAATATTTCTTGTTTCTCCTAACCCACCAGGAATTTTAAAAATACAAATGGAGTATGTTATGAGCCTCTGCAGGTGCTGGAAATGAAGATAAGCATCTCTTCAATAACCAGGCATTTGGGGGAACATAAAGCATATTGAATAAACCCTAACTTCCATCTCTGCAGTAGAAAACTATAGAAACTCAAAAGGAACATGACATTAATGTTGAATTTCTAAGGTGCTCTCTAACTTGTTAAATACAACTATTTTCCTTAAACAAGAGTTTTGAATTTCTCTTACTGTCTCTGGTGTAATACTAAAAGTGAAAGAAAGAAAACTATATTTAGGGAGAAAAAAATTGAAGTTTACATTTATTTGTACCTATCTTGTCCCAGTAAGAATTTCTCTTTTTATTATTTATGGAGATATGTACAGATTTTTCAGAGTGAAGTTCAATTAATTTTGACAAATGCATATACCCATGCAACCCACACACCTATCAAAAGTTAGAATATTTGTCACTCCAGAATTTTTATTCTGGAAAGCTACCAAGCCAGACTCCACCATGACAGTTACCTTTCATCCCATTTCTGTAGCCCCATTGAAATTGTTAGTTTGTTTCTTTTGTAAAAATGTTTTATTTCGTTTATGAGTGTGTGTGTGTGAGCAGAGGAGGGGCAGAGAGAGAGGGGGATCTGAAGCGGGCTCTGCCCTAACAGGTTGACAGCAGCAAGCCTAAGATGCAGGTCTCGAACCCACAAACCACAAGACCATGACCTGAGCTGGGTCAAATGCTCAACCAACTGAGCCACCCAAGCTGAGTGGTATCTCCTGTTTCTTCATTCTCCTTCTGGTGGATATTTATATTATTTCAATTTGGGGAGATTTTATGAATAAAACTGCTGTGAACATTTCTGTAAAGTGTTTGGGGACATGTATTTTTATTTCTGTTGGATGAATGATTAGGAAAGAGAATGTTGGGTCAGATAAGAAGTAGGAATTTAACCCCCTAAGAAATTTCCAGTTTTCCAAAGTGGTTCTTCCATTTTACATTCCTGCCAGCAATGTATGAGAAATAGTTACTCCATATTCTCGTCAATATTGGATATTGTCCAAACGTTTGATTTTACACCACTCTACATGCTATCTGATTTGCATATCCCTGATACCGTGAGCGTTTCTCATGTGTTTATTGGCCATGTGTGTATTATCCTTTATAAAGTGTAACTTTTGCTCATTTGGGGGTTGTGTTTCTTTTCACTGAATTTTAGGAGTGTTTTATATGATCTAGGTGTGGTTGTGTTTATTCTTCTTGAGATTTAAAGGACATGTGGACTTACATTTTACATTAAATTTGAAAACTATTTAGATAGTATTTCTTCAAATATTTTTTATGCCCTGGTCTTTCCCTCCTCTTCTGGAACTACAAATACAAAGCCTTTCAATCCATAGACAAAAGATGTTTTTCCATTTATTTAGATCTTTAATCTCTTTCAATAATGTCTTATAGTTTTCAATGTATATGTCTTACACATTTTGGTTCATTTCTTTCTTTTATTACTTTTGATGCTACTGTAAGGGGAATTATTTTCAAAACTATTTGCAGATTGTACATCGCTAGTGTTTAGAAATGTAACTGATTTTTTATATATTGATTTTTATCCTGAAACTTTGCTGAGCTTATTAGTGCTCCTATTTTTTTGAACGTTCTTTAGGGTTTTCATTAGATAGGATCATCTCATCTCAGAATAGAGATAGATTTACTTCTTCCTTTCCTATCTGGATGCCTTTTATTTCATTTTCTTGAGAAATTTCACAGTATAGATGTTCCAATGCAATGCTGAATACAAGACATATTAGAATGATTGATATTTGTATATTGAATAAACCTTGCATTACTGGATAAATTCCACGTGGCCATGATATATTATCTTTTTAATATGCTCCTGGGTTCAGATTGCTAATACCCTGTTGAGGAATTTTGCATCTATATTCAAAAGGGATATTGGTCTGTAGTTTTCCTTTCTTGTGATATCTTTTGTTTTGCTTTGGCATTTGTATAATGATGACTTAAGTATTTTGAAAGAGTTTGAGATCTTTGCTGGAAGTTTTTTGGTTTTGTTTTTTGACTGCTGATTCAATAGATTTTCCCCGATTTCCTATTTCTAATTAAGTTTTAGTAGTTTGCTAGTTTCTAGGAATTTGCCCATCTCATTTAGGTAATTGAATTTGTTGGCATATAATTGGTCATAGTATTCCATTATAATCCTTATTTCTATAAGGTTACTAGTAATGTTTCCTCTTTCATTTCTAATTCTAGCAAAATGACTCATCTCTTTTTTGTTGTTGTTGATCAGTCTAGATAAAAGTTTGTCAATTTTTGTTGATATTTCCAAAGAACCAATTATTGTTTTGTTGACTCTTTCTATGATTTTTCCACTCTTTTATTTCAGTTATTTCCAGTTTAATCTTTATTATTTCCTTCCTTCTGTTTGCTTTGGATTTAGTCAGCTCTTTTTCTAGCTTCTAATGTGGAAGATTAGGTTATTGATTTGATATATATTTTTTAATGTGGTCATTTACAGATGTGAATTTTTCTCTGAACAATGCTTTTGTTGCATTCCATATGTTTTAGTTTGCTGTGTCTTTCTTTTGTTTATCTCATAGTAGTATTTATCTTGTGAATTCTTCTTTGACCCATTGGTTATTTAAGAGTGTGTTGTTTAGTCCCCATGTGTTTGTGACGATTTCAAAGTTACTTCTGTGATTGACTTCTAATTGCACTTAGAATTGTTGGGAAATATATTTTGTATTACTTAAGTATTTAAAAATTTTAAACTTGTTTTGTGGCTTAATAAGTGGTTTCCTAAAGAACCACGTATACTTGAGAAAAATGTGTATTCCACTGTTATTGAGTGGAGTGTACACAGATGTCTGTTTGGGCTAGTTGCTTTACAGTTTTTCAACTCTTCTATTTCTTTGCTGATAGAATGTCTAGTTCTATCCATTACTGAAAGTAGAGTATTAAAGTCTCTAGCTATTATTGTTGGCTTATTTGTCTTTTCAATTCTGTCTGCTTTCATTTCTGTTTTGCTAGATGTATATATTTATAATTCTTACATCTTCTTGTTGTATTGAATCTACAGTCAATGCCTTTCTTTGTTTCTTGTAACCATCTTTATTTAAAGTCTTCTTTGTAGGGGTGCCTGGGTGGCTCAGGCAGTTAAATATCTAACTTCAGATTGGGTCATGATCTCGTGGTTAATGAGTTCGAGCCCCACATGGCTCTCTGCTGTCAGAAAAGAACCCACCTGGGATCCTCCATCCCTCTCTCTCTCTGCCCAAAACTATTTTTTGAAAAAGAATAACTCTACATGACCAAATTAAGATTACATGCAAGGTTGACTAAACATTTACAAACTGAACAATGTAATTGTAGTAATGTAATTTACTACATTAACAGATTATAGAATACGTGAACAAAAATTATATATTAAATTTGACATTCATGCATGATTTAAAAAAAAATATACTTTCTCCAGGTGCCTGGAGAAATTGAGCCTAGGTGACTCAATTGGTAAAGCACCTGACTTGATTTTGGCTCAGGTCATGGTCTCACAGTTCATGAAATGGAGCCCCATGTCAGGCTCTGCACTGACAGTGTGGAATCTACTTGAGAATCTCTGTCTCCCTTGTTCTCTGCCCCTCTCTTGTTTACATTCTTTTTCTCTCTTTCTCTAATAAATAAATAAACACTAAAAATACATTTTCTTAAATATTCCACAAGAGCAGAAAATGAATCCCTAAGAGGTAATGAAATACTCCTTACCAAAGCAACAAAATAAAACAAAACCAAAAACAAACCCCTACCATCATGATCAGGATAGCTATAAAACTTATTAAGAATACTTTGAAATAAAAATTTACAAGTTGTAGTAGATTTGCTGCAAACACAAATGAGTCTCCAAATTTGAGTGGCTTGTGACTATAGACACTTATATTTTTTTGCTGCCAATGTTTTCTTTCTTGCGTTAAGTGCTATTTATCTGGTGGTATGCTTTATATTTTCTTTAATCTACAAAATTATACACTTATGCTTTATATGCTTTTATTATGTTATTTTTTAATTAAGTTCAAAATAAGGGAGTGGATGAATTTGCCTAAAAATAGAATTTAGAGTGTGAACAAAAGACGTACCAGAGCTGAACCCTAAGGAAATCCAATTAATATTTTAAGGTTGGCAGAGAAGAAACTGCTGACAAAGCAAAAGAAAAGCAATAAGAGGAGCAATCAGAGATCTAGGGAAATGATGTGTCATAGAAATAAAAAAATAGTGTTTCAAGGAGATATTGGTCAACTTCTTCCAGGGTTATAGGGAAGTTGTGGAAGATGATGACTTTCTATTTAAGGTCTAAGAGGAACCGTAGCAATGCTCCTTCTACTCTACTCGCTCATTTTACGCCTGAAATTTAAATAGGAATCTGATACTGGCTTCAGAATATAACAATGAGAAGTGTTGGTCTTACTTAAAGACACTATAATGTTTTAGTCTCTCCCTTTTTTTTGGGAAATTTTGTAGTCCCAACTCTTTCCTTCAGTATGGACTACTGGACATTCAGGAAAAATTGCATTCAGTTGCTGTGAGCCAAGTCTCATACATATTGAATACTGACTGCAGAAGGTCTAATGATAAAGACTCTTCTTCCCTTTCTCTTCTGCATTTCAGTGTTCTGTGTGCCAACTTCTGACCATTTGGAAATCTCCCAATCCTTGGCTTCCTTTCTGGATTACTTCTTCCATTCTATGCATTAACACAACATCGACAAAATGTAATTTGCTTATCAGCATTTTCTCCCTGTTTTCTTTTGCTTCTGTATAACAGTTCAGTGACTCTACACTTACCTGGAAGCAAAACTTCTGGAAGCCTAACCATTCCAGAATATAGCTGTACATTCGGAATTAAGGGCACAGTCTCTGGGCTGTCAAAAGAACTTTCCAAAAACTCAAGCCCTTATGTTATTAACCACATAATATGCAAAGGTCAGAAAAACTTGTAGAGTCTATCTGTTCAGAGGAAATTGGACACGGGAAATCTAAAGGGCAGTTAGAGGTGGGTGATTCTACTGAAACTAACTCATGTCATTTGTTTAAAAAGTGATATTTGATAATAAGAGAAGAGACAGAGCAACTACAAAAAGAGAAGAATTATACAAACTTGGCAGTGTAAAGCCATTAGTGTAAGTCTAACCAAAAAAAGGTCAGAATCAATTCAGTGGAAACCATTTAGGAAGGCAGGGAAGTGTGTAATACATCTCAGAAAGATTTCCATCAAAATAAATGTTAGTGTTATTTGCTCTTTAGTTTTAATGCTTTAAAGATAAGTTTAAGTTTTATTAAGAACTCTTCAGGACTTAGCAGTGTTAGTATGATGAGGCATTCCTGTAACAGAGACAATAAAAATAACCACTACATTTTTATCAGTTTCATCAGCAATATCTTTTTCCGATTATTTTTGTCTTGTTTTTCAAGTGAAATGTTGAATAACTACCTCTTTCACCCACACAAATTCTAATATATCTAGTTTTTCCCTTGTTTGTATCTGAGGATCTATTTATTTGCAGCAACATCTTGCATGAAACATGCACTACAAAAATAAAAGTAAATTATTGAGTTACTTTACACATCTAATTAGATGATAGGACAGATGACAATAATAATTTGAAATGAGTCCCTGATCTCTTAGACATAGATTTAATCTATTTTATTATTTTCAAGGTGTCAAAGATTATTTTTATAAAAGTGTTTAAAAGATATTGAATATTAAATAAAAGAATTATCCATGATTTTACCACTTTAAATAAATACCATTCTGATATCTGGATATATCCTGTTTTTCCATCTGTGCTTATTGTATCTGCCATGGTTCTAATAATGCTCTGTTCACAGTCTACTCGGCTTTTCATCTAATATCATATGCTAATGAACATTGCTTCCATATTTTATTAGATTTTTTTCTAGTGGTAAAATTCTTATAAAATTTTCTTTCTTACCCATTCTGAAAATTTTTTATACAATTTATAAGACTTTTTAAATGTTCATTCTAAAAGCTTGATAATTGTTCAATTCAGCAAATGTAATGTCACTTACCTTACTATTGTCTGATTGTGAGATATTTAATCCATTACTTTTTTTTGAAGCCTGTGTAATACTATGATGAACAAATTTGTGTACATAATTTTAAGGTTTTAAAATTTTTTCTTAAGATATATTTCCCACAAATGAATCGCTAGTTTCAATTTACCGAGTCAGCAGCAATGTATGAGCTTAACAACTTCAGAGCTACTTAAAAGATCTCTATGTGATACTCTCTCTCTCTCCCTCTCTCTGCACCTCCCTTGCTAGCTCTCTCTCTCTCTCTCTTTCTCTCTCTCTCTCTTAGAGTAAATAGATAAATAAACATTAAAAAAAGACCTCTATGGTAAATCATTTTAATAATTCAGATACTTGTTCTTGGTTTATCAGATGTGTTAGTTTATACTTTATATTTCAGGGTATCTTAAGTCAAGGCATACATGAATGCTTAAAAGCTAAAAATTTCCAGTATATAATCAATGCCACTGACATACAGAATTACTTCTCTGCTACTTTCTATGAAAGTAAAGCATACTGCAATGGTTAATAATTCCTTTTTTATTCATCAAAGAATCATTATGATATTATTTTTTTTAAAGGGCAGAACAACAGTTGTAGGTATGGTGATGACAAGTGATGAAACTACTTTGAATTCCACTGGAAATTTTCAGACTTGTCTTTCAGTATCAGGTAGACAAGCAGATGATAAGTCATTTAAAAATTCAATTTAAAAGACAGGAATATTTTTATCAAAGAAAAATGTAAATATAAATGTGCTAATAAAGTGTACAGATGTTTAACAAAAGTATTTGGAAATTTGATGTCAGTTGTCATGTAATTAAAATTAAAAATCAATTGTAAACATATATACACATATATAGCTATATGTAAATAAATCAAATATTGTATTACACATGAGTAATTTATACTACATACATTCTGGCAGAAGAAAAATTAGCTAAAGTTAATTAACTTCTTGTCAAAACATAGTACTTCTGATTGCAATGATAAAATTCCAACCAAACTGTTTCAGTGGCTAGAGCGTTTTATTTTCATATGACAAAGGACACTGGACACTGTGTGTTCTGGGGAGATTGGGCAAGATAGAAAAGGTAAATACAGGAGAAAAATGTATTACCAAAATATTCTAAAAGCTGTGGGTCATCATAAAGGTAGCCTTTATCACAGATTCTACTGCTGTTTATGATTCTGTGGCTTAAAATACCCACATTAGTCTTTTCAAGTATGTGCCTGATTTAGTAATCTCCTCATTTCATTTCCCAGTTATGACTTCTAGGACTATCTCAAGGTTGGCCTTCACAGGTGGAAGCAAAAGACAGATCCTATAGGAGGTACCAAAAATGTTTTGAAGGTATTCTTAGCAAATATATTCCTGGAAGCTGAAATTCTTTTAAAAATAAACAAATTCCCTAATTTCATAATTCATAATGAGACCGAAAATATAAAAATGATAGGTATAACAAGAAATTAATGAATTCTCAAATAAACCAGTGGTCAGCACTGGCTGCACAACAGAAAGAAACATGGGACACTTCTAAAATAGTCTGATGCCAAAACCCCACGTCAACTAGATCAGAATCTCTAGGCAGAGGAGCCCAGTAAACGGCACTTTTGAGAGTTCCCCATACTCTAAGATCTAGCCAGGATTTATAGCCAAGCTGTAAATACTTCTACTCCTAATTTCATTTTTATAGCCCTTTATAATTTCCAAAACATGTTCTCATTCATTATCTCATTTGATCTTCATTAGCAGTACAATGAATTATAGTTCAGAGATTAGAATCTTCATTTTACAAATAAAAAACTTTGAAGTCATAAGAAACTTCCCCCAAATAACACAGGGTACAGATTTTTTTGGGGGGGGGAGAGAGGGTGCAAATGAGCAAGGAAAAGAGAGAGAGAGAGAAAGAGAATCCTACAAGAGCCAGAGAAAGAGAGAGAATCAGGACTTGAACTCAGAAAATGTGAGGTCATGACCTGAGCCAAAGTCAGATGCTTAACCAAATAAGCTACCCAGGTGCCCCAGGGTACAGATTTTAAGATCAGAAGGAGGAAGCAGAATATGAGGTATAGAAATCTAAAAAGTTTGATGAGAGAAGCCCCAGAACCTACGAGGAACATGTGCAAAAATGAGATTGAGGCCACCAAAGACAATTGTCCTGTTTTATTGTTGTTGTTCTTATTGTAAATGTTATAAACCCAGAACCCATGTGGTCTATCACAGAATGCTGATGGGGATGGCCAATCTGCCAGCCAGGAGAGACTACCACACACAAAGCACTTGCACACTTAAGTCCCTAAGAGGCAGTGCTTGGTTGGCCATTTACCCTCCTCCTCTCCAGGGCTACTTTCCAGCAACATATTTTTTAATGGCACGACCAAACTAAAATATTGAATTATCCAAAAATATTCAGTTGCGTTTTTCCAAAACTGTAAGTGAGATTACATAATCCTCAGAAAATATATATTTTTAAAGTTTTATTTATTTATTTTGAGAGAGAGAGAGAGAATGAACAAGGGAAGGGCAGGGAGAGAAAGGATCCCAAGCAGACTCCCCACTGTCAGCATGGAGCCCCACGTGGGGCTCGAACTCACAAAATGAGATCATGACATGAGCTGAAATCAAGAGCTGGACACTAACCTGACTGAGCCACGCAGGCGCCCCCTCAGAAGATATATTTTAAAGTTTGTCCCCGTCGAGTCCATGTCCCTCCACTCTCAGCTACTCCATTCGACTTTCTCTCCAATTCTCCCCATATGCCTTCAGCCTCTCGCCCTCTCCATACAAATCCTTTTATTGTCAGTATACTAAAAAAGAAACCTTCCTCCTTAGGAGAGGAAAGGAAGGGGGAAAACTGAACTGGCAATGATAGGATTACTATCTTATTTATGTTCAGCCACACTTGCTAATCTGGGAAATGGATGAGTCTCCAGGAAACAAACACAAGGCTCTAGCATTTAATGCTTCCCTCTCCAAGGCTTTGCCTTTGTTAAAGGGAGGGAGGATTGCATGGGGTAGTTAGCCACTAGATGCCCACCTGTGCCGCAAGTCATAGTAATGCTGCTTATGCCTCACCAGCAATATACTGGCGGGTCTAATTCCCGTGAACCTGGCTGAGGTTCATCCTATAATCGAGTGGATCTCCTCACACCCACCCAATGGGATTTCAGTTCAAGTGTCAGCTTCCAAGAAACAAGGGAACACTTTGGTGACTTTGGGTTTCTCATATTTGCCCTAGCACTTCAGGCTTGAATTTCATTCTGTTCCTTGATAGTTGATAAATTTGCCTGTTTTTCTACCTTAGTTCAATTGAATTTACCTACAGATGGAATTTGCAGGCTTAGTAGATATGCACTCCAATTCTTAATTTCTGCAAATTGCTCCCATGGAGTTGACTTAGGTGCCTTTAAGTATCTACTTCTCACACTGTCTCTTGACAGATGGCATGCCACAGTATTTCTTCTAGTCTGGACACAAAGAACAGTATTCCTTTGCTCACAAATATTTACTCATATTACTAATAATTGTGGTATCTGATTATGAGTAATGGTCCAGCCCACCATACAATCATTCTGATGGTGAGTCAGTCTCCCCAGAAACCTCAGTTTTCGTAACTTTGAGTTCATACAATACTTTAGTGTCAGACCTGGCAGTCTCTTCAAAGAACAGTAGCTATTTTTGACTCCAGAAGAGCCAGTTCCTAAACCATGTCTGTCTTAATTTAGTGAATCGTCATAGGTTTGGTTGTTTCATAATTTTGTAATTCATATCAGTGTGGCCTTCATGATTGTATTACTCCAATAACTATCAGTTCAGGCATATCTGTTTCTACCAATACCTTCCTTCCACAAGTGTTGCAACAGTTTGGCAATTATGACAAATAGTCTCTCTAAACTCTTGTATAGAGAGATGAATTGAATTTCAAGTACCATCATGTGCCCATGGAAGGTCTGAAATCCTGACAACCTCCAAAAAAGTAGTTTCTTTTAAAATAAATTTTGTATCTACATAGACCTAATTCAAAGTAGTGGCATGAAGAAATATAATCAGCAACCAATGAAATTTTAATGGAAGCTCAAAATATTTGCCTACATGAAAAACAATGAAGAAGCTCTAAATACATAGTTCTTGGGAATGCCCTCTGCTCCCCTACCTGCTTCTTGTGTCCTCCAGATATTTCAGACAATTTCATCATAATTCTCCCATTGTTCCCTCCATACCCAGCCCCCATGCAAGTATTTTCTTCTTTTCTACTTCCCCACAATCCCATCATTGTCTGAGGTAGCTTGACCTAACATCTCTCATTAAATAAAAACACTCTCTGTAGAGGAGGAGAGAGAAGAGCAGAACCAGATTCACACAGGACTCTGAGCAGGAAGAGCTGTGAACATACCAATGTGAATTCACATTGCATCACTGGGGAATCCAGACACCACAGTACAATTTGAATTAATGCTTCTTCTACTTACCTTCCCTTAGTAACTAACCAACTTTATTTTCTTTATATAAAATCTTGATAAATGTAATTTGAGAAAGCATTACATGTTTCATGGAACATAGACTTTCCAATTTCTAAAAAGCTGTGAAATCTCTGAATAGCTGCCAGAATATCGCCCTGAGTGGAGACCTACCCCAGCAATCATGACTGTACTCAGCACCATGGGGTGATGCTAGTGAGAGGCAATAAAAACCTTGTGACTGTTGTTAAAGACAAAATGAGAACAAAAGGACTCATCTGAAATCTTAGGGAGAGCACCGACGTGCAGATGACTAAAATGCTACAGTAAAACTGGTGTGAAGATGGGAAAATGAACAACTCAAATTTAAAAACTGAAAGGTGGGGCTACTGGGTGGTTCAATTGCTAAGCATCCGGCTTCGGCTCAGGTTCGTGGGTTCAAGCCCCGTGTCGGGCTCTGTGCTGACAGATAGCTCAGAGGCTGGAGCCTTCTTCAGATTCTGTCGCTCTCTCACCCTCCCCTGCTCACACTCTCTCTGTCTCTCAAAAATAAGTTTAAAAAACATAAAAAATTTAAAAAAATAAAAATAAAAACTGAAAGGTGCTAAATTATATTGGATAAGATGCCCAGGACAGTTGTGTTGGATATCGTCCACTCAGCCTCCAGATCCACTCCTTACCCCTTTCGCACAAGCTCTGTGCTCCAAAGGGCTAATCTCTATTGATTCTCTCCACAGGCTCCCTTGCATTTTGGCTTCCTTTTGGTTGTTTTGTTTATGTTTGTGTTTATTTGTTTGTTTATTTGCCAAAGAGAAGTAGGGACACGAAATTGTGAGATGGGAAGAGAGTGAGGCTGGCCAAGATTTTTATGTTTCTAGCTCTTTCCTACTGGGTCACCATGATTTGGCTGCATTCTCTGCAGAAGGCCACAGGCCTATCAGATAGCCCTGCCAATGCAATTAACTTGTTCTGCTTTCTTCCTTGCCCATTCTCGCTAGCCTTCTGGTACTGTGATATCCCTTAATGATTTCCCTACAACCCACCCACTCTTTTATAAGTGGTTCCTGTATCAGATTCCCCTCAACTACTAAGTTCAAGTGTGCTGTTTCTTGATAGCACCCTAATTCAGATTTCCTAAAAGAAATTAAAAAGATTACAATGCTCTTAAACACTGAAAATAATTTCCCAACAATATTTTTTCTTTTTCTTTTCATACGTCAACTTACCACAATTTTCTCCCATCAATATTCTTTAAAAAAATTTTTTTAGTGTTTTATTTATTTTTGATACAGAGAGAGACAGAGCATGAGAGGGGGAGGGGCAGAGAGAGAAGGAGACACAGAACCGGAAGCAGGCTCCAGGCTCTGAGCTAGCTGTCACCACAGAGCCTGACGTGGGGCTCGAACCCATGAATGTGAGATCTGACCTGAGCCGAAGTCAGAGGCTTAGCCGACTGAGCCACCCAGGCGCCCCATCCCTTCAATATTCTTTATCATATGTCTGACCTAAAGGAAAAAACCCTAGCACAAAAAGTTAAATTTTTTTATTAGAAATTATATTATTTGGCTTTGTGTCACATTTTTTGATATGGAATGGGGAGTACATTTTTCTTCAAAGGTATCTTGGTTTTGTGCCCCACATGGTTTGTTTTTGCAGGTTGAGAATAAAATGGTCCCCCAGAAGACTGCAGGATTATGGAAAAATATCTACCCTGAGATGAATATATGAGTGTAATTTTAGGAAAATCGCGTCCCTACCTCCCTGTTACACATTAATTTCTTCATAAATGCACATTGTATTAGCCTCACATAGAAACAGAATGATGTGAAGAATATTAGGGGACCCTCTAATAATCCCAAATGATCTCTTTTTTACAAGAGTTAGATGCTTGAAAATTTTCCACTAGTCATCCCTGGAGTTTGGTTAAGCATTGCCCTCTTCTATTCTCTCTAGTTTCTTCTTTGCAGATGCAAACACTTTGCAGAGCCACCCAACAAATCACGAGCAGCTGTGGGTGAATCTTCTATCAGATCTTCTCATTAGCCAGAGAAGAACAGGGGCTTCATAAACCCAAGAGGCCAGACCAGCACACAGAGCAGCGAAGTTGCTTTCTGTGCTCATAACTGATATTCTTCACAATTTACCTTTCTGTAGGTGAGCAGCACAACTATCTCAGGAAAATCCTCAAAAAAGAGGGGAGACAAAAAGAGGAGCCTGGGTGGCTCAGTAGGTTAAGTAGCTGACTCTTGATTTCAGCTCAGGTCACCATCTCATGGTTCATGGGATTGAGTCCCACATCAGGCTCTGTGCTGAAAGTGTGGAGCCTGCTTGAGATTCTCTCTCTCTTTCTCCCTCTGTTTCTCCCTCACTGTCTCAAAATAAAAAACAAACAAACAAACAAAAACCTTTAAAAAGTTAGGAAGATAGGGAAGGAGGAAAATAAAAAACAAAAGAAGGTAGTGCCTCTTTTGAAGCTTTCCATTAAATCTATGTAGTAATCCATCCATCAGTCTGTTGCCTTAAGCTAACCTAATGAAATAATTTCTGACTCCCCATTCCCTACCAGTGTTGAAACAAATTGGTTCGTTAGCCTCTTGCTAGATTGACCTCCCCGTGACATAGGAGATCACCACTCTCATAAGCTTTCACCTGCAAATGTGTAATTGTAAAACCTAAGAGTCCTTAAGGACTGAATCTTTAATAGTGGCATATTGGTCCTGATGACAGATGGTTTGAGCTTCAGGAAGTCTCAGGGTGTCCTCGGTCCCACACATGGGGATCTGAAACCCTGAAAATATGTATGTCTGCCTAAACCTGGGCATGGGCGATTATTTGCATAGCTCCTCTGCAAAGTTCACCTTGGTTGTTTGTACACTTTCAATGCTTCCATGGTCCGTGGTTAAAAGTTATAGACCATCTAAGTATCAAGAAAGTAAAAAAGTAATCAGATTTAAGATTCATCGTAGAGAGTAGAATAACCACAATAACAACATCAGAAGCAGCTGTAACAAAAGCCGCGTGCTGGGAAAGAAAGGAGGCACATTAATTCTCTGAGATAACCTGGTTGCTGGTTTGAATGTGTTCCAAGTTTGTCCTCGGCTGTATGCTGAGCACCAGCCTGGGTTCGCTGCAGGGCAGGCTCTTGGAGAACTCCTGTATGCTCAGGTGTGTATTCTAGCCTTGAATCATAATATTTTTTTCTCTCTGTTGAATTTGTTGAATCACTCAGTTTGAAGGCTTTTCCTAACTCAAACATCGGTTTGGTAGGTTCATCGTGACACTTTCATTTGGAGACACCTGCTCTTGCTGTCTTCAAAAGGAATGTTTTCCTCTGCCCTAAACTCTAAGCACATTTACTTGTGTTAGCCTCAGCCACTGCACTACAATGATTTAAGTCCTTTCGCAGCACTCTGAATGGCCCTTCATTATTTACCTTTGTCTCTAATTTAGTATCATGTACAGGACAGAAATCTTATGTTCCAAGCCATCAATCAGCTCATCCTTATAGATTATGATAAAGTTAGTGACTAAATGTTCGCATCTGTCATTTCAAAGACAAATAGAAGGGCTACATTTTCCCAATTTTTACTCTGAGTTTCTAATTCCATGCTGTCAGTTCTTTAAAGGAGTGTTCTTTCCCTCACTATTGTGTGCTGAATATGCAGGCAACATCCTTTCTTCTTCAAATACCCTGCAATTTCATGCCTCTTTCAGTTTCCCCTTTATACATTTTCATGTAATTTTTCTAGTTTTCATATCTTAAATTATCTTCCCTGCCTTACAGTTGCAGGTAGAAAAATAAAGACCTCCGTTGGGTTGACATTTAAAGGTGTATTATTCTCTCTTTGATATATGAGCTTAATGCTCATTAACACTAAAATGGACCAGCAGAGAAAAGAAAAAAACCCTGCTTTCAAAGATCCTGGGATAAATAATGTAACACGGTCTCTTCCTTTCCTCCTCACTAAAATGATATTAACCAATTCCACATTCCTTCAGAATAAGCTTTTAAAAGTTTAATATTGTCTGCTTTCACTTTTCAAGGGTGTGCCAATGCTGTCCTGGAGTCTGATTGCTTTGTTAGGAATTCTTTTTCCTCAAAATGGATTTAATATATCCTCTTCCATCTCATTTTCGATATTTGTTTTGTAACATTAACTTTAAAGCAGCCTCAAAACACTAAATTATTTGAAATTAAATATGAAACATATAATCCTTTGGGAAGCATGGTCCTCTTAAGATTTGGGGAGTGCTCATAGTAGAGATAATTTGTTTTAATTTAAAATTTTTAACATAAGTATTTGACTTTTTTCTTAGTAATAAAAATTGTTTTTCAGAACTCCTTTCTGCTCCATATTTGTACCAGTTTCTTTCTGTGTACATCTATATCTTTCTTCTATCAGAACACTTTAGGTTAAAGTAACCCAACCTCTGCATGGAACTACCAGGGACCCAGTTTGTTTCTCTGGCCTTTTAAATTATACCCTTTTGGGGTTGCCTGGGTGGCTCAGCTGGTTAAGCGTCCAGCGTCAGCTCAGGCCATGATCTCACGGTTTGTGGGTTCGAGCCCCGCATCGGAAACTGTGCTGGCAGCTGGCTCAGAGCCTGGAGCCTGCTTTGGATTCTGTATCTCCCTCTCTCTCTGATCCTACCCTGCTTGCACTGTCTCTCAAAAATAAATAAAAAACATTTAAAAACTTTTAAAAATTATACCCTTTTGGGGAACCTGGGTGGCTCAGTCAGTTAAATGTCTGACTCCAGCTCAGGTCATGATCTTGCAGGTTTGGGAGTTTGAGCCCCCAGTTGGGCTGTGTGCTGATAGCTCAGAGTCTGGAACCTGCTTTGGATTCTGTGTCTCCTTCTCTCTCTCTGCTCCTCCGCCGCTCATGCTCTGCCTCTCTCTCTCAAAAATAAATATTTAAAAAAAAATTGAATCATACCCTTTCATTCTGCATCAGCTGAGAATATACCACACCATAAGAATCTAATGGCAATTTTAGATGACTTTTCACAGGTGACCTATTATATATATATCCCACATTGGAAATAGTTCAGGAAGGATGCTGTATTTTTCCCCTCTGTTATAAACTCTGAATTACTAAAGTAATATTAAACCCTGGAATTTCTTGAGATGAAAACACTTGGACTTCCCACAACAAATATTAACTTCCCCAAAGGGATAAGGAGTTGTCAATTTTGAAAGGTGCATGCCAACTATCAGAAGTCTTTCCTCAGGGATCTCAACCTCAGTGGAGAGTCTTCTAGGCACTATGATAGTTTTGAAAACAGAAGTTCTCTAGGAATGTGAGGTACAGGCTACTTGTATGGACCCTAGCTTCAATTCCTACCTGGGGTTCCCTTTCCAGAATTTTCCACTTGCTCAAAATCTCCTTCCTCAAGTTTCAATTCTTAATGCTAATCAGGATTATCTCAGGGTTCAGTTTTGTGTAGCAGACTGCATGCAGAGATAACAAGATAGCTCGAGTTTTCATATCTGATGGGCGCCACCGCTTCGGCAGTCTGGAGAGTGAAGCAACATTTTCCATAAGCTAGCCCGATCCCCTGAGTCACAGACTGAGTGTGTCCTCACCTTCCTATGTCAGACCTAGAAATGAGGATCAGCTGCCTCCAGCTTCATTCAGGGAAAACCAAAAATCAAATGTACTAACTCCCAACTGTGTCTTCCTTGATTTTGACAAGACGCTTATTAGCCTTTGATGTGTTTCAGACATTAATGTGTCTGTGACTCTGAGAATCTTCTTGTGATGCAGATCCTGATCCAGTGGCTCTGGGATTTGGCATGAGATTCTTTCTGCATTTCTAACAATCTCCTAGGTGATGCTGGTCCACAGATCACACTTTGACAAACAAGAGACTCTAGAAACTTATGAGTTCTCAGACTGTAGTGTGTAAAAGCATTCCCTAGAGACCTGGCTTAAAATGCAGAGTCTCAAAGTCCCTGCTAACAGCATCTCAGGTGCAGATGAGGCATCAATTTTTTTAAAAAATACTCACGATGCACAGGCTTCAGGGCACCAGTAGATCACTGTTAAAGAAAGACAAGTTCAGGGTGTGCTGGATTCAGTTTTGGGCAAAGCATCAGACCAAGGTGCCAATCTTGGCTTTACGACTTACTAAGACTGTGATCTAAATAAGTAATCATCTTTTAGGCATAGCTCCCAAGGCTAAAAAAAATGGGTTTTGTATTGTCTGCTCCATTGGCGTCCTCCCACTGCTGTGAAGTTCCAACGAGATGGTGTGTGTTCACAAGCCATACAAATGTAAGTTGTCTGGCAACCCTCTGTAATCATTATCAGAGTCATGTGATACGGAGATGTCACCACCTTCTTCCTGATGTGTTGCCAGCCCCACTTTTCCAGCCTTTGAAATATTCAGAGAGGCTCACAGTAATATGCTCTGAGGGCGTCCTGGAACCTCACCAGGAAGCCTCTGATGCTGAGAAACGCAGCAGAACCATTTACTTAGGAGAGCCACTCAGAGAGACAGGCTTCATTCAGGTCAGGAACAATTACAAATGCAAATTTGAATCTATAAAGTCCCTGTTTCCTAAGAGATCACTTTTCTATTCATGCTCCAATAATATCTTTGATATTCTCTTGTTCTTGGGGCCTACAGCTTTAGGAGACCTCTAGGATACAGTGATGAAACTTTTTCTCTTCTCTGACAAGCCATAACAAGCGGATCAGTGACCACTGGCGTTAGCATCAGATATGACTCAGACTAAAGTAGTGTTGTTGATAAATTAAAAACAATGCCAATGTCAAGTGATACTCTAGCTCTTCTATTTCTTCCGATTCATTGAACATCTATTCAGTCTCATTTCCATCAGCCAACAGAAAATATCCTCTCATCTTTCCAAGTGCGTCCCCTCCACCCCCAGGTCTCTTGCATTTGACATCTGTTGTTTATTCAAGATGCAGGAAATTCCCTTATGGAAGAGATTATAATTCAAAGATATATGAATCCATAATCCCTTGGAAGTAATTATCTGAGCAAATAGGAAATCCAAAATATTGATTTTTAAAATAAACATAAGTGCAATTGAATATGTAAAAATGTACTACAGTTACCTGAATCCACATTCATGCCAAAATATAGATACACACACATAACATGCAGACACATATATGCAAAAGAATTTTTAAAAGTCCTTTATAACTCAAAAGAATTTCATATGCAAAACATGCACTGAGCTCAAATGAGTTGGTGATCTGTGGTCAGACTTGCAAGAACCTAAGTATTGTGAAGGTCTTCAGGAAAGTTTTCCCCATAACATACACTTACCACTCATCTCCCTGCACCCCAACCCCAAATATCTTTCCCAACAGACTGTTGCTTGAAATTATAACATTAGAAAGTCTTTCTTTGGACTTAAAAAAAGACAATATCCACATGAAACTGTCAATTATATATACTACGTGAGTAAATCTGCTGCTTTCAGATAGATTTCTCGATTAGTTTCCTATTTTTAGTGTAACAAATTACCACAAATATAGTGGCTCAAAGCACTGCAAATTACTTATCTTACAGTTCTGGAAGTCAAGGTGTTGAAAGGCTCTATTCCTACTGGAAATACTACAGGAGAATCCATTCCCTTGCCTTTTCCTGCTTGTAGAAGCCACCCACAGTCCTCAGTTTATGGCTCCTTCCTACATCTTCCTAGACAATAGCACAGTATCTTCAAATATCTCTTTTTCTGACCTCTGTTTTTATCTTCATATCTTCTTTGACTCTTCTGCCTGCCTCGTCCATTTTTAAAGGACTCCTATGATTACATTAAACTAATCCAGATAATCCAGGATAATCTCCTCATCTCAAAGTCTTTAATCACATCTGCAAAATCCATTTGGCCATGTAAGGTGATATATTCATGGGTTTCAGGGATTCGGATATGAACATCTTTGGTGATCTGTTATTCTGCCAACCAGTTTATCCAGAAAATTATCCTATAAAAAGGTTGATTTTGAAAATAAGGCACAGGAAGTAAAGGGATTATAAGGCAGAACATGGAAAAGAATGGGTCAGACACCAAAAGACACTGAGCACTTTGGAAAGAGAAGGTATGCCCATATTAGGGAGAAAAGCTCTAACAAAGGAGATAAACAGTGATGATGTCAAACTTCATCTACTCCACAGTTTTACTTGGGCTCTGCTACAGAATGAAAAATATGCAGGCAATAAGCACACTAGGCTTATGACTAAAAGTAGATACATACACATATATGTACCTACAGAAATATATATACACATATCTAATGGGAAACATACCAGTTGGTTTTCAGTGGTGTCATATGGATAATTTTTTCTTCTTTCTATTTTTCTATCATTTCTGTTTACTCTAACTTCTATATATTCTCCACTTATGCTGTGAACTCCCCCAATCTAGATTTTATCTCTTCTCCCTAGGATTATTATAGTGGCCTCTAAAATGTCTCTTTAGGGGCACCAGGGTGGCTCAGTAGGTTGGGCATCCAACTTCAGCTCAGGTCATGATCTCACAGTTCATGGGTTCCAGCCCTGTGTCGGGCTCTGTGCTGACAGCTAGCTCAGAGCCTGGAGCCTGTCTTCGGATTCTGTGCCTCCCTCTCTCTCTGCCCTCCCCTGTTCATGCTCTGTCTCTCTGTCTCTCAAAAATAAATAAATGTAAGAAATAAAATAAAATAAAAATGAAAATGTCTACTTTGTGTTTGCTCTTTTATTCTTATTAAACTTTTTGTATTTGGGTGTAGTTGGTACACTGTTACATTAAGTTCAGGTGTACAACATGGTGATTCAATAAGTTTATACATTGTGCTGTAGTCTAGCTACCATCTATCAGTATGCAATGCTATCACAATACCATTAACTATGTTCCTTATGCTGTGCCTTTTATCTTTGTGACTTATTCATTCCATAATGGGATCTCCTTCTCCTCTTCATTTTGCTCATCATCCCAGCCCCTGCCTCTCTTTGGGAGCCCCCTCTGAACAAAATACAGTTTTATCGTTTCTCAGCCTTTTGGCTAAGATCAAGTGAACAAAATACAGTTTGTTCTCTGTATTTATAGGTCTGATTCTGCCTTTTGTTTGCTTGTTTGCCCATTTGTTTTTTTTAGATTCCACATATGAGTGAAATCACGTTTGTTCCTGGAATCCCTTCTCCAAGCATCATCTATGAATATCGTTCTAAACTGTGTATCTGCCACCTTAGCCCTCACTGCTTTTCCAACCCAGCTTTTTACTAGCTCTTCTCATACTTCACTTCAGCCACATTGAACTTCATGATGATCCTTGAAGCTAGACCACAGGACCCTGAATACCTCCCCTACTATTTTACTCTGTCTTGGTTTTTCACTAGACTGTATTTCCATGAGGACAGGGATTGTTACACCTAGCAGGAAATAATGACACTTGGCACAGCATATAATCCCCAGTGAATGTGCTTAATAAGTAAATGTACCATTTAAAAAAATAACAGAGATGAAGTACCTTTTCCTCTACTCTCAGATAGAAACACAGTGCTTCTGCCCTAACACCCCCCGTGCAGCTACTGTTTCCAGGAGAGAAATTTAGTGGTGAGAACCCAACAGACACTGATCCACATCCATTGGTCCATGGTGATATGCTTCAGAAAACTCATCAATCATTGAGACAACATAGAAGTTACTGATTATAGATGAACTACGATCACAGTGAAGTGAAACATGAATAGCAGTAGAAGCAAGCATCGGATACATCTATAGACAATCTAAGATAGCTTTGTTACTGGAGTGGCATTATGGGTAGAGAGCTTTCTATTTTCAAAACGCTTTCTAATTTGGTTCATATATATGCCCTATCAGAGAAAGTGCTTGTTACCACTTACAATGAACTCGCTAGACACAGCATTACACACATGTATGAAGACACCCACACAGCTCAGTTCAGTCAAGTGGTGTTTCTCTTACATGTCTCTGGACAATTAGCTTTTTTAGTACAAATTTGACAGATTTGATTTTGCTGGTTCACAAAAGTGAATAGTTTTTTTTTTTTTTCATTTTTAAAGCAGCCTCATAGCAAATATCTGCTAACACTGCCATGGATGATTTTTATTCCATGGGCTGGACCATCTGCCAGAAGCTTCAGAGCAGAAGGAAGGGTAAGGCCTTGGGTCTCAGCTCAAGCAGTAGAGGTCACATTATGGTTCCTGGGTAACCTCCATGCCAGCATGGTGGCAGGGATGGTGGTTTAGGGAGACGGAGCTCAGGCCTTCAGCAGAATAAGGAAAGGAAATGCTCACACATGAAATCTTTTGAAAAAGATCCTACTGTTTCATATGCCACTCTGCAACCTTACGTTATGTGCACAACAATGGAAAAATCACAGCCCCCAACTCCAGTGAGTTAGTGAGGAAGACAGGTGATATTTTGAGCACTCTCTTCACAGTACAGATGTTGATATCTTTTCTTTTTCAACCTAAAACTCAAGATTCTGCATATTATATAAATATTGGATAGTAAAAAAAAAAAAAGATCAGGGCTGTTTTCTGAAGTGATGCAGACACTATATCATTGTGTAATTACAACCCAACTGGTGAATATTTTATCTTAATCTTGGTATTTCTATCAATATTGCCTGTTTAAGAATCATGACAACGACTGGTGGCCACAATCAGATTAATGGATCCTTGAGCCTCTGGCAAATAAATCCTTAGGAATCAATTTTGTTTCTTTTTTAAAACAAGTTTTTTTGCTAAGTCATTTAAAGAATCTTTAATAAATAAGTGAAAAAGGCAAGGAAAACAGAAAAGAATGTCTAGATTTAGATATTCTAAATTTCATAGATAACAACTCAGAAGTGATGTTCTGTCATGTTTATATGGCTATATAAGTAATTGCAACATCAGGCTTTATTTTCAAAAGTGGATAAACACGAAATCAACCTGATACTTCATTTCTTTTACATACAGAGTTGTAGCACTGAAGTCTAGCATCAGTTTTACTCAAGAAAAGTCATTCAAGACACAGAATAAGGCTGTTAAGGGACAGAGGGGCATGGGAGATAGGAATCTGAAAAATCGTACCTTGGTCTTGCTCTCGGTTATTCCATAGATACTACTGGACATGGAAAAATAGTTCTGTCAGAGAAAGTCACAGAAAGTACGAGACAAGTGAAATAAGAAGACTGGTATGGTGCTTTGAGCCCTATTAACACAGTAAGTGCTTAATAACAACAGTTTGGTGATGATGTATAATAAAGAGAATATTACTCAGAGGTAGCTGTTTTAACAGTGACAGCTTTTTTTGGTAAGCAGTGCCACCTAAATTCTGTAATAACTTTTCAGAGAGTAAATCACTTTTTAAGAAAATGTAATAGCTGTGAAGAAGCATATAGGAATGGTTTTCTGACTTTAATTTTAAATAATGCTTTCTATGTGAAAGAGCCAAGCTGTAAGATGCCTTTGATACTTCAAATATTCCTGCATAGTTGGAGGCTAGCCTAACTTGTACTAAAATTCTTAGCTAAAAACAATAGTAATCCTAACATTAAAAATGAGAACTAGCACTTCTGGGGCAAAATAATCTACTGAAAATTAGAAAGACTAGGTCTCTGGAGCACCGGAGTGATTCAGTCAATTAAGTGACCGACTCGATTTCAGCTTAGGTCATGATTTTATGGTTCATGAAATGGATCTCTGTGTGGGGCTCCTTGCTGACAGTATGGAGCCTGCTTGGGATTCTCTCTGTCCCATTCCTCCCCCAGTAAGTAAACATAAACTTAAGGGGGAAAAAAAGGAAATATATTCTAAAAGAAAGACAAAGAAGAAAAATTAAAGACTGGGTCTCTGTTTACCTCTGATGTCATTTACTCATTTAATATTTATCTTAACTGGTATTTTAATAGATAACAAGATGATTTTAAAGTTAAGAAGGAAATAAGAAAAATACAACAGACATTTCTTTCAAAATAAATCACTTTCTTAAAATTGGTCAGATGTAGAGCAGAGCCTCACAGAGAGAAGAAACCTGCCTTTAATCACAGGTAGATGATGCAGCCAGGATTTCGATCCTGGTCTGACTAGTCTCCATGCTCCTAACCGTCTTGCTGTGCAGTCCTCAAATATTAGAAAACATGTTTAAAATGATACCTTTCTGTAATATTTCATGGCATTTATTCAGTGGAGAGGGATATGTTCTAACCGGCTGCCTCAGGCCCCAGCACGTTCATCTTCCGGAGCCTGAAGGTATTTGAGGTGCAGCCTCTCAGAGAATATAGCCTAAATTTCAAATTATTTTCTGAGAATCTTCTCGTTTTGTATTTGTTACTTGGAATAAGCCAGCAGGTCAACAAGAGATGCGGCTCTTTTCATGTAGGATGAGGGGACTGACTCATAGAAAATGCACATAACCCAACAAGGAACACACGGTAAATGGTGAAAGGAGCACAGCTCTGAGGCCGGTTGTCATTTGATTCCCCTGGGGCAAGTTCCTAAAACCCTGTGAGCCTCTGTTTCACCACCTCTGGAATGGGGTTGTACTACAATCTCCCTCGGTTGGAGTGCAGCTTAAATGACACACATAAATCCTCCAACAGAGCGTCTATCATCTAACACAGTCTCAATAAAAATTAATTTTTTTCTGTCGTTAATGATTGAGGACTAAGTTAACAACGTACGAAGAAATGAGGTCGGTAGATAAGATAATAAAGATCCCTTCTGCTCTCTCTCCAGGGTATGAACCTACTTACCATCATGAATGCAGATTAGAGGCTTAATTAAAATGGAAGGGTAAAATCAATATATTCTCAAGCTAAATGAAAAGGGAATCAATGTTTAACTAGATTTTTAATTATAAAAATGAATATATGCTTATGGTAAAAAGAAATTCAAAGAGCAAGAGGAATGGAACTACAAGGTGGCGGACTCAAAGCGCCAACAATACTCCAGAAATAATTACTGCTGGTTATGTTTATACTATTACTTTTCATGTTCTTTCTAAAAATTTTTCATTCATAGCAACGTGGATGGAACTCGAGTGTGTCATGCTAAGTGAAATAAGTCAGGCAGAGAAGGACAGATACCATATGTTTGCACTTGTAAGTGAAACAGGAGAAACTTAACAGAGGACCATGGGGGAGGGGAAGGGGCAAAATATAGTTGGGGAGAGGGAGGGAGGCAAACCATGAGAGACTCTTGAATACTGAGAATAAACTGAGGGCTGATGGGGGAGGGGGAGGGAAGGGGGTAATGGGCATGGAGGAGGGCACTTATGAGGATGAGCACTCGGTGTTATATGGAAACCAACTTGACAATAAACTATAAAAGAAAATAAAAGTAAAAATAAAAATTTTTATAACATATACATATATACATACACATATATATCTCAGGACTTATATGTAGCTATATAATAGACTATAAATATATATATAATTATATGTGTATATAATTATATACACATATATAAATATATATACACATAAATATATATAAATTATATACACATATAATTATATATACATATTAATATACACAACAATAAAAGATATTGCACCCACAGTGGGTATATATACAGACACATGGATGTTTATATAGACACATGCGCATATGTATGTAGATACTAAATACAGCACATCCTTTATAACATCCATGTACTACCCCATGATTCATAATTTTTCTGTCATCTTTAAGCCATTTTGAACTAAGAAACCACACTACAACAAACATAATCTTTGTACATGTTTGAAGCTCTTTCCCTAGAATATATTCCAGAAGTAGGACTTCAGACACATCATTTTTAATTGTGCCAGGTTTTATCAACTATACATTAAAAAGCGGCTCATCTCTCCAATGGTGTATGACTGCTTACTCACTCACAACCTCTCCAATACTGCGTCATATTTGGCAATATTAGATTAGAAAAATGTACATTCTTTGCATTACCTTAATCATTTTTCAGGCTAACAACATTATTTTGGCCTTTGTAAATTTTTTTCTGTGAATTATCATTAGCTCATTTTCATATTTTTTTAAATTTGTGAGTGATTTTTAAAAGGAAGTTACCTTTGTAAAATATTACTAATAAATCAAAATTAACCTTTTAAAGCATTGTAAATATTTTCTTATATTATTCTTTGTTATTGGTGTTTATAAAGGTTTTATTTGTTCTCAACAATTTTAAAGCATTTTTAAACAAATTTTTTCAGTCATTTTGTGAATTTCGGATACTGGCTCAAGTGTGGAAAGGTCTTTCTCCCACAAGATTATTTATAAATGCACATAAAAATGCATTTTCATGACTTTGTTTCAGTTTCCATGTACATATTCCCTCTACAGCGATTCTATTTTGGTTTATCTAGTGATATAGAAATGCATTTTAATTTTTTTCCATTTATATCCACATTTACTATAATATAAATCACTGAATATTTTCCACTGATTTGAAATTATTATATTCTAAGGTCCCATATGCACTGATATGCATTATTTTTGAACTCTATTCTATTTCACAAATTTGCCTTTGTATTTGTGGACCTATGTAATATATGTTAGCTTTTATTTGTTTGTTTGTTTGTTTGTTTGTTTGTTTTTAGACAGAGAGAGTGCAAGTGGAGGAAAGGGGCAGAGGGTGGGAGAGAGAATGTTAAGCTCTGACATGGGGCTTAATCCCACATGGGACCCTGACCTGAGCTGAAATCAAGAGTCAGTTGCTCAACTGACTGAGCCACCCAAGTGCCCTGAGTTAGCTTTTAAATATACCAAATAAATTATTCACATTTATTCCTTTCATGAAATTTTATTAATTTCATATTAAAAATGACTTTTCTTGAAACAAATAAAATCTGATTGATAATTTTGAGAGACAATATGGCATATTTGGTTTTCTTGGGTTATTATTACCTGTGTAAATATGAAAAAGCTATTTAAATGCCTTGTGTCTTTGTTTTCCTCTCTACACAACAGCCATAATACTTGTATTTTTTCATAACATTGTGAAGAAACAAAAGCAAATAAAAGCACTTAGTATCATGCCTGGCACATGGTCAACATTATAAATAGTAGTGAGTCTATCATCATTAATTTATGAAATGATTTAGAAAAATTGGCACATCTACAATATAGTGCCTTCTGCAATAGGATGAGTTGTATCTTTCCATTAATTCAAGGCAGACATCCTTTACATCATTTTCTAGGGCTTTAAATTTTGATTTATAGAGATTCCAAATAGTTTTGTTAGGCTCATTTTGAAGGAGTCTCTCTCTGTTATTTGTTGTTATATGTTCTCATAATTAATTTTATTGACAATTTAAATTATCCTGCTATTCGCAACAATTCCTGAATTTATTCTCTTGTGTTTTTCAGGTATAATTTTGTCACTTAACAATAATGATAAATAATAAAAAAATAATAATGAGCTTTTTTAAGGTTTTTATACTTATTTCTTTTTTCTAATTATATTGGCTAAAAATAGCATATCATCTAAGACTAAAGATAATTTTACTTTCTCTTTTGTAGTATTCATGTATCCTTCTTGTCTAATACATTGACTAATATATTTAGATAAGTAAAATAACTTTTAAACTTTCATAAACTTCATACTTTCATAATTTTTTTAAGGAGAAATAAACTTTTATTGTGTTAAAACACTGAGATTTAGGTTGTTATTGCAGCTAGTGTGACTTACCCTGACAGAAACTGAGGCCCAGAAATGTGACAACATTTCTGAAGTTCCACATAAATTAAGGATATAGCAGTCTTATGCTCTTTCTACTTAAAGATACTGCTTTAGACACAGGAGACTTTATTTTTCCATGTCTCTTATTTTTATTTTTATTTTTATTTATTTTTTTAATATAACACAATTTATTTTTTTAACATATGCAATTATTTTCCATCCTTTACAATACAGTAGTTACAATGACACTCCAAACAGAAAAGCAAAGTAAAAAATCAAAACCCCCACTTCTATTTCATGTAATTAGACTTATACAGAAAGTAGAAGGTTAAGTAACAACTAGTTAATCACCTAATTTCACAGCTATCTGAAGTGGCAATTGTTATATAGCAGCTTATCTATGATACATTCAAGATACATGATACAATTTATTACTTGCCCATAAGCTAAAACACAGCCTGCTTAATACCTTTCCTTAAATTCCACCTCTATACTACAGTATACTTGAGGTCCATGCAAA
>NC_043702.1:74656753-74678841 GCF_006229205.1 Suricata suricatta
TACCCCAATTTCTAAAAAGTCTTTGTTTGCCATGTAACCACTGGTTTCCTTTCCTAGCTTACTTCAGGTAAACGTAAAAACTTCAGTGACCATGACATTAAACCAAGTCATTATAAAATTACAGAGGAATTTTTGTTTGTTTATTTATTTATTTTGAGAGAAAGAGAGGGGGAGGGCAAGCATGAGTTGGGGAGGGGCAGAGAGAGAGGGGGAGAGAGAATCCTAAGCGGGCTCCCTGAAGAGAGCATGAATTCCAAGGTGGGGCTGGAACTCACAAGCCATGGATCATGACCTGAGCTGAAACCAAGAGTCCACACTTAACCGACTGAGCCACACAGGTGCCCCAGTACTTTCATAATTTTTATATTTCAAGCATGATAACTGACATCCTTCTACACTTCCTATCTTTAATGAAATTGTTCCTACTATTTCACCATTTAGCCTAATATGGACTTTCAATTTGCACTATGCATTTTAAAGTACTAAGAGTATATCTTTGACATAGTAATTTAATGAATTTTTCTTAAAAACAAGTGCCAAAACTTATATATACATCCTACTTATCTTGGTGTAAATATTAATTTTTCATCTCCTCTGACCTATTAATAAGCATATCTATATGCCAGATTTTGTAATTCCAACATTCACAAATTCATTCTACATAATTCTATTTTCCTCAATTAAAGAAAATAAGAAGTAAAAATGTGTTTGTGTGTGTATGTGTGCGTGTATATGAGTGTGCAAATGAGAGAGAGAGAGAGAGAAAAGAGAGGTAAGGCATACTATCCAAAAGCAATGGAATATGTATTCTTACCAAGCACATATAAAACATTCTCCAGGATGGATCATGTATTGGGCCACAAAACCAGTCTTAATAATTTTAACAGAACCAAAATCCTATCAGACATCTTTTATGACCACAGTGATATGAAATTAAAAATCAATTATATGAAAAACTGAAAAATTCACAAATATGTGGAGATTAAATAATATCCTTCTGAACAACAAACAGGCCAAGAAGAAATAAATTTTAAAATACCTTACAACAAGTTAAAAGGGAAATATAACATACCAAAATTTATGGGATGCAGCAAAAGCAACACTAATAGGTAGATTTATAGTTATAAATGCCTGCCTCAAGAAACAAGAAAAGCCACAAATAAACAACCCACCTTTATACCTCAAGGAATTAAGAAAAGAAAAAAGTCCAAAATTAATAGAAGGATGGAAATAACAGAGATTGATAAACTAAACTGACAAATCCTTAGCTAAACTCACCAAGAAAAAAAAGAGAGAACTCAAAACCAAAAATGAAAGAGAAAATATTACAACTGATACTGCAGAAACATAAGAAATCATAAGAGATTACTATGAGCAATTATATATCAACAAATTGGAAAACCTAGAAGAAATGAATACATTTTTAGAAATATACAACCTACCAAGATTGAATCATGAAGAAATAGAAAATCTAAACAAATTAGTAATCAAAAAATTGCCAAGAAAAAAAAAATCAGGACTGGAAGGCTAGAAGACCTCACTGGTGAATTCCACCAAACATTCAAAGAAAAATTAATACTAATCTTTTTAAAGCTCTTCCAAAAAAATAGAAGAGAATGGATCCCTTCCAAACTCATTCTACGAGGCCCATATTACCCTGATTCCAAAACAGACAAGGATACCACCGAAAATTACAGACCAACATCCCTAATGACCATATATATAAAATTCTTCAACAAAATATTATCAAACCAAATTCAACGCTCATTAAAAAGGTTTTACACCATGATCAAGTGGTATTTATTTAGGGATTCAGGGCTGGTTCAACATCCACAAATTACTCAAATTAACAAAATAAAGGATAAAAATCATATAATCCCTCAATAGATGCACAATAAAGCATTTGATAAAACCATCCATTTATAATAAAACTCTCAACAAAACATACATAAAATGAATGTACCTCACATAATAAAGGCCATATATGTCAAGCTGATGGCTAATATATTCAACAATGAAAAGCTGAAAGCCTCTAAGATCAGGAACATGACAAGAATATTGAGTCATGCTGCTTTTATTCAACACAGTATTTGAGGTCCTAGACACAGCATTCAGGCAATAAAAAGAAATACAATACCATCAAATTGGAAAGGAAGAAGGAAAACTGCCACTATTTGCGGTGACATATTATACATAGAAAACTCTAGATAGTTCATTGACTATTAGAAATAATAAATTCAGTAATGTTGCAGAATATGAAATCAATACACAAAATTCTGTCATGTTTCTATGCATCAATAATGACTATCAGAAAGAGAAATTAAGAAAACAATTCCATTTATAATTGCATAGAAAATAATAAAATGCTTAGAATATATTTAACCAAAGTTGTTAAAGACTTGTATATTGAAAATTATAAGACATTAAGGAAAGAAACTGAAGAGGACACAAAAAAGGAAAGATATTCTGTGGTCATGGATTGTAAGAATTAATATTATTAAAATGCCCATGCTACGCAAACCAATCTACAGATCGAATGCCGTTTCTATCAAAATTCAAAAAGAATTTTTTCACAGAAATAAAACCAACAATTCTAAAATTTTGTATGGTACCACAAAAAAATCCCTAAGAGCCAAAGTGATCTTGTCAAAGAAGAATAAAGCTAAAAGCATCATGCTCCCTGAGTTCAGATGTTCTTCCATCAAAGCTTGATAAATTTAACTAAATAAATGTATAAAGCTTTCCTATACCATACATAACAAAATATGAAGATAAGTGGGAGACTGGAAACAAAAACACTATGATATATAATAGAAAAAAGAAAGTTTTATCCATAATATATAAAATGCATGTATAATTAGTAAGAAAAATATAATCTGATACAGAAGTAGGTAGATACTAGAAATAATAAATAGGAAATGAAATACAAATGGAATTTTAAAATACAAAAATATGCTTAACTTCATTAATAGTTCATAAATGCCAATTCAAACAATAAAGTATGATTTGTTACCTATCATTTTGTTAAAATGTAAAAGATAAATTTACAAGCCTACATTGCAAAGATATAGATACGCTCATAAACTCTTGGTAGGAATATAAATGATACACTGGCAATTTCAGTGTATCAATTTCAGTTGCATTTTTTTTTTAATTTGTCTACACTTTGACCTCAAATTTTACTTCCTGGAATCTACCATACAGAAACACTAGCAAATGCACATAAAATTATATTGTTTGTAATAGCAAAACAACAACAACAACAAAACACAACTAGTACTTAAGCACTCATTGGTAAGTCATGGGATACTTTACCTCCATTTAAAAAGAATGATGTAGCAATATATACTGGCACATGAAAGAGAGACATGAAGTAATCTCAAAGACATACTATTAAATCAAAGAGCAAGTTGTAGAGGAATAGTTTACAATGTTGCCACTTATAACTTAAAAAAAAAAAAACCCTAAGCCAGATGCGTGTGTCTATTTACTAAAAAGGTCTGGGGGCGCTTAGGTGGCTCAGTCAGTTAAGAGTTGGACTCTGACTCAGGTCTTTATTTCACAGTTTGTGGATTTGAGCCCAGCATCGGGCTCTGTGCTAACAGCTCAGAGCCTGGAATCTGCCTTGGATTTTGTGTCTCCCTTTTTCTCTGCCCTTTCCCTACTCACACTCTGTCTCTCAAAAATAAACATTGAAAAAAAGATTTTTTTAAAGGCCAGAATAACTATTACCAGTAATTACTTTTGGGGAATTGAGCTGGGGAAAATGATGTTAGAGAAATCTTGATTCTAAAATTCCTATTATTTGACTTGTTTTTATCTATTGGGTATTTTCCATTCCATATTTGAATTTTTTAAAAGGAAAAAAGGACATATTTAGCAAGTTAGAAATTTATAATTTATCAAATGAGAAATGATAGGATAAAGAGAATACTAACACGCCAAAGCTGGTCGACTACCATATTTGTAATACCTATAATCTTTAGTAAGATGGAGTGTAGACACCATTTGTGAGACAGACTTCATCATGTAGACCTAAAAAACCCATTGTCCTGAAGGCACCAAGAGGTAGAAGTGATAAGAGGTGTAGAATAATTGAAAGGAAGGGACAGAAGGTTTTAATAGCATTCAAACCCCTGGTAGCAAATGAAAGAGCAAGATCAGAACAAAGAGAACATATCCCTACTGAGAAAACCAGGAACTTGTGAGAGGAGGAAGGGCTCCAACTGCAGACTCTGTTACAGGAATTTGCAATCACCCAGACTCATTTGCATTCTCAGCCTCAAACCACAGAGAAGCCAGCACACAGAGCAGCTACACTGATGTCAGGTACTGAGTTCCAGACTCCAGTTATCACCGGCCCGTCTCCTGGGCTCTTGGCAGTTCTCTACAGAACTTCTCCACTGTAAGTACCTCCTCCTTTGCAGTTACTCATCTGCCCCTTTCAGCCTGTTGGAAGCAAAATGAAGTTGGCAAAAGAATGTCGGGGCATGAAGCAGCAAGAACAGGAGGAAGGGTGGTGGCCGTTTCTCGGTCATCCATGCCTCAAGCTTACAGTCCCTGCACCACTGAGGTGTTCCTACAGACTGACATAAAGACCCAGTGGGCCAAATCTCAAATAATGATAAGCAAGCCATGACCAGATATATTATCCGAACATTTACATGAATTAACAGAGAAACCCCTGCTGAACATCCCCAAGGATGTCCTGCTAGATGCTTGCTATGGTAAACAATCAAAAATAAGTGAGGTAAAAAGGAAAATAGTTTGTATAATCTTCACACTATTTCTGACACTTCAGAAATGAATTAGAAATATAAAAAGGATAAAATTTAGTTTCAATTACATAAAAAAAATCTGAAAAAATCTAGATAATCACACATATAGACAATTATTTGACCAACAGCTATGACATCTGCTTATTCTCCAGTTGAGACAACTAAATGAAAAATTCACCCTCCTGTGACAATCTTTGAAAAGCAGCAGTAGCTTAATATAATTCTCCATGTGATGCTTTCATGAGCAAGGCCATTTTAATTCCCAAATTTCATTTTGAGCAATATATAAATATTTCTGCATCACTATGACTCTTCAGACACTTTTTAATTATCATAATTAATTATAGTAACTATGACTACCATCAATATCACCTTCAGGGCACAGCACTGTATGAGCAGATGACAAATCCAGCTATCACTAAGGACCATTCTTTGGACACCAGTTAAGTTGGAAGCATGGGGTAAATGGCATTATATCAGAGACAGGTTAATTAAAACCATCAAGATGATTCTAGACAAAGGACAAAGAAGTAGCACTTAGTACCATTTTACATAGTACCATTCAAATTGGTTCTTTTTCTCTCATATGATCTAAAAGTTTTTCTTTGTATTTTGCAGTTAATTCACTTTTTAACAACCATACCATGTGCTTCTGCAATTTAAATAGCATTTGGAGCCAAAGCAAAGGAAATAAGAGGTAGACACTATACGTGTAGCAAGTAGGAGTTTGGGTACTGAAGTCAAACTGCCTATTTTTTTTTTTTTTTTTTTTTGCGATCTTATTCAATTACTTGCTAGACAAAATCCTAGGCAAGTTACAAAAGCTCTAACTAGAATTTAGGACATGTAGCTGATGCTGGAATTAAGTGAGCTAGTGTGTGGAGAGAACTCTGTATAATGCCTGGCATTAGCCTGTTCGTTCATGGGAGCAGAAGTTTTGTCTTGCTCAGAATGAACTTCCCAGTACCTAATGTCTGAGTAAGTGCTCAGAAAGTATATCATGTGTTGGAATGTTGCCTTGGAAACCAGGGTGAGAAGTTCTGCAGATTACTACGGTTCTGCAGTGGACTATAGTTTACTTGCATCAAGGAGCTGACAGCCAGCTTTCAAAACCAAATTCTAGATCTCAAAAGCGAAGTACTTTGAAACCATTGTGTAAATAAATAATATTTTTCCTCCCCTGGAGACCCATACCTCAGTTTAACTAGCTTAAGCCTCCTTCTAAAGGACCTTGTCTTTCCAATTCAAAGTATCTTGGGGCTTTAGGACTGGGTAAAGAAAAGAAGTTGGTTAGTGGTACAGAGAAGTACCTTTTCCTAAGTTGGCCAAATACGTCAAATCAACATTCCAGTTGAGAATTTCATATACTTTTCACCGAAGTACCTGCTTTCCTTTGTTCTCAAATAGGTATCATGAAATAATCTCCAAGTCATGGATTTCAGCATCTCGTATAGTTGAACTTTAGTTTTTTTATATCTGGCTTGGGCAATTATGAGATAGTCAGGATTACATTGTGTCCCAGTGACGTTTCAAAATTAGATGTAAATGCCTGACCTTAGGACAGTGTGCTGTGCTCTCTTCTAAGAACCCAAGAAGGCCCTCCCTAGAAAGCACACACAGGAGAGGAGGCTCAATAGATCTGTGTTCTGCATGAAGATGCGAAACATCCCTTGTGTAGATAACACTATGGCGTTACATTATGAGGTTTACTAATGCATTTTTATGAAGCTCTGAATTAGACCCTTTGAAGAATAATTCCTGATGAACCTATTAACACCTTTGCTGCTGTTCAGTCATCTCAGGTCTTTTTTAGCCAGACAGCTCCAGCCACACAGCTCTGGTCTTATCAATCATAAAGGGGGAACCTCGATCCCAGCTAGTGGTCAGAACTGCCCAGAATACTGCAGCTCCACCTTTGTTGACTGCCTTTCACACGACTTAGGTCCTGAAATCAACTGTACCCCAACATTGAGCATGACTTCTCTTCCTTCCGCCTGAATTTGGCGTTCATTTATACTCTTCTTATGTCCTTATTAGCTCGGGCTTATTCTGCAGCCAGTCCCTCTCTTTCTCCTGGACTATACTTCAGGCGGAGACCCAACCCATGGGATGAAACCCCCTCTCAAGCCAAGCAAACTAAATCCTGATCCTTTATGTTACCTAATAGCATCAAAGCAGACTTTTTCACATTTGAGTACTAAGTGGACACTTTTTAAAGGAAAATGTTTATTTTCTTGAATTATAACAAACTATTTTTAAATAAAAAGTGGCTTAAAGAGTATACACATCAGGGGTGCCTGCATGACTCAGTTGGTTAAGCGTCTGACTTCAGCTAAAGTCATGATCTCATGGGCTGTGAGTTCCAGTGCAAAGTTGGGCTCTGTGCTGACAGCTCAGAGCCTGGAGCCTGCTTTGGATTTTGTGTCTGTCTCTTCCTCTGCCCCTCCCTCCCTCCTTTTCTCTCTCTCTTTCTCAAAAATAAACACTAAAAAATAATAAAAGTAATAAAAAGTATATACATCAAAAAAGTACAGACATGAAATTAGGTGTATGATTTTTTATACCTCTTTATAACTACTCTTAAACATCTATAAAGCCAAGTTAAATAGAAACTACAAAACAAATACAGCTTAGAATAACAAAATTAATATCATGTGTTAGTCGATGCCATTTTACTGAAAATAAGTTTTTGCTTTCAAGATGTATATAACATGGACTGCTTCAAGGCAGATTCTCTTGGGACCTTCCACAATCCTAATTTCACGTGATGCCTATATTCCACAAGCCCTTTTTCAGATTATTATGAAACCTTGTGTATAGAGTATTATCTGACATTTGGCCTTCATTTCATACAAATATATCATTTACCAATAAGTCTGCCTATGTCTTTTTTTATTTTTCAATGGTTATTTATTTTTTGAGAGAGAGAGAGAAAGAGAGAGTGGGAGAGGGGCAGGGAGAGAGGAAGAGCTGTTAGCACAGCCCAACACGGGGCTTGAACCCATGAACCGTGAAATCATAACCTAAGATGAAATCAGACGCTTAACCGACTGAGCCACCCAGGTGCCCTAGCCTATGTTCTTTTATATTTACTCATTACAATTAAAGTAGTTTTGGAAATAGTACATTAGTATTAAAGGCATCACCCAGATAACTGCATATCTAGACAAATGATCATCACTGTACTAAAAGAAATAAAAACTTCAAGGTCCTCCTCCAGGTTGAATGTTTATATCCCTCTCAAATTTGTGTTTTGAAACCTAAGCTCCAGGGTGATGGTATTAGGAGGTAGGGCTTCTGGGAGGTGATTGGGCTGTCCCCTCATGAGTGGAATTGGTGGCCTTACAAAAGCTCTATAACACCTCCCTTCCCCTCCCTGTGAGAATACAGTGAAAAGAAACTGTTAGCAGGCCCTTACAAGACACTATATCTTCTGATGCCTTGATCTTAGACTTCCCAGCCTCTAGAATTGTGAGAATTAAACTTCTGTTGTTTATAAGCTGCCCAGTCTATGGTATGCTGCTACCGAAGTCTGAAGAAATTAAGAGACTAAGAAAGTTCCCATCTTCAATTCATAGGTCACTGAGATAAGTCCAAGGAGCTGAATAGGTCTATAGATTTGAGATCCTGTGAATTGCCCTCTATACATAGAGATTTAGGTCCAAGTCATACAGAGATTTGAATAGTTATAGGAATCAATAATATGCACACAAGTAGAATTAGTTGAGAAGTAATCCTGAGTAGTGTGTGATCTATGGCAAACTGGAGAGACTATGACCTGCCTAACGGAAGCAATTGCCACTCACTACCAGAATACGGCAGCCACATGGGAACCACGCCATCTTGAGAACTTTCAATTCTTCAAGAAAGGAGAAATGGAAATCAAGATTTTTAAGTGAAACTTTCTAACTTCCAAATCTTTTGAAGTAAGTTAAAAATTTTAATTTTTTAAGTGTTTATTTTTGAGAGAGAGAGAGAGCATGAGCAGGGGAGGGACAGAGAGAGAGAGAGAGAGAGAGAGAATGTCAGAAGCAGACTCCCAGTTCCGAGCTGTCAGCACAGAGCCTGAAAAGGGGCTCAGACTCACAAACCATGAGATCTTGACCTGAGCCAAAGTCAGACACTCAACTAACTGAGCCACCCAGGCACCCCATATGTCAAAAATTTTAAACATTCTATGGGCCAAACAAAATTATATTTGTAGATAAGATGTGCCCTGAGAGCTATAGTTTCTAATCTCTGATTAGTACTGACCAGGCACTATCCAGAACATTCTGCAGGTTGAGGGATAAAGGTGACCTCATGGGAGACATAAAGGAAAGACTTTTAGAAGCAGCTACTTTGGAGAGACATAAATGAAGGTGGCCAGTAGGAGATCACTGTGACTTAGGGCACTAACCTGGTGAGAACCTGAGTTTAGAGGAGTCTTTCGAAGATATTGGTTCCAAGTCAGCCTCCTAGGCAGAGAGCAGCCAGCCGACGCTGCCAAGAAAGACACCCTACTGTTTGGAATTAGTAGGTAAGAGTGTTAAGTGGGGGAACTACTTTTCCAGTATTGAGGATCTGCCAGCCAGCATTCTTCTGTGCTACTCCCAGGCTATCTCCAGCATCTCAGAATGAGTCACCGCTGGAAGCTGAAGGCTGTGAGGCTTGCCATTTTCTAATATACACCCTACTGTAGAGATGAATGAATTTCCTTGTAAGAAAGCATGTAGAATAAGATTATCTGAAATTATTGAACAGCCTTAATTATATAGATTTTCATTGTGGTGGGTATGGCCCAAGAAAAGAAATATATAAAACAAGCTAATTCAATTTATTAGAATTGTTACGTAGGTAATGACAGAAATGAAACAGTCACACCTAGGAAGTACAACGTGACCAATGACAAACACTCTCTTAATAGCTTCCACGGGTCTTTAAACAATCAGAAAATATGTGTTTTTTTAATAGTTTGCTTTGTTCAAATATGAATTTAAGGTTTAGATTTTATAAACCTACAGCACATATCCTGTGCTATGAATGAGTTACTCTTTTCTATGCCTTTACCACATATTTTACAAAAATCTATTAATTTCTGAACACATCAAAGCATGCATTTGTGTTGCACTGAAATTGATTTGGGAAATAAAACAGGTGAAGTTGGAATGAAAGGTTAATGCTATTCTGACATCCTTCCTGAGCACTGACAAGAGTCAGTGCATGTTTTGGCATTTTTTTCCCCAGCAAATGAAAACCACCAGTCAACACCAGAGAAAATAACAGAGCATACACCACCAGGGAAAGAGATCTTCTCCAAGAGTCAGACACTCAAGGGTCACAACTGCCAACACCAAGATAATTTAACCCTAAATTAAACATTTTCTTACTAGTGGGACCTCTTAATAAGGAAGATGTAAGTTGTCCTTTCTTCCTCATTTTGGAAAAATAAGTCTTGTTTTGAAGTCCAGGACAATAATAGACAAATAAAATTTGCTATATCTATTTGTCTAAATAATTTTAATTATGAACTACTTCTTTGTGATTCCTTCAATAAGAGAAAAATTTAGATAAGGAATAATACTAGAGTTATGGCTGATAATTTACAAGTTTATGCCACTTATTTCACAAGATAACTTAAAGGAACCCTATTCAGTAACCCTATTGTTACTGTATACAGTTAGGCTAGAAGCCTAACAGTCTACTCTGCTGTCTATTAAATTTTCTATGAATCCTATTATTAAACTGTTTTTGTTTTCCTTTCAATAATAAGATGCACATGCAGTGCAGAATCTCAAAAGAACATGACTATGATCATGTACAAATGAGAACTCTATTCCATACTAACAGCACTATCACATCACTTTGCCATCTGCAAACTCTTCCCTGAAAAAGACAGATGTGAAAAAACAAGGAAGATGTGAACTCTCTATACACTAGAGCTAATTTGCCTCTATTTTTTAAACTGAGTTCCAATTTCAAAATTCTCATTTAAAAACTTCAGACGATTGGTTGGGGGTGGGAGAAGAAACCTAATGCGTCTGCTGGCACGGGTCCAGCCTCTGTATCATCGGTCTACATTCCTGGGAGCATCTCCATTATCTGGAGGTGAAAAAGCTAAAATGCAGTATAAACCAAAAAATAAAAGAGACTGGAGACGAAGGAAAAGGACCAACATGCAAAGTAGTAAAGGAACATTAATCAATATCTCTAGTCAGCCACTGGTTAGGACAATCAAGAAAAGCATGGTAAGTTTCCTTGTCCAGATCTAAAAGAAATTTGGATGAGCAAAAGGAAATCAGAACATTTTAAAAGCTGGGGCTTTGCTCAGATAATTTAATAAAGTCTGTAGCTTATCTTCGGGATTTCATGGTAGTACATATTATGGGATGGGAAAAATTCAATTCCTGAAGACTGAAAGTCTATCATCTTCCTTTCTTAGTATCAGAAGGAAAAATTGAAGGGGAAAATAAAAAGGATACAGATATGGCCAGTAAACTTGATAGGGGGCAGAAGGATACAGTTCTTAACTTTAAAAATTATTTCTAGGTGTGGATACATACATTTAAATCATTCAAAGGGCAGACAATTGCTTTACTGCAGTCCTGAGTAGCTTTCCACCCTCTTACAGCCATTGTGATCAACATAAAAGAAATTAGTCATAACATCACAATGAATTATTTGGGGCTTCTCCATATCAGAGCTAATACAATTGTGGCTTCATGCCATTATTAAGTCAGCATCAGGCAGAGGCTCATTAAAGGCAGTAACATACATCTTTGTCACGAGAAGCGCTGCTTGAAAACAGTGTACAGTACAATATTCACCACTATTGGCTTGAGAGGCAAAAATGCTCAGTATCATAATACGTCTGTAATTATGAGCATGTCAGATTGATCTAATCCAAAAAGAAAGTGTTACACAAAGTTCTTTACTTATAAAGAAATTTAAGAAAAACAACAACTCTTCCCCCAGTTCCACTAAAGAATACATTCTTAACTTTAAATTTTTTTCTAGGTGTGTATACTTATATTTAAGTCATTCTAAGGGGAGATGACTGCTTTACTGTACATTCCTATCCCCCAAATTACACTAATCTTCAGCACATAAAAATAAATTAGCAGGTCTGATAATTTATCGCTTCAGCCAGTATCTCCCCATCCCGCTTCCTCACAGGCACCTAGCATGCACGGAGGCTTCTGGAGAGGACCCACACATGAATTCATTTGATCAATTTAAGGCCTCTATCAAACCTTTTAGAGCCCAAGGCCTCCTAATATCATCACACAATTGCAACACAGTAATTTCACCAGGCATCTCCGTACCAAAGGTGCTAAATGAACATATGGGAATGAAACTCCATTAAGTTCAGCCGGTGTCCTCTGCTCTCTTACCTTATAAGATTGGCATCTTCCTCTGCCCGGCTATAAAACTGGTCCAGTGTGTACTCCTCTGTCAAATGTCATGGAAACTTATGAAATAGAGGAATTTAATTGTCAAGTACCTTCTTGGAAGATAGAAATTGGGAGGCACTATTTCCTGACTGCTCCTCACTGAATACATGCTTTTCAGACTACACCAAGGCATCAGCAGAAAGAAAAGTGTATATACCAGTCTAGAAATACTATTTGTACTTGTAATAAAGGAATAACTAAAAATGACTGATAAAATTAAGTGTATCCTGTATGGACCTATTCAACCAATGATTATTCTCAGGAAATATAATTGGTTTTGCCTGAAAAACGGCAGATGATTGCCCCAGATACGAGGTCTGTAATTTACTTGCACTTTACAAAAGCATGCTGATTAAACACCACATAAAGAATTTACCCAGAAGGTTAATAAATATGGACTCAAGATCCTTTGTCATGGTAAAAGATAGCCTGGGTAAGGTACAGAGGTAAAGGAAGAAATTTAGCCTAGAGATGAGTGACCAGCCAAATGTCACAAGCTTCAGTGCTAGAACCAGTTTGCTTATTTACTTGAAGGATTAAAGTCTTTAAGAAGAAAGGTGAGATACTGATGACATTTCTGATATTTCTAGGGGAATGAGAGGAAGGAGGGTGAAAGGCATGTTTTAAGGTGCTTGCACCTCCCATAATGAAAACTGCAGCTGGGGCACAAAACAGGAGCAGAACCACAGTCTAGTAGAATTGACTCACCCTGAGAAAGCAGTCAATAGAATAAAAATTTAAAAAATGGTCAGTTCACACTTCTTAACTCTCTTAGAGAGCCTTCAGTTTCCAATCCCTGGTGTTTAGTGAAAGCAAAGTTGGTCAAAGTAGTTTTCTGCCTTAAACATCTGGATTTAGATACAAGGTAAATTAATCATAAGTCATTTCTGTATCATTAATGATCTCTTTCTGAGAAAGTCCTAGCACTGTTCTAGAAATTTAAGTTTTCTACTTAAACACCAAGAACTTGACAGTGAAATAAAATATGTACAAGACCAAATTGGAATTGAAAGTTAATGAAGATTAGTATAATTGTAATGCTGGTTTCTCCATATCCTGGTATAACCTCCATTCGGGGAGGTACCCAAAATAACTAAAGGCGGGCATTTGCAATATAAAAAAAAAAAAGGTAAGCTAAACTATGTCTTCGACATAAAAATGTAATGGAATTTCAAAGTTAGAAAAGACCTAACATATCTTTTTGCTTGATTCCCCTTATTTTATGTGTCATAGAACTATAGCACGACATGTCACTTACTCAGGACCATGCAGGATTTTAATTAATTTATTTATTTATGTGTTTATTAAATAATGTAATATGAGAGTTTATTATGCTGTAATTGACAAGGAAATTTTAGTTACTTTTGTGACATGTAACATTTTGATAATTTAGAATATGAAGTGATGACCTTACATGAAAACATTGAAAGTTTAGGAATTTTATATATATTTGAGCAGTTATAGCATTGACCCAAGCAATATAACCTAAGGTTTATTATTATTTGTTTGTCAGAGCTTTTTAAGTAACATAGATTTTTTTTATTTTTTTATGTCTTTTATTTATTTTTGAGAGACAGAGAGAGACAGTGCGAGCAGGGGAGGGTCAGAGAGAGAGGGAGACACAGAATCTGAAGCAGGCTCCAGGTTCTGAGCTGTCAGTCAGCACAGCCACCGGAGGCGGGGCTTGAACCCACGAACACAGGCGCCCCAGTAACATATATATTTTAACTATAATTTATTGTCATGTTAGCTAACATACAGTGTATACAGCGTGCTCTTGGCTTTGGGAGTAGATTCCCATGATTCATTGCTTACATACATCACCCAGTGTTTGTCCTAACCAGTGTCCTTCTCAATGCCCATCACCCATTTTCCCTCCCCTGCCCCCATCAACCTTCAGTTTGTTCTCTGAATTTAAGAGTGTCTGTCTTATAGTTTGTCTTTCTCTCTGAAACTATTTTTCCCCTGCCCTTCCCCCAAGGTCCTCTGTTAAGTTTCTCAAATTCCACATGAGTGAAAACATCTATCTGTCTTTCTCGGACTTATTTCACTTAGCATAATACCCTCCAGGTCTATCCATTTTGTTGCAAATGGAAAGATTTCATTCTTTCTCATTGCCATGTAGTGTTCTATTGTACATATAAACCACATCTTCTTGATCCATTCATCAGTTGATGGACATTTAGGCTCTTTCCATAATTTGGCTATTATTGATAGTGCTGCTATAAACATTGGGGTACATGGGCCCTATGCATCAGTACTCCTATATTCTTTGGGTAAATTCTTCGTAGTGCTACTGCTGGGTCATCGGGTAATTCTATTTTTAACTTTTTGAGGAACCTCCACACTGTTTTTCCAGAGTGGCTGCACCGGTTTGCATTCCCACAGACAATGTAAGAGGGTTCCCATTTCTCCACCTCCTCACCAACATCCGTTGTTGCCTGAGTTGTTGATTTTAGCCATTCTGACCAGTGTGAATGACATCTCAACATAGTTTTGATTTATATTTCCCTGATGACAAGTGCTCTTGAACATCTTTTCGTGTGTCTGTTGGCCACCTGAATGTTTTCTTTGGAAAAGTGTCTATTCATGTCTTCTGCAATTTCTTCACTGGATTCTTTGTTTTTCAGGCATTGAGTTTGGTAAATTCTTTATAGATTTTGGATACTAACTCTTTAACCAATATGTCATTTATAAATATCTTCTCTCATTCCATCGGTTGCCTTTTACTTTTGTTGTTTCCTTTGCTGTGCAGAAGCTTTTTACCTTGATAAGTTCCCAATAATTCATTTTTGCTTTTATTTCCCTTACCTTCGAAGATGTTTCAAGTAAGAAGTACTGTGGCTGAGGTCAAAGAGCTTGTTGCCTGTTTTCTCCTCTAGAGTTTTGACAGTTTTTCTGTCTCATATTTAGGTCTTTCATCCATTTTGAGTTTGCTTTTGTGTGTGGTGTAAGAGAGTGGTCCAGTTTCATTCTTCTACATGTTGACATCCAGTTCTCTCAGCACCATTTACTAAAGAGACTGTCTTTTCCATAGGATATTCTTTCCTCAGGTAGGATTTTGAAAACCAGAGCATAACATCCACATTTTATGGAGGTTCTGGCTTTTTTTTTTCACTTCCATTTACATGGTGAATGTTTTTCCATCCCTCCATTTATAATTTATATGCATCTTTATGTCTGAAGTGAGTCTCTAGGAAGCATCAGATAGATGGGTCTTTTATTTTTTTTATCCATTTTGCCACTCTATGACTTTCAGTTGGAATACTTAGACCATTTCCATTTAAAGTAATAAATAGGTATGTATTTATTTCCACTTTTAAAGTTTGTTTTCTGGTTGTTTTGCAAAGGATACAGCTGATAAGGGGTTACTATCTACAATATATAAAGAACTCTCACAACATCAAAATAAACCCAATCCAATTAAAACTTGGGTAGAGGACATGAGTAGACATTTCTTTAAAGAAAATACATAGGTGGTCAACAGACATATTAAAAGAACCTCAACATCACTCATCATCAAGGACATGCAAATCAAAACTGCAAACCTCACACCTACTAGAATGACTAAAACTAAGAAGACAAGTAAGAAGAGTTGGTGAGGATGTGGAGAAAAAGGAATCCTTGTGCACTGTTGGTAGGAATGTAAACTGGTATAGTCACTGTGGAAAACAGTATGGAGTTTCCTCAAAAAAATTAAAAATAGCAATATGATATGATCTAATAATTTCACTATTAGGTAATTACCCAAGGAAAATGGAAATGCTAACTCAAAAAGATATATGCACCTCTATGACTATTAGAGCATTATTTACAATAGCCAAGACTTGGAGGCAACCTAAGTGCCTATCAATAGCTAAATGGATAAGGAAAATGTAATATGTATATATATCATACATATACACATACATATATATCATACATATACATATCATACACACATACATATACAATGGAATATTACACACCCATAGAAAGGGATAATATCACACCATTTGAGACAACATGGATGGACTTAAAGAGTATTATGCTAAACAAAATAAGTCAGACTGAGAAAAAGAAATATCATGATTCCACTCATAAATTGAATGTAAAAAAATGAATAAACAAAGAGCAGAATCAGAACTATGAATACAGAAAACAAACTGAGTTTGTCAGAGGCAGAAGAGGTGGGTGGTTGGACAAAATGGGTAAAGGGGAGAGGGAGACACAGGCCTCTAGTTATGGAATGAGTAAGTCACGAGAATAAAAAGCAGAGCATAAGGAATACAATCAATGATATTGTAACAGCGATGTAATGGGACAGATGGTAGAGATACTTGTGGCGAACATAACAACGTAGAAACTTGTCATATCACTAAGGTGTACACCTCAAACTAATGCAACACTGTGTCAACTATACTCAAATAAAAAAATGAAAAATTAGTATTTTATGATTCTTATCCTAAACATCCAGCTACTTACTACATACAGCCTGTATGTAGTTTGCATTACAAACTTCAAGAACTCTAGGTATGAACCTCAAAGCTCAGTATCCTATACTACACTGTTACTTGTGAGCATTGGTAAAAATGCCAATCCACATCCAGGTCTAATTTATAAGGAATAGAACAACTTGAGTCTCTGTTGAAAATTTTGTCAGTCCTAAAAGTAGCCTTAAGTTATATGTAGAAATAATGAATTTTCCATTTCTCACTTTCCAAATTTATTCTACATGAGCCAACAGAATGTACACATTTATTCCAGGATTCACTAATAATTCAAGGCATACTATGTAGAAAAAATGGATCATCCAATTATTTTTCTTTATCTTGTTTTAGCTGAAATGCCCACAAAGTCAGGATTATCTTTCATCACAGGCTCTGAATCCTCCTGATTTCCTAGAAAAATTAGATGATGAGTACATGATCTCAAGATGCAGCCAAGCATATATTAAAGTATCAGAGAAATTGAAAGCTTTGTGGAACAGACTTAGTCACTGCATTTAGGTGGATTTCAAGAAAATTGAACAAATTTTAATGAAATTGGTATGGAATGAAACCACGCCTGCTCTCACCCACTGTAACATAATTCTTTGCCAAACCCTGGCATCATCCTAGGTGACTGCAAGAAACGTGATCTATTCACCCAAGCCCTTATTGCTCCTATACCCCATCAGCTCAAATGATCTTCATCTTCACTCTAAGAACCATGGCGGATTCCCCAAAATATTCTCTCCAGCACAATCTCACCTTCCTTAACCACGCCCTCTTCCCTGTAATGGTCCTACAAATCCTCAGCTAGATGTCAGTTCTATAATCCACCTGCTCTATACTCACATCCATCTGCCTATGCAACCACTTAAAGTGAGGCCAAGACAGACGAGAATTATCATTTCAATGGCCCACAGAAATCTCTTTTGTCTCCTATGGCAAATTTCATCCTCATTCTCTTTTCCAAAACTTCATCTCTTTATTCAAGTATCTCAGCCCATTCTTTTTCATCAAGTGATATGATCTTCTGCTTCACAAAGTAAGCACACATGAATCAGGATAGTAGGCTTGCATTGTCCCAATGTCCCCATCCCTGGAAAAAAAAACCAGACATCTTTCTTTTTTAATATTGGTTTGTTTGTTTTGAGAGAGAAACCATGCAGGGAAGGGGCAGAGGGAAAGGGAGAGAATCCCAAGCAGGCTTCCATCAGCAAAAAGCATGATGTGCTGCTCTGTCTGACAAATTGTGAGATCATGACCTGAACAAAAATGGAGAGTTGGACACTTAACCAATTGAGCAACGAAGGCATGCCAAAATCCAGACTTCTATTTGCACATTTTGCCCTCCAGTTTCAGACAATGAAGTGGCCATGTTCCTGCTCAAAACCAGCTCCTATTCCAATTCTTTACTGCTCCCTCTTCCTCTCTCTTGTTTGAGGGTCCTATGTTAGTTATCCCTTCCCTTTCTACATCTCCAGCCTTTTTCCTGTCAACTGATCCTTTACCACAATTTCTAAAACTACCCACACTCTCTTGTGCTTTTTTTTTTTTTAAAGCAAAGACATCCTTTCACCCTGTGCACACTGAAGCTCCTATTTTTTTTTATTTTGATAATGAATAGATTTTTTAAAATTAACTTCATTTACTATCTTCACTTCCTTAATAATGATTCCCTTTGCTACAGTCCAGTGCTGCTCCCTCCACCCTTGTATGATCTCTGGAAAGGGTCATAAACCGCTTCCTATTATCCTCACCATTTCTCTGAAATGCCCTTTTTAAAATTACTAAAGATGGAATCTCCAAATTCAGTTTGCATTTTTCAATCCAATCTTATTAGCCTTCCTCCCTGAATTTTTACAATTGGCAACTACCCTGTTCTCAAAATTCCCTAACCGCTTGATTTCCATAACCTCCATAACAGGCCTTTTCCTCAATCTCTCTGACCATTTACTCTTAGTCTTCATAGATCTTTAAACCCTGCCCCTTCCTTAAATTTTGCTCTTCCGCAAGTAACTGTCTCATATTGCTGTTTATACTCTCACAGCACTTTCTCTCTCCAAAGGCATCTTTTCCATTCTCGTGATTTCACTATCCTTATGTGCTTGTGACTCTTACTTCTGACTTTGATTTGACATGTCTTTCTCTACATCCCTAAGGTGAAAGCTTAGATTATTGATTTTAGATCTCTCTCCTAACGTTATCTATTTAATGCTATAAATCTCCCTCTCAGCCATGCTTTGAGGTATTCCACATATTTTGATAAGTTGTATGTTCACTACACTTGAAAATATTTTTAAATTTCTTTGGAGGCTTTTTCTTTGATCCGTATATTCTTAGAAGTGTTTTAATTTCCAGAGATCCAGGGATTTCCCGCCTTTCTTTGTGTTACTGATTTCCAATTTAATTCTATTAAGGTCTGAAAACATGTTTTGTATGATCCCTCTTTTTGTAAATTATTATGGTGTATATAGAGTATTTTATGGCTCAGAAGGTGTCGTATCTTGTTGAGTGTTCCCTGTGAGTCTGAGAAGAATTTGAATTCTGTTATTGTTAGGTGGAATAGTCTATAGCGTCAATTAGATCAAGTTGATTGATAGTGAAGTTTGGGTGCTCCATATCTTTACTTGTTATCTGCCTGCTTGATCTATCAATTACTGGCAGGGAGGTATTAACTTCTTCAACTGTAACAGCGGATTGGTCAGTTTCTCCTTTCTGTTCTATCAGTTTTTGTCTCCTATATTTTGAAGCTCTTTTGTTAAAGGCATATGCATTTACAATTGTTTCATCTTCTTGTGGAGTTTACCCATTTGTCATTATGTCATGATCCACTTTATTGAAGTCTGCTCTGAAGACTGGTTTGTCTAAAATTAATATAGCTACTACAATTTTCTTTTTATTAGTGTTGCCACAATATTTTTCTCTCTCCCTTTGCTTTTAATCTATTTGCATCATTATATTTAAAGTGATTTTTTTTGTAGACAATATAGAATTGAGTCTTGTTTTTTAACCACACTGGGAATGTTTTTTTACTGGTTCATCTAGACTAATTACATTTAAATTGACTAGTGGTATAGTTGGATTAATGTCTACCATGTCTATTACTGTTTTCTAACTGTTTATTTCCCTTCTCTTTCTGCTTTTTTTTTTTGTTGTTGTTGTTATGATTCTATTACATCTCCTCTTTTAGCCAATCACGTAAACTTCTTTTTAAAATTACTTTAGTTATTGCCCTAGAGTTTACAAACATGTATTTTAAATTGGTCTATGTCTACCTTCAAATAACTTTATATTATTTCAAATATAAAACAGGTGCCTCATTAAGAATATTCCCAGGGCACCTGGGTGGCTCAGTTGGTTAAGCGTCCAGCTTTGGCTCAGGTCATGATCTCATGGTTCGTGGGTTCAAACCCCACATCAGGCTCTGTGCTGACAGCTAGCTCAGAGCCTGGAGTCTGCTTCAGATTCTGTACATCCCTCTCACTCTGACCCTCCCCTGCTCATGCTGTCTCTCTCTGTCTCTCAAAAAAAAAAAAGAATATTCCCAATTCCTCCCTTTGATCTTTTATGATTTTGCTGACATTGATTTCAATTATTGTATTGAATAATAGAAATATGGTGATTATTATTCTATAATCACCAAACACAATTAATGTTGTTGTTTTAAACACACAGGTATCTTTTAGCTTAAGAAGAAAAACATACATACACACATATATATGTATATATGTATATATAATTTTAATATTTTAAATTTCTTTGGAGGCTTCTTCTTTGATCTGTATGTTCTTAGAAGTGCCAGAGTCCAGCGCCAGCAGGTCCAGGATTCCCCTGAAGGATGGATGGTGTTGGCAAGAGAGAGTGAGAGAGCCTTGAGTTTTGTTCTGGTCACCAGACAGGCACCCCTGCCCTTCTGGCAGGCGTCTCTACCCTGTCTGGTTCTCAAGTTTTATTTATGGCAAAAGGTACAAGGACCAGAAAAAGCAGTAAATGATTTCTCATAGATAAGTTTTACAATTTTCCAGGACATGGGTTCTGCAGAAGTTACAATTCTAGTAGTAATGATTGTCATAAAAAACTTCGCTACAGGCACTCATGTAGTCATAGGTATTTTTTTGCAAAACTTCAGGTCTAGCCTCAAGGAAGCAACCTTTAACCAAGAGGCAAACAGCATTGTTTAGTAAAGGTCAGTTTTTTATGAGTAAGGGTTATTAGGCTGTTTATAACTCTAAGAGAAAGTTCCCAGAAAAATGGGTTCTCAGGAGACATACTGCCTGCTCTCACAAACGCAAAGACGATTGATACATTTTATTGCAGTAGTGACTTTTACAAAGGTATTTAGGCCCAGAAGGTAGTCAGTTATCAGTTAATTGCTTAGGGGAAAATTATATGTTGCATTAGGTTGTATCTAGTTTACTCATCCTTTCCCTGACCAGCTGCAATCATGCCTCAGGGACAGGTCAGGGGACAGGCCGCTCCTGACACTAATCAGCAAAGCACTCTGAGGTTTGGTGCCCAAGCAGAAATGAAAAGTTTCAAGAGGGTAGATTTTGGGAGCTATCTGGGGGCAAGAGACCGTGCAAACTTGCCATACCCTCACCAGGAATTTTCACTCTACTGGTGAGTTCAAATAGCTCCCAACATAGAAGTGTTTTGTTTAATTTCCAAAGATCTGGGGATTTCCCAGCTTTTGTTGCGTTATTGATTTCCAGTTTAATTCTATTATGGTCTGAGAACATGTTTTGTATGATCCCTCTTTTTGTAAATTTTTATGGTATATATGGAGTATTTTATGGCTCAGAATATGTTGTATCAGGTTATTTTTTAAACCCTGTCTGATAATTTTATATATATATAAATATACATATGTTTATATTTATATATATAAAATCTTCACTCATTTCTCCAATGCTACCTTTCTTTATACAGATCCATGTTTTTAACCATGTTATTTTCCTTATGCCTAAAGAATTTCCTTTAGCATTTCCTGCAAAAAGGTCTGTCAGTGATGACTTCCCTCAGTTTTTGTTTGAGAAAGTATCTATCCTTACTACTAAAGAATAATATCATTAGATGTTGAATTCTAGGTTGGTGGTTTTGTGGTTTTTAACACTTTAATTTTTTTTTAAAGAGAAAACGCAGAAGTTGGTGATTTTATTGTTAATGTTTTTTTTAATTTTTTTAATTTAAAAATTTTATTTATTTTTATTTTTTTTTACTTTATAAAGTTTCATATTTTTTTAACATATGCAATTATTTTCCATCATTTACAATACAGTAGTTGCAATGACACTCCAAACAGAAAAGCAAAGTAAAAAATCAAAACACCAACTTCTGTTTCATGTAATTAGACTTATACAGAAATTAGAAGGTTAAGTAACAACTAGTTAATCACCTAATTTCACAGC
>NC_043702.1:74678941-74723089 GCF_006229205.1 Suricata suricatta
ATATATATACAGTGCTGAGATATAGGAACTGAAATAAATATGCTTTTATTGTGAGGATTTAAATTAATCTGGCTCAAAGTTATATTGTGTTTAATGTTTGCCAGAGGCTTTGAATTCCTCTCAGATCCTTTTTTTGTTTTGGTCTTCTCTTGACTTTGCGCCTCCCTAAACGCTCCTGCCTCAGAGAAAGCCGGCGTCTTGCAGCTCTTTCAGCTGCAATCCACTGTTTTTATACTAGGGCCCTGTTGGTATGATGGTAAGATGTGGGGGAGGTGAGCATTCTCCAATCTGATCAAATCCCAGTCATTTAGTGGCCCTGCATCTCTGAGCTATGTATGACTTTCACATGTATTTCTCCTGTGCCAGCCCCTTAACTCCCTTCCCTGGCAGCAGTATTCCCAATCCATTTATCTAAAGCCCTAACATGTGTTGAATATGTTCCTCCCTTAGATGAGAGAGGAAAGCTAGAAGGGCCTTGGATTGAAGCAACTCCCTTTCCCTGTTCCCTTTTGCCTAGAGACCATATCTTTGCTACTTATGGAGGATGCTCTGGGCATGTCTCACAATTGCTCATTAGGTCTCCTTGCCCATGCCAGGAGAGACTCTTTCTCATATTTTCACCATGAATTCCTGGAGCTAGAGACCATGAAATCATGGGAAACACCCGAAAACTTTGTGTCCTAGGAGTTCAAACTATCTCCCAAAGTAACTGAAAGCATCATATATGATAATGTACCTAAATTATTGAGCTTATTGCTGATACATAATACTCAGTGGCCAATTTTACTGTTATAGTAACAACAGCACTAAGTCCCACATTATATTTGAGGAACACAGCAATAATTAAAACTGCTCTCAAAGAATCATTTGTCTATAAGACAGAAACAGACAAATATATACTATTATAATTTCTGTAATATGTACTAGCTGCATCTCACTGCCCGGGGAGAATAAGAAAAGGCATATTGGGGATGTATGATGTATTATTTCCTAAAATCGGTATTAACAAATTAGTCAACCAATATTGATTTAGTAACTATTACTTGTGTAGCACTGGGGTAAGGCATTGTTAATACTTAACCACAGTTTTAACTTGATATTTTGATCTTCAAAAGCAGAAAAAGCAAGTCCTATTGTTTTCACTTTAAGAAAAATGGTGATCAAAGGGGTAAGTGACTTTCCCGAGTTCTTATAACAAGCTGTTAGAAAAAAGGTCAGGTTTCAGAGGAGCCTGGGTGGCTTAGTCAGCTAGGCATCTGACTCTTCATTTCAATTCAGGTCATGATCTCAGGGTTTGAGAGATCACAACACAGAGTCTGCTTGGGATTCTCTCACTGCCTCTCTCTCTTCCCTTCCCCAACTTGTACTCACTTGCTCACTCTCTTTCTCTCAAAATAAAATAAATAAACATTAAAAAAAGACCAGGTTTTTAGGACACATACACTTTACAGCAGCTCTTATTGATTATACCAAACTAAATATTCTTACCCTTATATAAAGGGATATTTTTTCCCTCTCAGATTCAGCAGTCACTCCTCAGAGCACTTTCAAGCAGAAAAGGATAAAAATTTCCCATATCAGTATATTTTGAAACAGATTTTTCATCTAGTGCTTTCTATATAATCTAAAAAACTTTCCATTGAAAATGATCATGTTGCAATAACTAGCTGTTCTTGTATATTTCCCTAATTCGAAACCAAATCATATCAAAAGTAGAGATTAGACTGTATATTGTAAAATGAGTGAGTAACTTGATCTTATAGGAGTCAAAATATCAACATAGGCTAGAGTGGGTCTAACATTGGAAAACTGGGACTCACTTAGCTCAGCACTTAAATCACCTGCAGTGCAGAAAAGGCAATTCTAAAATTTTCGAGACAGCTCCTCTGCTGCAAAATAATGGGTTAAATTATCAGTTAGTTTCTCTTTACTGAGGATCATAATACCCTATATACAACGAAGAAATGGCTTACACATCTGCCATGAAGTGAGTGAGAAAAATGATCTAGACCTCAAATGGAAGGTTCCCATTTTCTGCCAATGGAGCAGAGTACACTCAACTCACAGAAAGATTAGAGTGTCTTACCAAAAACAGCTTCAAAACTATATTTTTTTAAGTTTCCATTTGTGCTTAGTAATAAAATGCTACCATCTCAGAGTGCCTGACTTCCTGTTAGCTTCCCAAAGAAAATTCAGAATTAACAACTTAATGGGTAAAGGATAAATTCTTTATTGGACTAGATGCTTTGGGATACATAGTCTATTAATTATCCTATTAGGTGGTCATCTCAGAGAGGGACCCTGAAATTAACAACTATTTTGTTGTATGTACACATAAACTGAAATTAAGGCATACTTCCAGTTTCTGCTTGAATATAGAGAGCTATGAAGGGTGTAACTCCCTTCTTAAAATAACAGCAATAAAAACAAAAGCCAAAGAAACCACAAGTTTTGAGGGTTTTGCTTTGTTTTGTTACTTTTTTGAACCCATCAAAACGTTGAGATCACAGGGCAACTATCTAGCCCCAAATCTAATGAGATAAAGTACACAGCAGGAGCACTTTCTTACCAGGGGGAGATATAGCTAGAAAATAGAAGAATTCAGTTGGAATTGCTAACAAATTGACAGAGGTCATGTGTAGGCTGGAGAAAAGTGTGGAGCCCCTGGGGCGAGAGTTCACAAATATTTATAATGAGTACAGAATGAGATCACAAATACTTATAATCTCTTTTTCATGGATCTCACCAAATGCTCACAAACCAATTAAAAATTAAGGAAGGAAGGAAGAGAGGGAGGAAGGGAAGGGAAAAAGAAAAGAACAGAGCACAACTGGGCTATTCTCTAAAGGTGTAGGCTTAGAAAAGGGTAACATCAGCCACTGTAGGAAAAGCATGAAACCCTACTCAGATTCTCCTTCCCTATCATAACTTCAAAGTTTTGGACTGCCAAGGTAGGATGAATCCTATTGCTCTTAGAGCATTGTGAAACCAATTCTATCTGGGGAAGAAAATCAGGGGAAAATATTCTGTTCATGAGAGGGAGAAGAAATGCATGCTAGGCTCAGAAAAATAGCTGGAAGAGGATCAGAAGCACCAAAAACTCCACATTCCAGAAACCCAAGGGCACAGCACCTAATTCAAAGCTACACTTTCTTTAGAACAGGAGAATATTTCTCTCCTATCCACCACCATGAGAAAAACAAGTATTTCAAACAACCCTGAAGTATTTCTGGAAGAAGGATTGGAGAGAGAGAAGACGGTAAAGAGAGAAGCTATCTGAGGCAAAATTCAGGGAAGACCCAGAGCTCAGAGTTGAGTATATAATGTGAAAATCCCTCTGGTAAATGATCCCTAGCCCTAAATATAAAATATTCCAAGAAAAAGGTGAAACCTATGGTTCTCTTAAGGTAACCACAGCTACAAGAAACCCTGACACAGTTCAATTCCAAACTAGATGGATTCACACCCCACACTACAGAGGAATAGAAGGAAAGGCATGACCGTTTTCTAGAATAAAAACTATTTACTTCAGGGGCACCTGGATGGCTCAGATGGCCCAGTGTCCAACTCTTGGTTTCAGCTCAGGTCATGAACTTGTGGCTTGCAAGCTCAATCCCCACCTCAGGCTCCGCATTGACAGTGGAGAGCCCGCTTGGAATTCCCTCTCTCTCTCTCTCTCTCTCTCTCTCTCTCTCTCTCTCTCTGTTCCTCCCCTGCTCATGCTCCTTTTCTCTCTCTTTCAAAATAAATAAACTTCAAAAAATACTATTTATCTCAGTCTCTACTGCCATATATAATACATACAAATTTTAACAACAAAAGTATTGGGGCATATGAAAAAAGCAACAAAACCCAGCACATTGCCATGTGAAAACAAATTAAACAGAATCAGACTTATGTATGCCAGAGATAATGGAATTATACCCAATTATGTTGAAACTTAAAATACCTATTTATATTTTAAAAGCTTTAATGGAAAAGGTGGAACACATACATGATAAAATAATTTCACCAGAAAGATGGAAAGCATAAGAAATAAGCAAGTGGAAACTATTAGAAACAAAAAGCACCATAAGAGGAATGAAGAATGCCTATGATGAGCTCATTTCTACACTCAAATCAACTGAGGAAAGAATCAGTGACCATGAAAATAGATCAATACAACTTACCCAAATGGACACATAAAAAGAAAAGACTAAAACATTAAAAATAAAATAGAGCATGCAAGAGCATTGAGATAATATCAGAAATTCTAACACACACTACTGGAATCATAGAGATAAAAGAAAGTGCAAGAAATATTTGAAAAAAAATGAAATAGAACTTTCCAAAATTAATGATAGTCAAAGAACACCAAAAGGACATATACCAACACACACACACACACACACACACACACACACACACACAGGAATATCATGTTCAAACTACTGAAAACAAAAGTCAGAGGAAATCTTAAAAGTATACAGAAAAAGACACTATTACATAATACATTACATACAGAGGAAAACTTATAGCATGCTTCTCATAAGGGAATCACAATCTTAGGGAGCTAGAAGAAAAAAAATTACCATCCAAGAATTCTATAGCTGGAAGAAAATCATTCAAAAAATGGAAGAGAGATGAAAACTTTCTGAAAGAGAACTTGAGAATACACACTTCTGGGAAACCTGCACTGGTATAAGGTGTTCTTCAGGCAGAAGGAATATGATGCCACACATAAAAGTGGATCTACACAAATGTAGAGAATGGGAAGACAATAAATGAGGATAGAAATAAAACGTGTTGTTTTCTTGCTTTTAATATCTCTAAATGTAAACATCCAAACTAAAATAGTAGTAATCTATTTTTTGTTTATGGCATATATAAAAATAAAATATCTGCCAACAAAAGTGCAGAGGATGAAAGGTAGAAAATGGGAAAGTACTGTTGTAAGACCTTTATACTACATGTAAAATTGTATACTGCAATTTGAAAGTGCTCTCTGATTATTTAAATATATATATTGTAAAGCCTACGATAATAACTAAACTTTTTAGAGAGCTAAAAATAGTAAGTCAAATAAGGGGGCATCTGGGTGGCTGAGTTAGTTGAGTGTTCCTACTCTTGCTGTCAGCTAAGATCATGATCTCACAGTCATGAGATTGAGCCCTGACTCAGGCTCTTCACTGAGCATGGAATCTGATTGGGATTCTCTCTCTTCCTCTTTCCCTACCACTCACATTCTCTCTCTCTCTCTCTTTCTCTCTCAAAATAAAATAAAATAAAATAAAAATAGTAAGTTAACTAAGAAAAAATGGCTCAATTATTCCAAGCAAATGCAGAAAACTTGAAAAAGCAAGCAACTATATGCTGGTGAAAAGAAACTCACTTTAAATATAAAATATAGTTAGGTTAACAATGAGATGCCAAATAACCTATGGATTAAATAAGAAATCAAAATAGGACTTAAAATATTTTTAACTGAATTAAAATGAAAACACATCAAAATTTATAAGATACTACTAAATAGTACTTCAAGGAATATTTATGTCAATAAATATCTATGTTAGAAAAAATAAAAATTCTCAAATTAATAACTTTAAATTTATCTTAAGAAATTAAAAAAATAACAAGCATGTTAAATTCCATCTCACCCTGGCATCTGTTAGCTCTTGCAGCCCTAGGCAGTCCCTGTGACCAGGCTTCCATTAACCTAGTCTTCTAGCTCATCCCAGCTCTGGCTGGTTCTCATGGCCTTGAGCAGCTCCTGTGGCACCAGGCTCCCAATGGGCTCAAGCAAACTCAGTTCCCAACATCCCAACACTGGCTGGGTGCCCATAGCCCTAAGTGGCTCCTGTGGCATTAGGCTTCCAATCAACATTTGCAAACCCAGGGTCCAGTAGGTGCCTATGAATCCAGGGTCTCAGGGACCCTGGGCCAGCTGACTACCATTTTTCCAGGGCTTTGATATACATCAGCACCAGGTCACCCAAGGACTGAAGCCACAAGCCCACACCTGGACATCACCAGACCACCCACCCAGAATCTCTAGATGGGCTGACGGATGCAGAGTCTTGCTTCCTGAAGCCAATCTAGAGAGGTGGTGTCTATATCTTCAAACATGTAGACACAAATACAAGGCCATAATATTCACAAATAATCAAGGAAATATGACACCACCGAAGAAAAGTAATAAAATTCCAATGGCAGACCTAAAAAGAGATCTATGGATTATCTGACAAATGATTCAGATTAATCCTCTTAAAGTAACTCAGTGAACTACAGGAATACACAAATAGACAACTAAATGAAATTCAGCAAACAATGAATGTATAAAATGAGAAGTTCAGCAAACAGAAACTACTTTTAAAAAAGAATCCTCAAGTTGAAGACCACAATGACTTAACTGAAGAATTCAATAAAGAGCTTCAACAATAAACTCAACCAAGCAGAGGAAAGAATTAATAAACTAGAAGACAGGTTACTTGACCTCAGAGAGGAACAAAAAAGAAGAATGAAGGGCACCTGGGTGGCTCAGTCAATTAAGTGTCTGTCTATTGATTTCAGCTCAGGTTATGATCTCACAGTTCATAGGATCAAGCTCCACCTTGGGCTCTACACTGACAGCACAGAGCCTGTTTGAGATTCATTCTCTCCCTCTTTCCCTCTCTCCCTCTCTCCCTCTCTCCCTCTCTCCCTCTCTCCCTCTCTCCCTCTCCCTCTCCCTCTCCCTCTCTCTCTCTGTCCTTCTCTTTGCTTGCACACTCTCTCTCAAAATAAATAAATAAACATTTAAAAAAAAAGAAGAGGAAGAAAGAATAAAAGAGAATGAAAAAAGCCTACATAAATAATAGGATACCACAAAAGAATTAACCTACATATTGATGATCCAGGAGAAGTGAGAAAGAAAGAAGCAGAAAGCTTATCTAAAGAAATAATGGCTAATTTTCCAAATCTGGGGAGAGATTTAGATATCCAATTTCATGAAGTTAATAGGTCACCCTGAAACTTTACCCAAATGACCTTCTCTAAGACACATAAAAACTGTCTAAAAATCAAAGACAAAGACCAGAAATAAACCTATTCATATACAATAAAGTAATATTTGAGGGAGAGCCAAGCAGATACAATGGGGAAAGGATAGTGTCTTCAATAAATGGTGTTGGTAAAACTAGATAACCATGTGTAAAACAATAAAATTTGATCCCTATCTTACATCACTCACAAAAATACACTTAAAATGGATTGAAAACTTAAATATAAGACCTTAAATTATAAAATTACTGTAAGAAAACAGGGAAAAATCTCCTTGAAATTGGTCTCAGCAAAGTTTTTTTTTTGGATATGACACACAAAGGACAAGCAATAAAAGCAAAAATAGACAAGTGGGGATTATATTAAATTTTCTTTACAGGAAAAGAAATACTCAACAAAATGAAAAGGTAACTTATGAAATGGGAAAAAAATATTTGCAAACCATCTATCTGATAAAGGGTTAACTACCAAAATATATAAGAAACTCACACAATAGCAGAAAACCCAAACAAAATGATTTAAACATGACCAAAGAAGATATACAAATGGCCAAATACATGAAACAGTGCTCAATATCACTAATCATCAGGGAAATACAAATTAAAACCAGAAAGAGGTATTCTCTCACACATGTTAGAATGGCTAACATCACAAAGAAAAGAGATAACAAATGTTCTTAAAGATGTGGAAAGAAGAAAACCCTTGTATACTCTTGGTGAGAATGTAAACTGGCATAGTTACTATGAAAACAGTATAGAGCATCTTCAAAAAAATAAAAATAGAACTTCCATATTATCCATCAATCTCACTTCTGGTGTATATCCAAAGGAAATAAAATCATGACCTCAAAAAATTACCTGTACCCCCATGTTCACTGCAGCATTATTCAGAGTATCCAAGACTTGAAAACTACCTAGGTGTCCAATGACAGGTGCATAGATAAAGAAGGTGTATGATACATAAACAATTCAATATTATTTTGCTATAAAAAGGAATGAAATCTCCCATTTGTGACAAATTGGATGGACCTTGAGAATATTATGCTAAGTTATGTAAGAGAAAGAAACACACTATATGTTCTCAAGTATAGAATTTAACAAAGGCTGAACTCATAGAGTGTAGAATATGGGTGAGAAAAATGAGGGCATTGGCCAAATTAAACTCCATATATGATAGATAAGATCTCGGGATCTAATGCACAATAGAATCATTATAATCAGCAATACTATACATGTTATTATAATACACACACATACACAAGATAGTTATACGAGGAAATGGAGCTGTTAACTAGCCTTATTATGGTAATCATTTTATAATATACATGTGAATCTAACCATTACATTGTTCATCTAAAACTTATACATGTTAGGGTACCTGGTGGACTCAGTTGGGAAAGCATGTGGCTCTTGATCTTGGGATTGTGAGTTTAAGCCCTATGTTGGGTGTAAAGATTGTTTAAATAAATTAACTTAAAAAAATAAATAAAACTTAGTCATGTTCTATGTCAATAATAGCTTAAGAAAGCTGAGGGTAAATAAAATAAATCTATGGACTCAGAATCTGAAGAAAAAATAAACAGGTCAATGAAACAAAGAGAGAGTCCAGAATATATCCACATATACATGGGCAATGGGTTTTTGGCAAAGGTATGCAGGCAAGTGAATGAATAAAGGTAGTCTTTTCAACAAGTGGTGCTGGAACAATTGCATATTCATGTGGGGAAATGAATTTGTGCATGACCTCACTCCATATATGAGCATTAACTCAAACTATAGACCTACCTCTGAAACCTAAGACTCCAAAAGACTTAATAAGAGAAAACGGGAAAAAAAATTATTGCGACAGACTAGGTAAAGTTTTCATAGATATTTCACCAAGTTAGGAACCATAGAAGAAAAATACTGGACTTCTTTAAAATAAAAGGAAAGACATTCTCTGTGAAAGACATTATTAAAAGAATGAGAAAAACAACCATAGACTAAAAGAAAATATTTACCAATCACAAAACTGACAAGAGACTTGAATCCAGAATATATAAAGAATTCTCAAATGCAACAATGAGAAAAACAAAAATAACTCTATATAAAAATGGTCCAATGGACATTTCACTGAAGAGATTACATAGATGGTGAATAACCACAAGAAAAATATTCAATTTTATCAACTATTTGGGAAATGTAAATTAAAAACACAATGAGATCCTGTCAGAAACCTAATAAGATGGGTCAAATTTAAAAAAAAAAAAACAGACTTAACAATACCAAATGCTTGTGAGGATACAAAGCAACCAGGAATCCCACCTAACTATTAATGGGAAGATAAAATGGTAGCCATTTGAGAAAACAGTTTGCAAGTTTCTTATCCTTGTAGACATACATCTACTCTGTGATCCAGCAGTTTCACTCCTCAGTATTTACCAAAAACATGTGCTCTCACAAAACTTGTCCATTAGTGATTATAGCAGCTTTTTTTTTTATAGTTACTAAAAACTGATGCAACTAGAGAATAGACCTAAGAAACAACAACTGGGGAATACTGATACAATGGAATACTACTCATCAAGTAAAAAGGAGTAAAATACTGAGTCATTAAACAATAAGGGTCAATCTCACTACAACTTACTAATTGAAAAAAGCCCAACAAAAATACATAGTGAGCAATTCCTTTTATATGACACTGGAAAAGACAGAATAATATGCATAGAAAACATCAGTGGTTGTCCGGGGTTGGGGTGAAGAAAGTGCTGACTTCACGGGGGCAGCTAGAAGAAATTTTAGAAGCTGATGAAACTATTCTGTATAATGATTATGGCATAAATACAGTACTATAAGTATTTGTCAAAATCTACAGAGGTATACACCACAAAGTCTGAATTTTACTGTCATTAACATTTCAAAAAGTTTAATAAACAAATCAAATCAGATGAAGCACTTTTTAAAGGCTCACAGGATGAAAAAAGGCTGGAGAATTTTTCAATTTTCAATCTAATGGAAAGGCAGTATATATAGAAATTCATACATACCAACAGAAAATTAAATATTTCAAAAGATTGCATGATGTCAGTGATCATTAGGGAAACTATCATTCTTTTTTTTCCTTGAGAGAGACAGAGGGAGAGATAGTGTGTGCCAAGTGGAGTAGAGAGAGAGAGACAGAATTCTAAGCAGGCTCCACACTCAGCGCAGGGTCAACATAGGGCTCGTCCCAAGTCCCTGGGTTCATGACCTGAGGCAAAATCAAGAGTCAGACACTCAATGGACTGAATCACCCAGGGACCCCAGAAGATTTAGTCTTAATCTCAAACTTGCACCACTTTCTTGTGCATGCTTGGAAAAGTCACTTGACCTTCTCAGTTTGATCCATGGTAAAATCAATTGTTAGTATTTTGTAGGGGAATGACATGGATTTTTCAGTTGTATAAATAGGCCTCATTTCAAATGCCCTCACCTTCAATTTTGTTCATGTTGTTGAGCAAGTTATTAAACTTTATGGCGTGCCAGATATTATCTATAAAATGGCAATAAAATATTAATGTGTCAATTTAGTTTACTAACACCCTGTATTTGGTGAAGCCATTTGTAGAAATAGACATCTTCCATATTTGATTACATATAAAAAAAGCCCTCATGTATAACAAACTAATTATGGTGACTACTTCTGCGGAAGTGTAAATAATGGGAATTTGGTGGAAAGGAGCACAGAACAGGAGGGAGACTTGGAACAAAATGTTTCATACTAAATAATGTGAATGAATGAATTATCCAAAATACAATAAAAATTTAAATAGATAAAATATAAAGAAACCATCCCAGGACCAGGCACTCAGAAGGCATTTGTAAGATATTCCGGAGATAGCGGTAAAGGGAGGGGCTCTGCCATAATAAAGCCGGTCTGTGAAGGATTCAAGAGGATGCAGTTCATTGTGACAAGCAAATACTGCTCCAAAAAATAATCTGAGTATAGTCTCACTGGTAGGTGCTATTTGGGTACTTAATAGCCTTTAGGAAGTTGTGAACAATATTTACAAATCAAAACTACCCCAACAGAACACTCCTATTAACTAGCCATTTTACTCTATTTTGCTATTATCTCATTTCTTTGAAACTAGCAAAAGATCATCTATTTTTTTAACTAAATGTTTTTCACAAATCAACTTCTAAGTCTTATTCTTAAGTAATCAAACTGCATTATTCTAGGTATTAAGATATTGGTCTTGCTATATAGTGTTGAGCAAACGTTTAAAGTCCCATTCACTTCAAAAGAAAAACCTTCCTTCATTTCAGCAGCATTAAAAGAGAGCATTTCAGCATGGTGGCCTGTCACGTAACACAGTATACGGCAGTTTAACGTAGCATGCTGTAATTCCTCGTGACAACATGCTTCCGTGGGTCAAACCCATGCAGTCTGGTTTCATAACAATTGATTTTACAAAAAGTGGGTAAATTTATGCAATAGGAATTATGATGATAGAATGTGCAGCTTCTTATTACCCCCTGGCGACCCCTCCCTTTGTCATTTCAAGTTGTCGCTGAGGCATCAGAGGAGTGCCCCCGTAACACAAGCATGGCATGGGATGCTGCCCCTCATCAGCTGTTGTCAGCTGTCCTAACAAGGCAAATGTTTTCCTGCTTTAGCTCTGCCAATATAGATTTTGTCACTGAAGTCTACTGTTGCCTAGGAAATTCATGGGTATCACATGCTGTGTGGCATTCCATTATCTAGGGCCCTGTCCAACATTTTACACGATTTCAGACAAACCCCTACTTTAAAACACTTAATCCATTCAACAATCGGTGAACAAAAGAGAAAATTAAATTAATACTAAATATTTTTACTGCACATAATGTCTAGAGACCTGCTGCGTCTAGAAAAGGACATATACATTCATTCTTATCAGACTTTTGTGTTGTATTATAATGACTGCGTTCTCCCTTCCTCAAAGATAAGCTGAATTTTGTTCAGCATAGGGTTGTCTACTCTAATTTCACTTATTTGAAAGCTCTACCACTTTTAATGAATACTACTTCTCATTGGCATCTCAATACTTCCATTATATCAGCCAACAAATGTTACAAAGTATGCTGTATTTTTATTTCAGTTCCTCCTCAAAGAAATTCTGGAAGATAGATATTGTGTCCATTTTAGAGGGAACTGAGGCTCAAAGAACTAAAGAACATGGACAGAATCGCACAGATATAAACAGGAAATAAAGGACTGGAACTTGATCTGAGTGGTTCTCCAAATAAGCTCTTTCTAATATATCATGTTTCTTCCCCTCAAGATCAGGGAACATCATTTGTATTTGTCCCCTTCTCTTATCCTGTACAGCACCTGACAGAATAAGTACATAATGTTGAGACACAATTCTTCATGGCATTTCGGTACATCCTTCGACTATTGTTCTAACGATGCTTGGATAGCGAACAGCCTTGGACGACAGATAGTGTCTCTTTCTGGGGCAGAAGATTTGTGTTCTGTCCAGGATAATAAAGATCATGTCTTCCTGTGGAGCCGATGGTAGGAAGGTTTTGTCAGCAGTCTCTTTAAAACATTGGAGGCATGGGAGGGGGGCAGCATCCTAGGCTCACTGTCCTCAGCTGTGACACAAACCCATTGTCTTCATCTATTTGTCCACTTCCCATGCCCCCCATGGGAGTTGGGAGTGAACTAGAACTGAACCAACAGAAACATAACCAATGATAGAGGCTCATGTTTAGTGCTGTGCTGAATAATATAGTCCCAGTGGTTTTACATGGCTAACTTGTCAGATTTATGCAGAACAGAGTTACAGACCCCTCTCAGTTCTTGACAATAGCAGGTACGCTATACCCATTGACTTTTTTAAAAGTTTATTTATTGAGAGAGAGAGAGACAGGGGAGAGAGAGGGAGAGAGAGCATGTGAGCAGATGGGAGAGGGGCAAAGAGGGAGAAGGAGAGGGAAAGAGAAAATCCCAAACAGGCTCCATGCTGCACAAAGAGAGCAATGCAGGGCTTGATCTCATGAACTGTGAGATCATGACCTGAATGGAAATCAAGAGTCAGATCCTTGACCAACTGAGCCACCCAGGCGTTCCTACACCTGTTGACTTTTTAAGTATGTCAGGCAGCATTCAATATTTTGTTATTTATTTATTTGTTTGTTTGTTTTTAATGTTCATTTACTTTTGAGAGTGAATGAGAGAAAGAGACAGAGAGTGAGCAGGGGAGGGGCAGAGAGACAGGGAGACACAGAATCCAAAGAAGGCTCCAGGCTCCTAGCTGTCAGCACAGAGCCTGATGCAGGGCTTGAACTATGAAACATAAGATCATGACCTGAGCCAAAGTCAGACACTTAACTGACTGAGCCACCCATGCGCTCCTCAGTATTCTGAAATTTAGTGAACCATGGATGCATAAAAACTCTGCTATGAATGATATTTTACTAAAGAGTATTTTGCTTAGACAAAGAATCCATTTTCTGATACACAGTACAGAACTTGATATAACTGATTAAGCAGACATACAAATGCCTTATCTCTTTTATAAAACTGAATAGTAATTTCTATCAGAATAAACAGGTAAATAAATCCATTTCTATTCTGATCAACCAGGTCATAGTGTAATCTAATTAGGGTTATCAGATCAATAATTGTAATAAGTAAAAAGAATCCTTGACTCCCATTGCCTGAAGCAAATGAGATTGGATTTCAGGTTCTATTGTGTTTAATTATAAAAAGACATTACACAATGTTTTTCTCTGTAAAAAAAAAAAGTGTTTTAAAGATCATTTCAAATGTTATTTGTCTAGTAAAGATCCTCACATCAGCTGAGTCACATGTAACCTACCATTGCTTTTAGGCCATTTAAACTGCAAATACCAGCAAGAATTAATCATCCTCTATTGCTTTTGCTCTCATATATCTTCCTAAATTGAAGGATTCTGATCTTTAAACTCCTTTGACTAATTTATGAGCATAATGATGCAATGCACACCATGGGAAGATCACACTTCTTTAGAAGACAGTACAGAGTAATAAAAACGTAGACAAGGTTAATGTAAATTAAGACAGGCTTTGAGTGGGGGTTGGGATAAAATCAAGAAGCTGGCACTCGAGGATATTAGTATGATTCATCTTTTCTTTTCTAGGCTAGGTTTTGAATTTAAAAATTCTATGACACTAGTAATTTGAAGAGGAGTAGAGAAGGATATGAACCTAAAAGGAAAAAAATAGGCCCATAAATAATGGCACATTTTTTAATATTCAGTGAGTATTTGACACTTGAGTATGCTGGCTATTAGGAAAAATTCAGGATAGACACAGAGCCCAGATTTCTGCATATCTGGTTTTGAAATAAATTTCTCTATTCTGTCCATAGAATCTGCTTTCTATTTTTCTTTCAGGGTCACTTTATGCCCATGGCAAAGTGGGTAGAAAAGAACAAAGGTGCTCAAGAGCATGCACCTGCTACAAGTATGCTATGGCTTTTCCTGTGCCTTAGAGTGTAGCTGACAACACAGTGTACTTGACATCAATAGGGGGGCACCAGCCCTCTTCTTAATGCACTGCACTTAACCCTACTGCTTCCAACTACATCATCCTCTGTCGGCTGTCTCCTCAGCCAGGGCTCACCAAGCATTAGTGAACGTTAGAGTCACCTGGAAAGCTTGCAAAACAGACTCATCCTCCTGCTCCTGCTCCTTGATTTAGTGTGCAGGGTGGGGACATGGATTTGCAGCACTAATGGGTCCTGGGCAATGTGGATGCCACAGATTTCTTAAGTATCACTGTGGCACACCACATTATCGTGAGAGCAGAGTCAGAAATGAACCAGGCTCTGAGGCTTCAGTTTCTACTCTTTTTTCCTCATGAAGATTAATAATAGCCGGAGACAGGGGAGAGGGAAACTGTGGTTTGTATGCTTTCTTATCACTAAGAAAAAAATGTGGTATTTTGGAAGAAGTTTTTTTAAGAATTGTCAATTCTTGGGGCACCTGGGTGGCTCAGTCGGTTAAGCCTCCGACTTCGGCTCAGGTCAGATCTCACATTCGTGGGTTCGAGCCCCGCATCAGGCTCTGTGCTGACAGCTAGCTCAGAGCCTGGAGCCTGCTTCCGGTTCTGTGTCTCCTTCTCTCTCTGCCCCTCCCCCTCTCATGCTCTGTCTCTCTATCAAAAATAAATAAAACATTTTTAAAAACTTAAAAAAAAAGAATTGTCAATTCTAGAATTCCAAGAGCTACACTCAAGTTATTATTTACCTTTAAAATTCCATTAAAGCCAAATGATTATGTAGTAAAATTGCCGTCGAATTAGGAATAAGTGTATTGTGTCTGGTCTTCTCTGAGATGTACTATATAAAACCATTTTCTGCATAGCACAAGGTTTAAGATATGGTAGTTAGGTCACTGTAATTATTATTACCATTATCATTATCATTATTATTATTACCAGTAACTAGTATTTATCAGGCATCTACTAAGGATGAAGGGCCAGGATAAGAGGGTTTTCTCAAACAGTACATAATATAATGTCAGTAAATACCATGACAGCTTCTAATAAAAGAAGCCCTAATATTGATTTTGTAAAACATTGGACCACATTATATGGCCTGGTTCTCTACCCATATGTAATTGCCCACTAAACTTAAAGAAATCCATTTAGCTGTGTATAGACACAGCTTTTGAAAAATTATCACATTCCTAACTCATTTTTTAAAGATTTTTCTTTTTTTTTAAATTTTTATGTTTATTATTGAGACAGAAACAGAGCATGAGTGGAGGAGGGGCAGAGAGAGAGGGAGACACAGAATGGGACGCAGACTCCAGGCTCTGAGCTGTCAGCACAGAGTCCGACATGGGACTTGAACCCACAAATGAGACCATGACCTGAGCTGAAGTTAGACGTTTAGCTGACTGAGCCACCCAGGCACCCCACTAATTCATTTTTTAAGCCAGCATTTGAATCATACAAAAACCAGATTTCAACACACACACACACACACACACACACACACACACACACAATATAGCAGTATAGACAATATGTTACTGCCTTCTGAACATAGACATAAAATCCTTACCTATAAAACTTCTAGAAGATATCATAGAAAAAAATCTCTCATAACTCACAATAAAGATATCACTACAAGCCTAATAAAATCACTAAAATTGAAAAGACTGATGATACCAAGTGTTGGCAATGAAGCAAAGCAATAGAACTCTCATATCTTGCTAAGGGAAATGCAAAATAATAAACCACTTTGGAAAATAGCTTGATAGTCATATATAAAGTTAAATATACCATTTCTTCAACAAATTAATTACAAGGGAAAATGAGAATGAGAATAATCTATAGATTAAAAAGAGTTAAGAAACATATCATCTAAAAAAGACAATCCAGATGGCTAACAGACACATGAAAAGATGCTCAACATCACTCATCATCAGGGAAATACAAATCAAAATCATAATGAGATACTACCTCACACCTGTCAGAGTGGCTTACATTAACAACTCAAGAAACAACAGATGTTGGCAAGGATGCGGAGAAAGGGGAACCCTTTTACACTGTTGGTGGGAATGCAAACTGGTGCAGCCACTCTGGAAATGAGTGTGGAGGTTTCTCAAAAAATTAAAAATAGAACTACTCTACAAACCAGCAATCACACTACTAGGTATTCATCCAATGAATAAAAAATGCAGATTCAAAGATGAACACTCACCTCAATGTTTATAGCAGCACTGTCAACAATAGCCAAATTATGTAAAGAGCCCAAATGTCCATCAACAGACAAATGGATAAAGAAGATGTGGTGTGTGTATGTATATATATACATATACACATAATGGAATATTACTCAGTGATCAAAAAGATAGAAATTTTGCCATTTGCAACAATGTGGATGGAGCTAGAATGTATTATGGTAAATGAAATAAGTCAGAGAAAGATAAATATCATGATTTCACTCCTATGTGGAACTTAAGAAACACAACAGATGAACACAGGGGAAGAAAAGCAAAAGTAAGATAAAAACAGAGAGGGAAGCAAACCATAAGAGACTCTTAAATACAGAAAACAAACTGAAGGTTGCTGGAAGGGAGGTGGGTGGGGTGATGGGCATTAAGGAGGGCACTTGCTGGGATGAGCACTGGGTGTTATATGTAAGTGATGAATCACTGAATTCTACTCCTGAAACCATTACTATACTATATGTTAACTAACTTGGATGTAAATAAAATGATAAAAAACAAAACGTATGAGTCATTTGCAATGTGTGGATCTTATCAAGATCATAATTCAAACAAAATATTTAAAATGTGACATTTGTAGGCAAAGGAAACAATCAAAAAAACGAATAGGCAACCAACAGAACGGGAAAAGATAGTGGCAAATGGCATATCAGATCTCCATACATGAAAAATGAATGATCCAGTGAAGAAATGGGTAGAAGACCTGAATAGACACTTCTCCAAAGAGGACATCCAGATGGACAACAGGCACATGAAATGATGCTCAGCGTCATTCATCATCAGGGAAATTCAAATCAAAACCACACTGAGATACCACCTCACACTGGTCAAAGTCCCTCAAGTGAACAAATCAAAAGACTATAGATGCTGGCGAGGGTGTGGAGAGACGGGCACCCTCCTACACTGTTGGTGGCTATGTAAACTGGTGCAGTTGCTCTGGAAAAGTGTGGAGACTCCTCAAAAAACTATCAATAGAAATCCCCTATGACCCAGCAATAGCCCTGCTAGGGATTTACCCAGGGGATACAGAAGTGCTGATGCATAAGGGCACATATACCCCAATGTTCATAGCGGCACTTTCTACAGTAGCCAAATCATGGAAAGAGCCTAAATGTCCATCAACTGATGAATGGATCAAGAAGATGTGGTATATATATGCAATGGAGTACTATATGGCAATGAGGAAGAATGAAATATGGCCATTTGTAGCAAAGTGGATGGACCTTGAGAATGTCATGCTAAGCGAAATAAGTCAGGCAGAGAAGGATAGATACCATATGTTTGCACTCATAGGTCTAACAGGAGAGACCTGGCAGGGGACCATGGGGAGAGGAAGGGGGAAAGAGAGCGGGGAAGAGTGAGGGACACAGATCAAGGGAGACTACGGAATACTGAAAACGAACCATGGACTGAAGGGGGAGGAGGAGGGAGGGAGGGGGTGATGGTCATGGTGGGGGGCACTTGTGGGGAGAAGCACTGGGTGTTATATGGAAACCAATTTGACAATAAACTATTATAAAAAAATAAAAATAATAAATAAATAAATAAAATGTGACATTTGTGAAATAATGTAAACAATAGATAATATTGTATATTCATTAAGTATACATGAAGTATTCCTAATAATAGATAATTATATAATTCCTAATAATAAAATAATTCCTTATCTTCTAGAGATACATACCAAAAATATAAGAAATGAATGAAAGAGTTAAGAGCTGGGAATATAGATTAAAAAAATTGGCATGAGTTTGTAATTGTTGAGTCTGGGCAATGTGTATAGTGGGGGTTCATGTAACGATTCTGAGCTTTAAGTTCTTACAACTTGCCATAATAAATAACATATTTTTAAGGAGATACAGAAATACACACAAAAATATAGTTTCTTGAGCTCACTTTATTGGCTCTAATATAATCACATCACCATTTCAAACCTTAATACAGGCAACACATAAAGGTAGGAAGACACTTGACATTTATTACTTTTTCCCTTCAGATAATATGAATTTTCTTTGCTCCTTCTAATCTTGTAACTAATGAGCTCTTTGGTTATAGTTATCATTCAGTATTTTAAGACCAAAGTTCCTTTCAGGATGACCCTTCAAAATTATCTTTACCACCACCAATTTGCTTCTCAACCTTATTCGAACACAGTTAGCGCCTAGAACAAAACAGTCTTATACCACTGGTTGTAAAACTGTCCACACTAAAAAGTGAAATCTAATGCCTAAGTATCACAACAAATCTTCAAATTCCTTTGTAAATTATTCCAAATGCACAGGGTGATGTATGAAATTGCTGAATTACTACATTCTATATCTAAAACTAGTAACACTGTGTGTTAACTAACCACCTGGGTGGCTCAGTCAGTTAAGTGTCTGACTTAGGCTCAGGTCATGATCTCACACTCCGTGAGTTCAAGCCCCACATCAAGCTCTGTGCTGACAGCTCAGAGCTTGGAGCCTACTTCAGATTCTATGTTTTCCTCTCTCCCTTCCCCTCCCCCACTTGCCCTCTGCCCCTCCCCCACTTGCTCTCTGTCTCTCTCTCTCAAAAATAAATAAACATTAAAAATAATTTTAAAAAAGAAACACTTTAGTTAATTAACCCAAATGTTGTTTTATTATGGTAACATGATTTGTTCTTCTGGCTCTACAAACTGAAAGCAATACTATCATTTATGAATTAAGAGTCTACTATTCATTTTTTCTTTTCTTAACCAATGGCATTGCCATGAGAATACACATTATTTTTCCACTCATTTACTCACCAACTATTTAGGATCTACTTAGTGTTCTCAGAAGGGTATAAAAAGGAAGTCAATGATTACTTTAAATTTGATTATGTAGAGAAGAAAAATATTTTTAAAATTATTATATTAGTAACTTAATAGTTACTTGGTCTAAAGTATATGTAAATTTAGTTAGTCTTAAAGGTTCTGGATAACCTTTGAAAAAAGCCAGTTTTTCCCAAGTTTTTAAAATTAAATGATTTCGGGGGCCCCTGGGTGGCTCATTCAGTTAAGCGTCTGGCTTCGGCTCAGGTCATGATCTCACAGTTCATGGGTTCGAGCCCCATGTCGGCCTCTGTGCTGACAGCTAACTCAGAGCCTGAAACCTGCTTCAGATACTGTACCTCCCCCTTTCTCTGACCCTCCCCTACTCACGCTGTCTCTCAAAAATAAATAAAAAACATTAAAGAAATTAAATGATTTCAGTTAGTGGAGATGCATCAGAACAACTTTCAGGTAAAAATGAAACAGTACTAGATTTTAAAATGGAGATCAATAAAATGTAAGAAGCCATTCCTTATGTGTAAAAGTGCTGAAGAAAGCTTACTGGAATGAAATAGAGTGAAAACAAGACTTCTTTGGATGGGACTGAATGTATTGATTGGATTGATTGCATTGACTGGGATGCTGGAGTTGACTGATTGGGTTTAATTTAAAAAGGGAAGAGCCTTTTCTGGGAACTAATAAGAATAAGAGGATGGGTAGATAGGAGACAAGCAAGTAAGTGGCTTCCGTTTGACTGGTCAGATCACTAAAGCTAAACATCCTGAAGCTAGGATTCACTAAACTGAAACCTTGATTCAAATGTAAACAAACATTTATTGAACACATAATAGTAGACACTACTAACTTTATAATTCTGGTTAAGAAAAATTATCTTAGGTGTGCCTAGGTGGTTCATTTGGTTAGGCATCTGACTCTTGATTTTGGCTCAGGTCATGATCTCACAGTTCATGGGTTCGAGCTCCATATTGGGGTCAACAATGGGCATAGAGGCGACTTGAGATTCTCTGTCTCTGTCTCTGTCTCTCCGTCCCCCCCTCCCTTCCCCATTTGTGCTCTCTCCCTCTCAAAATAAAATTAAATTAAATAATTAAAAACAAAAAAGAAAAAATGATCTCAGAAACTCTCTTAGGACAAACTTGAAGAGAAATAGACTGAAGTGACAGAGATTAGCATAAAGGTCATTGCATTCTTTTAGACATAAAGAAAAGAAGGGCCTGACCAAGCCTTGAGAAGCAAGATGCCAGGATTTCAATAACTTGACTCCCTTGATTGAGTCCCAAGTCAGACCAAATATACACCAAACTCTGTTTTATACCAAAAAATAATATAGTAAAGTTCCAATGTATCAATATTAAAGTAACCTTGCAGTCAGTTTGTTGGGTAAATATTTTAGGCTTAAGTCATTCTTTGCCACAAGTATCAAAGCCTGGAGCCTGCTTTCAACAATAGCAAAATAAAATAAGCCACCAATTTCTTTTTTTATTACTGGATAAAAGCAGAGTTACTGAACAGAGACTATTTCTTAAAGTGTGGTAAGTTCCCAAATGGGCCATATCTCAGAATTCTAGAGACTTGATGCTCCTCTTTCAGATTGCATTTCTATCTGTTCCTGTACATTTTCAAAGGGGATAGAAACCTCCTGGGAAAAGAACTCAAAATAGTTTGTACTAGTAGTTACAGCATAAAGAAGAAAGACCAATAAGATTCTAACAAGGGGGACTTTATGGTTCCTGGGAATTCATTCATTTGGAGGGAAGGAGGACCTAAGCAGTGAGTCAGACTGAAGTATGTCTGAAAACATTTCTAGTTCATAGTGCAGCATGGTAGTTGTTACTGAACTTGACTTAAACCAGCTGTCCTGAGGTATGTGTCTTAGAAAAGCCAATAAGTAGAAATAAAAGAGGTGTTTGGGTAGGGTCTGCAACCTTGGTGTCTAAGTCTTTCTCCTTGGAAACAGTGGAGGGAACCAATTTCTTAGATCTTAAAATACTGGTAAAAACAGACACCCCTGTGGAGGCAAGATAGAGACTACAGAAATCAAAGGAGGCATCCATCAATAACCCAGGGTTAAGGGACACCAGTAAAGCTAACAGCAGCTTGAGAAAGCTTCAAGCATTTGCTTGCTAATCTTGGGGGGTCTTGGGAAAGAGAACCCCCAAAAGAAATCTGAGAGTCCACAATTACTTATACTTGTATTAGGGACTATCAAAACATCAGGATTCTGATTATTTAACACAGAACTGCCAATAAGGTAAATAAGTGATGAATAAATCACATACATGTCACGAGATATTGATCCCTTCATCTGTCAGGGTAGACAGACCTTGTACATCTAAAGCCCCATTTTCCACCCCATAGGAGTTAAATACCTTCATCATTGGATGCTCTATGACAATGTCATGCTTGTAGCCAAAGAGTGCTCTATCACCCGGCCAGATTAGAGCCTACAAGGACCTATGGAGCCGCCGGAGGCATATTCTAAGGGCCAACATGAAAGCTGGAACAAGGTATGGAGGAGCGCTAGATGTGGTGAAGACGGGGGCACAGATCAGGGCATGGGTCTAGTAAGTACAGCTCCCAGCGAACAGTATGAGATAATGTTCCATATGTAAAGAATAATGCTTTGTGGCCAATGTGGCCTTTCCTAGCAATATCCAAGCCAGTAGTCGCAGGACTGCCCCAACAATGTGTGTGCATCTGTAAGTGAGAGCATCATCAATACTTTGAAATGTTTTATACGAACACTTCTGTTGCATTCACAATCTGTTCACTTTATCCCAAGAAATTTCCATATTTCACATGCTAATAAAAGAGTTGTAACTTTCTTTAAAAATAATTTCCATTCTTATGCATTTTTGAACAGTTGTGAAAAATTTTTTATCGCTGTTGGAACAGCTTGGATGAGGAGAGAAATTGATTGTTTTATTTAACACATACTTATTGAACATCTCATATACCAAGCATGGCTCTTGGTGCTGAATATATAGTAGCAAAGAAAAAAGACAAAAATCTCTGCTTTCTGGGAGTAGGTCAACAATAAACAAATACAATATGTATGTTTTGGATAATAATAATTTCTAATGAGAAGAATAAATCAGGGAAGGTGACGGAGTTGCTAGAATCTCCAGAAAAGGCCTTACGAGGGGGTGATATTTGAGTCCAGACCTGAGTCCTGATTCAGTCAGGAATAGCAGAGCCACTTCTAATGTAAAACTTGATGTTAAAAAGTTGAGTTAAATAAAGCTCAAATTCTCAAAATTTGAAAAAACTTTATTAGGAAATGTTACACTGGTGTTGTGTTTAATAACTTTCCTAAATCTCTGATTATTTTTATAATGATATTATATAAAGAAACTCAAAGGACATACTAAAGAAGGGTCTCCAAGGCTGACTTTCCAGTGATGTAAAAGTCAGAGGTAATGTCTGGATATTTTGAGCTGCTGTCATTCTTTAATTATAAAGATGCTTGTTTTAAAAAGTGATTTTTGTTTGTTTTGTAGCCTAAATTTCTCACATAACAGCTATTCTCCATTGTAGCCTTTGGAGTTAGAAGAAGACAGACTCATATGACCCGGGTCTTTTCTCTCCTGAAATGCTCACTCCTTACCAACAGAAACTTTGTCTTGTTTTTATATCCCCATGCCTGGCCAAGCAGAATGCATGGGAGCCAGTAGCCAGCATTTGTTAATGAATTAACTTTGTTTAAAACCTTTTCCCTCCTTCTAATGTCCATTGTAGATCTTCTAAGACAAGTTGAAAAAAAAGAAAATTGCCCATCATCGATATTCAGTGAGGACAGGACACCAGCTACAAGCCAAAAGCCAGGCAGAATCTATCAGTAGCAGAGCAAGCACTGACCTACTCTCCTTTTCCCCTCTAGAAAAGCAAACCAGCCAAGAAGAATAGGTGGAAAAAATTGGCCCCTGCCACCACCTGCCCCGCAGTTTATACCTTATGGCTCCCTTCAGGCTGCTGTCTGTACTAACGCTCTCCACAGCCATCCATTCATTCTTGCAGACCAACGCCAACTTGGCAGGCCTCCCTCCCAAGTGGCGGCAGACTTGAGTGAGTCCCACATACCCCTCTGTTCAAGAAGCTGTCAGGTGCACGGCCATCTATCTCATGGCTCTTCCCTGGGCATATCACTAAATATAAAGCTTTCCTGTCTTTTGTCCACTCCCAATACCCTCATCACACCCAAACCACCCTTCACTTCCTCTCCCCCGGCCCAACTTCCGGCTCCTCTTTTCCCGTCTGCACACTGCGTAGATGAGGACAGGAACAGTGATCAGCACAACCCTCTATGTCTTGTATCTTCATTGGGTGTTGCTGCCCACCTGAAATCTGAATTTCCTGAGGACACACCTCTCAATGGGAGCTGGCTGATGGCGCCCCATCCTCCGTACCACGGAGATCAGAGAGAGGAGGCCATACCTAATCCATTCTCCAGCACCACTTCCAAGTACACTCCCGCCTGTCTGTAAAGCCCCAGTCCTCACTGCTATCCCCTTCTTTCCACTGCTGTTGCCTACCATCTCCTGGTCTCTCCTCACTTATGAAAAAGGTGATATCAGATCCATAGCTTTGCCTTCAAACCCAAATCCTTTCATTATCCTGACTGAATCCAATGCCTGTATGGACAACTCAGCCAATATCCTAGCCTCGCACCTTGTGTCCATGTCATCTGCAATGCCCACCAATCCTGCTCCACTGGCTTTATTCCCTCCCATATTTCTGTGGACATACTGTTGAAATTTGTCATCACCAAAAAACAAAATCGGTAAAATTTACCTGTCCCAGTCATTCACTTCTCTCGCCTATCCTCCCAGCAAGCTCACTCAATTACTCTCACAACTGATCTGTAACCTCGTAGGGACCCCAGTCCAGAGCTCATTCTGTTTCACTACCCTAAATTCCTTTCCCCCTTTCCCTAATCCTGTACTCAACAAAGCACATGTATCAGACAGAGCAAGAACTATTTACAGGAGAGTGAAGAGGCAGTTTGTGGAGTATAGGGTTATTCAGAGCACAGTACAATTACAGGAGAGAAGGAAGGTATAAATAAGCTTCAAACTTTTCCTAATGATTTTACTGTCTAACCTAAAAAGAAGGGGAAAAAAGGCTCATTCACTTCCTCCATTTGCATTAAGAAATTTGGATAACTGTAATGAGTACCAACTAAAATTTCATTTTACTCCATCTATAACATAGCAGGGTAGGAAAGCTATCTACTAAAGGCAATTAAGCCTAATTAAGGTTGAAGGCCAAGATATTCTTTTCAGATAATTATAAAACCACTTTATGGTTAAAAACTGCTAAACATGAATAATATAACTGCCAAAAATACACTTACATGATTTTTAAGATGTAGCTCGCTTTCCCTCCCTTGCCTTGGTCAGCAATGTAACTTGCTCAGTGTAACTTGGCCAACAATGTCACAGGTATTTAAAATAATGACTGCATTTTAAAAAATGCATGTTTCAAGTCAACTTGTCACTAAAACAGTCAGTCTTTTCTTCCAATTAGGATCACTTCATCTTGTTTTACCACATTTAAATAGGGTTTTTAGAGATTCCACACCTTATTTTTCCCTTTATACAGGTATGGTCAATCACAATTAACTTAAATTCTACAAGTAACTGAAAGGAAAACTCATCTGAGTAAAGAATATTAAATGACAGGTTCAAAGTTGTTCAGTATAACTTTTCAAGTTCAAGTGTTTTTAAGTAAAGTTGTAATTCTAAAAAAAATTTTTTTACTATTTTATTTATTTCTGATACAGAGAGAGACACAGCATGAGAGGGGGAGGGGCAGAGAGAGAAGGAGACTCAGAACCAGAAGCAGGCTCCAGGCTCTGAGTTAGCTGTCAGCACAGAGCCTGATGCGGGGCTCGAACCCACGAAAGTGAGATCTGACCTGAGCGGAAGCCAGAGGCTCAACAGACTGAGCCACCCAGGCACCCCAGTAAAGTTGTAATTCTAAAATAAGGAAACTGAAATTTTTTTAACAAGAAATGAAAATAATGTTCCAATGGCCATTGTCTTTTGCCCAGAGACATGGTGAGCCATTCCCAATGATCTCACTGTTGCCTGAAATCTTATCTGAATTCTCACATTAGAAAAGCCTCTAGAATCAGTTTTTCAGTCTCTCAAAAGAAAAAAACTCGTCAGCCACAAAACTATAATATGACCAAAAACAGTATTAATTTTATTTCTAGTCTCAACCCCTAAAGAAAATGCTATTCCTTCCAAACAAAACAAAACAAAACAAAAAACACACAAAAAACCTTTCAAATCATATAGTTTATTAGTAAGGATATTCAAAAGAATATATTCTGAGAAATATTCTAATAGAGGAGCTTCAAAAATATTTTGAACAATAAGAGTGTCCTTCAAGTAAATGTGTAGCATCCCAGTGAGACTGCTTAAGGATTCACACTCAATTAAGATCAAAGTTCTGATGTGTTTATAAAAAGGTCATATCACTAGATAGTTACTTTTTATTTATTCAACAAATATTTACTGAACACCTGTTTTGTGCTGGCACTGTGCTAGGCATACAGTGATAAACAGAGATAGTCTCTATACTCAGGGAGCTTAAAGTGTAGGGGGAGGAGTACCAACTGGGTGGCTCAGTTGGTTGAGCATCTGTGTGGATCTCAGCTTAAGTCTTGATCTCAGAGTCATGAGTTCAAGCCCCTCACTAGGCTCAACACTGGGCATGGAGACTACTTAAAAAATAGTGTAGTGGGAAAACAGGCAATGAGTGAGCAAACCAAAAAATACATAGTATCAATTATATGTGCCACAGAGTCAAAGAACAAAGTGAGAGGAGTTGATAACTTCAATGGGACCTTCTGAAGATAGAGTGTCAGGGGAGGCTTCTTGAAGCAGGCTACATGCATGCTGAGATCTAAAGGCTGAAATGGGGCCAGTCATTTAAAGGAGGAAGAAGCTTATTCCAGCCTGAGTAAGGACCCAAATGAAAGAAAGGCTAGTTGATTCTGAGAAACTGAAAGAGCAGGACTGTGATAGAAGTGTAGGGAGATGGAAGGCATGAGACCAGTAAGACAGAGGTGGACCAGGCAATGCAAAGCCCTCCAAACCCTAAAGAGTCACCAGCATTATAAGTGGTACACCCACTGTGGAAAACGGTATGGAGGTTCCTCAAAAAGATTAAAAATAGAACTACCCTCTGATCCAGAACTCATACTACTATGTATTTACCCAAAGAATACAAAAATACTAATTGCACACACTGTGACATTTGCAGCAACATTGTTTATAATAGCCAAATTCTGGAAACAGCCCAAGCATCCACTGATTGATGAATGGATAAAGAAGATACAGTGTACATACACACACACACACTGGAATATTATTCAGCCATAAAAAACGAATGAAATCTTGCCATTTGCAAGAACATGGATGGAGCTAGAGGGTATTATACTAAGTGAAATAAGTCAGGCAGAGAAAGACAAATATATGATTTCACTCATATATGGAACTTAAGAAATGAAAAAGATGAACGAAGGGGGAAAAAAGAGAACAGAGAGGCAAACCCAGAAACAGACACTTAAGCATAGAGAACACACTGACGGTTGAAGGGAGTGGGGGATGGGTTAAATAGGTGATGGGGATTAAGGAGTGCACTTGTTGAGGAAGTTGGCACTTCCTTAGTGATATATGGAAGTGCTGAATCACTGTATTGTACACCTGAAATTAATATTACACTGTATGTTAACTAAGTGGAATTTAAATTCAAAATTTAAAAAGTCACTGGCACTCTGAGGTATATATGGAAAAAAAAGAGCTGCACAGTGGTCTGTGCACACTGATGAAAGGTATGTAAAATGTTTTGCCGTGATAAAGAGAACACCAGCATTGAAACCACTTGTTTAAATTATTTTTTAATGTTTATGTATTTTTGAGAGAGAGAAAGAGCGAGAGCGAGTGCATGATTGGGGGAGGGGCAGAGGGAGAGGGACACAGAATCTGAAGCAGGCTCCAGGCTCTGAGCTGTCAGCACAGAGCCCAATGCGGGGCTCAAACTCCTGAACCATGAGATCATGACCTGAGCTGAAGTGGGATGCTTAATCAACTGAGCCACCCATGAGCCCCAAAACTGCTTGTGTTTAAAGATGAGTTTTGTAGTCCTTTGTTTTAGAACTTGTTAACCAGACAAAAATATGGTTATAGTTTAGATTTTAAAAATGAGTTACTGCCATGTATTTAAAAAACTCATTCTTTCAACTAAGAATTTAGTTTAAAATCTTGGCCATGCTACTTACTGACTGTAACAAAGCCACAGGGCCTATTATGGAAACCTTAGATTTGCTCTTAGGGTTCACCTTCAGACTTTAGAGCTATCTACAGGTGAGAACCAGAGGTTCCTAGGAGTTTGATGTCCTTCCCAACCTGTACTGAGTATAAACATCCAATTCACTTTCCCTAGAATGACAAAACTGATGTGCCATGTACACTCCAGGGCCTCAGGAGGAATTAAGCTGGGACTTCACTGGAAAGCAGACCTTTGCTTGAATTTTTCCCCAATTCCTTCCTGGTTTTTCCTGGGAACACTTAATGCACTGACTGAACCCAACTACTCAGCTCATGTTCTCATAACTAGATCTAATCATTTCTTTATACCTGCAAGTTTTTACTTATTCTCCTATGCATTTTTCACCAATCTTTACTGAGGATCTACCAGGGGATGTGTGCCGTGCAAGGCAGTCAGTGCATAATGAAAAAACATGTTTTAGTCTAGCCTTATATCTAAGTATAATATATTCTAAGTCAATGAAGTTACTTGCATTAGATTACTCAAATAATTTATATGTGATTACTGAAACTAAGGTATTTGTATTTGATTATAGTTAGTCAACTGGACCAAGTGAAGAAGGTACAACAAAGATAGAATGCTTCCAGAAATGCCAGCACTGAAATTTGTTTCTACAACAAATACATCTTGAATAAAAACAAAATATATGCAATATTTTTAAAGCCTCTGCAGACCTAAAACCACTATGTGAGTTTAAAACTGGTCTTTGTGAAACACAAGTTCCTCAATAATTATTGTGTTTTAGAAGTAGTTCTAACTTCTTTTCCAGTTGTATCTTTTTAATTTTTTAATGTTTATTCATTCATGAGACAGAGAGACAGAGAGAGAGACAAAGAGAGAGACAGAGAGAGAGAGAGAGGAGGGGCAGAGAGAGGGGGAGACACAGAATCTGAAGCAGGCTCCAGGCTCTGGGCTGACAGCACAGAGCCCAATGCGGGGCTCAAACCCATGAGCTGTAAGATCATGACCTGAGTTGAAGTCAGATGCTTAACCAACTGAGCCACCCAGCTGCCCCTATCCAGTTGTATTTAAAAATGCATTTGTATCACAGCTGTTGGCAGAATACACTTCTCCATAGACCTAATGTCACTGATTTCTAAGTTAACTAGAGCCCTGCATTATAAACTGTTTAGCCCACAGTGTGCCTGAACTCCTACACATTCTCTATGAGAAAATAGTAGGAGTCTACATTGGTGCAATACTTCTGTTCGATAAAGCAAACAAGCAAACAAAACCCAACAGAAAGAAGGTCACTTCCACTCTTCCCTCAGCTCTGGTTCTATAGGGCATGCCCTTCTTGTAGGAGTCTCCTTTTTTCTCGTGGGCTGCATTAGGCTAATGCATTTGCCCTTCCACTTCTACCACCCACCTTCAATATGCCTCATTCAGCACCTGTCATTCCCACATAAGGCTTTTACCTTGCTTCACCTGAGCCCCCTAAATTCCAGTAATACTTCCCCTTCTCCATCAACACCAGCCTGGAAGGGAATTCCATGAGATACTATTTACCTGTGTCTTCCTTGGGAAGCAGGAAGTGTCACATGAGGAGACTGAAGAGTATATCAACAGCTGGCAAGAATCCTAACAGGTGAATATCACAGTAGTAAGTAACCTTTTTACTGCTAATTTTACAGAGTTCACTGGCATCAACTATATTTTGAATTAATTACGTAGTTTTTTAAGTGTAAAAATGTCTTATACAACTTTCCCCTGTGAATATATATTCAAAGAGTATTATCTGTATCTCATGGCTTGTCTGTTGTGTTTTAAAATTAGGGACACAAGAAATATGAAATCCTACAAATAAGTACGTGACCATTTTTCTGATAAAGTGGTCTCTGACTTTCCCAACTTGTTGGGAAAGACTCACCTTCTAAATGTTCATTGGCATACCTTTTGGTATACATCCTAGGCAGCCCCTTAGAATATCTGAGTACTTGCTCTGTGTTCAAACACAAAAGAGGAAAAATCTTCTTCCTCACTAACTTTCATAATACCAGCACTGTTTCATAAAAATAGTAACAACTAGAAAGTTTGTTGGAAATGTGAAAGACATGGACACTTTTTATCAAAACAAAATGTTCTTCATTCACTACAATTTGACATGGACCTTATTTTAAAAGTTGGGTTAATTAGGGAAAATGAAATTTTGATCTGTAGCTCACCCAGGTACTCGGAATCAACACAACAAGCAGAGATGAGTCCCAAAGGGTGGGACTTCAGGGCTTTCATTCTGCCTTTGTAACACAGATGCCACAGTTTCTTAATACTCCTAAAGATGTGCCTAATATTAGTTCGAGTTGTTGCAAGTTTAACACCTTCCCTGAGACATCTGCAAATTCCTAGTCACTTGGACTTTCATTGTTACCTTTGGATTTTTCTTCCTAACTGAATCTCTTTCTCTACTCTGGGCCTTATAGCATTGACTTTTATCTCAAGTAATGCTTTATCTCCATCCTGGCATCAACCCAAATGCAGAAAACATTAGCTATCCCTTAATTCATACTCAAAACAATTGTATATAAAATATAATTGAAAGTAGTAGAACGACTTGAAGGTACTGAAGGTGTGTACGCTTCAAAGGAGAATTTAAAGACCTTATGTATCACTCACCCACCAGTTTAAAAGAGCCTATTTTAGATTTTCCTTTTCATTTTCTCTTATTAAATATAAAAATATTGCAAGCTCATATAAAAGATTCAAGCAATGCATAAGAACATGTGGAGGACTAAAATTCATACCCCACATCTTGATACTTTCTTGTTGTCCTTCCCAAAAAAGGTTATTCCTATTGTGGCACATTCTGTTCCCTGACAAACCAAAGGCTGTGCCCGGCCTCTGTAGAAAAAAATTCCTTTGTTTCAGGGCAGCAGTGTTGTTCTTCCTGGGGTATAATCACAGTTCATCTAAGCCAATTGCGTCAATCCATTTTCCTCCATCAGTCCATTTTCCTGTGTCAGATACTCATTTTCCAGGCATCGCTTACAATGAGTGGTGACCATGTGACACAGTTTAGAATAATGAGGCCTGGGTGGCTCAGTCAGCTAAGCATCCAACTTCAGCTCATGTCATGGTCTCGCGATCCATGAGTTCGAGCCCTGCATGGCTCTGTGCTGGCATCTCAGAGCCTGCATTCGCTTCGGATTCTGTGTCTCCCTCTCTCTCTGCCCCACTCCACTCACACTCTGTCTCTCAAAAATGAATAAATGTTAAAATTTTTTTTAAAGAATGAATCATATGTGGGGAGTGTGTGCCTGTATTTAGGGCATGGGCTGGCCTCTAGCACCCAGGAAACTCCATGTGTCCAACTAGTGAAACATTAATACATTCACAGAGATTCATTCACAAACACACTTATATACTCTTACATTCACACATGTTCTCAATCTTTTCCTCATATTCACAATCCATTAAACACGTTCTCACACGTGTTCTTCCCATCCTCTCACCTTCCATATTCTCGGCTGTATTCACACTTTCTCTTGTGCACTTTCTCACATACACTTCCTTATGTATACACTCTCTCTTACACCCTCAGTTTCACACTCTGCCACACACATACTTTAGTCTCACACACATTTTCATGCACGAATCACTCACTCTCTTACAAACTCTTATATGCACAACTCTCTTGCACTCTCAGAGACAATCTTACTTTCTTATACTTTTATACTCTCTCACACACAGTCACACACTACATATTGTGGTCTTATTTTCTTAGCTTTAAATAAATGTTTTGTGAGAATAGTTGCAATGGAAATAAAGAAAATGGTCAAAGCGATATATATGTGTGTGTAGTGTTTCACCAGGGTCTACGTTGATCTGGTTCTAAATCACACATCGTAGTATACCCAGCAACTAAGTGATGTTGAGTGTGGCAGAGATTTCCTAGAAGAGCTGATGTAAATTCCAAGGATTCTAATTCAGGATACCTCATACAGTTATAAAACTTAAAGAGATAGAAATCTTGGCTTTGACCAATCTTCTCTCTACTAAAGGAAGAAAGGAAGACACAGCTGGGTCAAGCAATTTCTCATGATATAAGTAGTTACTTAAAAAAAACCCCAGGGAAATTAGTCTCAGGCAACTGTTGAAGGCAACTGCATGGCACAGTGATTAGGAGTATGGCTTACAGAGTCAGAGTGCCTGCATCAGAACCTGCCCGGCCACCCATATCTGTCTCCCATAGGCAGCATCACTTCTCAAAGCCTCAATCTGCTCATCTGTAAAATTCGTATAAGAATATCTACACCCTGGGTTGCTGTAAAGGATAAATTAGTTAATCCATGGAATGCCTTTAGGCCAGTTCTAGGTTCATAACAAAGGTTAAAGAAATGTTAACTATATTGCCTGCCAAGTTTTTATATCTACTTTCAAGATGTTGCTTTAAATTACACTACTTTTAATTTATTAGGAATGAGGTGGGGAAAGGCATTCTATCTAAAGATTCTGTTCACAGAAATTATAAGAAATCAATGGACCTTATCCAACCAGGAAAAAAAGAAATCTATTTGGATAGAAATAAGAGCAACAAGAACTGTTTCAGTTTCCTCAGGATACCATCTAGAGTAATCTACCTCATGAATCCTAGGAGTTCTAAGAATGAACACATAACCTCACCTTCCTGAAAGTAGACATGTAACATCCTTCCTGAGTTCTGAGTCACACTCGAAAGATGAACACCAAGCATGCATCAAAAGGCACATTGGGCCAGTCTCTGGAGAACTCTGAAGAAACTGGGAGGTAAAAGAAGGGAGCAATCAATACTAGCCCACAAAATGAGAACCACAGCAAATAAAATTATTGATTGTGAGATAAAAAAAATAGAGAAAGTAGAGTATGCCTCAGAATTTTGTTATAGTGAATTATTAAAGAGAACTCTCTTAATATGTACGTATATTTTTAAATTTTGAATGAACTATTAGAAAATAAAAAATAGAATGTATATTTTTTAAATGAAATCAAAGTCATAATACTTATACCTATTCTGGTTAGAAAAATCTAGCACACTCTTTGAAGATCATAATTCACATTCAAAATGAGGGTGAAAACAACCTTCTTTCTTTAATGCTGTCAGAAAGCATTTAATAAACACTGAGTTACACAGTTCTGCATGCTGTCTGAGTGACAAACAGCATAGCCCACTTGCCTTCATTCTTATCACAGAAGGTTGAGACTGGAGTCCAGTTGGGGTACTAACTAGAAGTTGAGCAAGAATTGTGGCTGGATTCTGCCAGTTATGCCATAGACTTTAAGTGTGTCAGTATTAGTATTCAAGGATTATGCCCCCAATTAGCCTGCATGATACTGCACTCTTCTCTACTGCTTCCCAGCATTTTTTGAAATATATAAACTACTGAACTATGACGGATATAAAAGAAGCTGTACATACTTAATATATATAACTTGATGAGTTTGGAGATAAGTATACATCCTTGAAACCATCACCACAATCTATGCTATAAGCATATCCATCATCTCTATATGTTTCTTCTTGTTCCCTTTTTGTGTGTGATGAGAACACTTAACATAAAATCTACCCTCTTAGCAAAATTTAACACACAGAGCAGTATTATTAGGTAGGCACTATGTTGTATCTCTAGGATTTACTCACCTTGCACAACAAACTTTGTACCCTTTGATTAACACCTCCCCATTTCTTCCTTCCCCTGGTTGCCACCATTCTATTTTCTGCTTCTATGAGTTTAACTATTTTATATTCTTCATGTAAATGGTATCACATAGTATTTATCCCTCTGTGTTTGGCTTATTTCACTTAGCATGATGGCCTATGTTCATGCATGTTGTTGCAAACAGCAGAGATTTCTTCTGTTTTTAAGGCTGAATAATATTCCACTGTATGTATTTACATACAGTATTTTTAACCCATTCATCTATCAAGGGACATATTGGTTATTTCCATATTTTAGCTATTGAGAATACTGATGGGGTGCAGATACATCTTTGAGATCCTGATTTCAATTCCTTTGTATATATTACTGGATCAATAATATGGTAGTTGTATTTTTAATTTTTTGAGAAACCTCCATACTGCTTTTCATAGTGGCTGAACCCATTTACATTCCTGCCAAGGGTGTACAGGGTTTCCTTTTCCCCACATCCTCACCAACATTTATCTTTTCTTTTTTATGATAGGCATTCTAACAGGTGTGAGATAATCTTGATTTGCATTGCCCTGATTAGTGATTTGAACATTTTATTCTCTGTAGTGTTCATATATTCCTGTAACTTCCAGGGCACACCTGTATTTTTACATTAAGCCTGGAGAGCTGTCAGGGGTGGTGGTGCAGAGGGAGGCTGCTGCATGAAGTCAGCAAAGGAAGTGGTGCATTGGATGGAAGGCCTAGCCTGGATCCTCATAAAGAAAGTGAGTAGAAGAAGGGTCACCCTCATGTCACCCTAACATTAAGGACTTGTCTGTTTTGAGTGATGTGAAGAAAATAGAGACTTAGGACTGGAATTTCAGCTACTTGTGGCTTGGGGAAGCTAAGAATTGCACCCCAAAGGAAAGTGCTGTTCAGTGAATGTCTGACTTCACAGCAGCCTTACCAGGACAAGAGCAACATGGTGACCGGTGCCCAGCTCGCATGGAAGCACACTGCTGTGTGAAATCATATTCGAAGAATGGCTTGCAGTTCACAGTATAGGTTAGAAAATGGTCTTATTTGAGGGGCACCTGGGTGGCTCAGTCGGTTAAGCGGCCGGCTTCGGCTCAGGTCATGATCTCCTGATTCATGGGTTTAAGCCCCCGCGTCAGGCTCTGTGCTGACCTCTAGCTCAGAGCCTGGAATCTGCTTCAGATTCTGTATCTCCCTCTCTCTCTGACCCTCTTCTATTCATGCTGTCTCTCTCTCAAAAATAATTAAAAACATTAAAATTTTTTTAAATAGTCTTATTTGTTGTGTTTTGAAATAAAGTGAATCATGATAGATTGACTAAAAAAGAATTTGGTGCCAGATAAAAGGCTACAGAGGTTGGCATGTTCCCTATATGCTGTGTTAAAATACCTTTGGGAAAAACATGTACCCTCAAGGAAATCGTTACATAGAAGCACCCACTACCTAGATGGTGACACAAATCAATATAAAGGCATGACCAATATAATACCAACCCATAATTACCACCAGGAAAGAAACACCTGTATCCGAGGAGATGGAATTAAAATGCAAGTGAGTTTACTTTTTTGTTTTCCTTTCTCCATAGGTTCTCTCTTCTAGGCACATTGTTAAAATATATAAGCAGCCACTCTTTTTACCTCCATCCTATAGAAAATAAGTACTTAATCCAACTCAAAATTACAACAGACCCACCAAGCAGCACAATCCAAGGTGAAGTCTCCTATGCAACATCTACAGAACCAGCCAAAGAAAGCACCACAGAGAGCAAGATTATTCCCACTTTAGGGACACACATATGGGGACAAGCAGATGAAGGACCTGATGAAGTTGTACGATTCTGTCTTATCAACAGAATCAGGAAAACAAGGGAATTACTAATGGAATTAGATCTGTTCACTCTCTGGAACAAACATAAGGAAGACCATAATAGAAAGTTGTAGTTAACTCATATGTCTTGAGCCACAATAAAAATTATGGTCCCATTAACAGTAAAAGACTATGTCACCTCTTAACAAACCTCTGGATTCAATTTTGCTTTTTGTGTGCATAGAAATGGGTGCTCTGAGGAGAAAGAAACCCCTAATTTCCCCCCACTATGGTATCCCTTTTACTGACATCTTTTGTGATCCCAAATTCCAATTTGACTACATAACTCACTTTTTCCTCCCCAGGTTAAGTAAAAGGAAATATTCTCATGGAAATTTAAGGCAACTTTGGTAGATCTGGCTTCTCCATTTTTCCAGTCCTCAAAATGACAAAACCTTATTCTTTCTACTGAGTGCTTTAATTCATTTATCCAACAAGCATCTCCTGAGCTTCTGCTATATCTTAGGCAAGAAGAAAGAGCCTGTGATTCCAATGATAAATCAAAATCAGTCTCTGCTTTCAGGGAGCACCCAGTTGCATTCCCATGTTGAGTTGATAATGGTTCCCCTAAGGTACCACTTCTGCTCCATCTATTGGCCAGATCCTGCATAAAAGAGTTTTCACAGAGTCTATAGCCCTTACTGGTCTATTCTGAACTATGCAAATAACTGCCCATCATAATGTCCAGCCTGCTTCCAACCTTCCTGACCACCAACTTCATCACTGGTTCTTACATTTCCAGCCCTACGGCTTATCAAGTCTTTGAAACAAACTATCTTCCTGGTTATGATCTTGCTTTCCTCAGAAACAGTTCTTGACCTCCACTCTGGCAACATGACAGTACAAGCTTGGTTTTGGTATGCCCTTCCTGGTTCAGTTTATTCCCAGAGCTTATATCACAGATGTAGCCCAGAGGCCAAGACATTAGCTATCAACTCCAAAGTCCTCTTTGTTTCTCTCATTCAGAGCTGCCCCTAGGATGTGTGAGACCCTCTGTTTATATAAACAATTTTATTTAAAGTGCATTATAAAATGTATAAGTCCATGTGAGGTATGGTTACTTATCAATAAAGACTTAAAAATATGAGTAAAATGGTAGTTAATATTTTTTATTGTCAAATCAGTGAAAGGGAAGATTCTTCATGGTGTTCAGGCAACACCTATTCCTATTTAAGTCCAAGAACCATCTCATCATGTTCCTTTTTTTATTTAAAATAAATTATTTACTTAATTTTGAGAGAGAGAGAGCGCAAGGGAGTGGGCAGAGAGAGAGAAGGAAAGAAAATCCCAAGCAGGCTCCGCACTGATAGCATGCCAATGATGCAGGACTTGAACTAACAAACTACAAGATCGTGACCTGAGACAATAGTCAGACGTTTAATGGACTGAGCCACCCAGGCAACCCTCATCATTTCCCCTTATTGTTAAATATGTCATTCCTGTTAAATTAGTCATTCCTCTATGATTTTATATCTCCTATATGAGAAAAAAAGCAATAATGCTGTTATTACCCACAATACCCTGGCTCATCAGAACATGTTTGTATGGAAACAACATAGATCTTGTCGCTTCTTAGTAAATAAATACTACTTAATCAATGGTGGTTACAGCATTACTCATGGTACTGCATTACTCCTCATGCTTCCCATGAATACTGGCTTTCAACAACTCTCTCAAAGATGGGTACTGTGCTTCCTTGATGACCACCATAAATGCAAGTTTAACTCAACATATGCAGAAAAATGTGAATGATAATTTTCCAAGAATGATAAATTTACTGTTCTTAATTTTACAGCATAAGCATAAGGGAACATACCTTCTAACTATCTCTTCTTTTGAGTTCTAGAGTGTAAGCATGTCATTCCTAAAAAGTGATCATTTTCATTGTTGACCACACTACACCCCTGCCTTCCAAACACCACTTCTAGGGGTCAGGATAGACAAGAGGCTTGAAGACAGAACAAAAGCAGCCTCATTTGCCTCAAAGAATGTCTGCACTTAAGTATGGCTAAAGACCTGCCCAGGTGCACTTGATGACACATTAATCAGAGGCAAGAGAAGTCTCAAAGTTCTTAAGGTGGTCCTCTTCCTTGGTAATGTTGATCAGAGGCAGTGCAGTGGTGAGAACAATGAAGAGCCATACCTAATCCACAGATTCACACAAGTGCCTCAAGCTAAGAAGAGTGGTTGAACACTAGTAGCTCAGAGCCATAAACCATTCTTGTCTCTGGCATGAGAGTCACCCAGTCAGTAGATATCTCCTTGTGACCTGACATCATGCATCCCCAGTAAAGAAACACCACACTAGCCAGTAGAAGTAATCTACCCGCCAGACTGTTCTTCGGGGAACAGTTCCAGTCCAAAGGACCCAAGAATGACCCCATAGGACCAAATCCCAGAATATTTCTGAGCATCTAGTTAACGTACTCTTATAGCATAGAGGTTTGAGAGAGTCCCAAAGGGAGAAAATAGGGACCAGGACTTACAAAAATTCCTGAGGTGCCTCATCTGGAAGGCACTGGCAGCCCTGTTCAGTACCAGGCTTTGAAAAGGGACTTCGAAAATATCGATAAAGACTCTCAAAAAAATGGTCGCTGGTCTATGCCTCAGAGACAGAGACTATGCTTGCCTAGATCAGAGGGCAGTACTGCTAGATGAGATCAGAGTATGCAAATAAAATCCTTAATGATTGATCTTATCATCCTAAACTTTCTGAGGAAGGTAAAATCTGCAATGACCATGGTCTTGCTTTATCATTCTTAATGTAGCAAGAAAAACAAAGCTAAAGCACTAAAAAGTAAAGCCAAAAAAGACTAAAGTAACAGGAACCTGATAATGAGCTATAAATCTGAAAAAAAAGAAAAGGAAGAGATAAATTATAACCATACTAGAGAAAAAAAATATTGTACTGAAAAAGATATTTCCCCCATAATCCAATATCTTCTTTTCCTCATTCCAGACCCTTTCCACCTCCTAACCAAACTCATTGTTTTAAAATTACTACTTCAAATGTTAAGGCATATAGGTATTCTTACCTAGAACATACAATTTTTTTTCAGTCATACCAGAAGGAAAATTCCTGGAGTGGAACAAAACTGGACATACCTGCTTCAAGCAGTTATTGGACTAGCTTCTATTATCTATGCAAATTCAATGGAGGGAATTACATTTTGAACATTACTTTTCCTTTCTTGTTCTGTTATTACACTAAAGCTGAGTTTTAACTCATTTTAGAATTATACCTGATTTTCTTCTAAAATTACTTTAATGTCATTATTATTTAATGTGTTTTCAATTTTAAGTGTTGCATAGTATACTTAAAGCACTATAGTTACCATGGGAAACAGACAATTTGATAACCCCATCATTTTTATATTTAAAAAGATGAATTAAATTCCCCAAAAGCAGATGAAATTACATTTCCTCAAAATTTTCTTGAGATAGAAACTTAGATAACTGACTTCAAATCTTTCTCTTTTTTCTACTTACACTTTCAAACGGATAGAGTAGCATCCCACAGGTTTTAAAAGGTCTTATATTATTCAGTTCATTTTTTTAACTTTTGTTTATTTTCCATGGATTATTTAGAAATGTGATACTTAATTTTTTAAGCATTTATAAATGTTCTAATTATTTTACTATCATTGGTTTCTTGATTAATCCACCGCAATCAGTTATATACTGTATGACTGCAATCCTTTGAATTTGTTGACCCTTGCTGTATTGTTTAGAATAAGGCCTATTTTAACATATGTTTGCTTGAAAAGAATATGTACTCTGTGGTACCTGGATGCAGTGTTCTGAATACGTATCATTTAGACCAAGTTGATTATTATTTTGCTCAACACTTCCTAGTCTTTGCTGATATTTTGTAAATGAGTAGAAAGGACATCTTCCAAATTAAGTGAAAACATAGCTAAATTTATATCCAACTTCCTTTGCTAGACTCAACCCCAATGAAGAGTTAAAGAATTAGAAAGGGAATATATTTATGCATCTGTGATGGTTAATTTTATGTCAACTTGGCCAGGCTATAAGCTATGCTGCCCAGTGGTTTGGTCAAATACAAGTCTAAATGGTACTGTGAAGGTATTTTTTAGTTGTGATTATGATTTGAGTCAGTATTTGATTAGTATGATTTGACTAAAGCAGGTTATCCTCCATAATGTGGATAGGCTTAATCCGGTCAACTGAAGGTCTTAAAAGAAAAGACATATCTCCAAAAGAGGAAAGAATTCTGCCTCCAGATTACATTTGGACTCAATACTGCACCATTAACTTTTCCCTGAATCTTCAACTGCCACTCAGCCCTGAAGATTTAGGACATGCCAGTCCCCATAACTGTGTAAGTCAATTCCTAAAGATGTGTCATATATATATGTATCATATATATGTACACATATATATATTCCTGAATATATATAAATACATATATCAGATATTTATTTCCTGAGTTTCACAGGTCATGGCTACCTCCTAGGACCCAAGGGTTAAGGATGCTATCATGGTGTGCCTTGGGGGACAGAGCAGCAAGCCCATGAGGAATCTCAAACTTTAAAATGTAATGGGCTCTTGTTGGGATGAGCACTGGGTGTTATATGGAAACCAACTTGACAATAAACTATAAAATAAAATAAAACAAAATAAAATAAAATAAAATAATGTACTGGAGCTTGCCCTCTGCATTTCAGACTCACTTCAGCTCTGTGACTCTTTATTTTCCTTCTGATTTCTCCCTTTTGAAATAGAAATGGCTATCCTGTGTTGATCCTAACATTGCACTTTGCAGGTACATAACTTGCCTGGCTTCACAAGTTCACTGATAGAGAAGAATCATTCCCCAAGCTGAATCATAAACTGGTCTCACCAGTAATTAATTTGGATGATTTAGATGATAAGATATGAAACTTTTAGTTGATGATGTTTAAATGAAATTTTGGACTTAGAGATGATGCTGAAATGATTAAGACTTTTGGGAATGTTGGGACAGGTTTAATTAATGTATTTTGCATGTGGAAAGAACACGAATTTTGTAGGACCAAAGAGTCAACTGTATAGGTTCAACAGTGTCACCTTCAAAAAAGGATTGCCTCAGGATCTCAGAAAGAGATTTTGGGGGGGGGGGGTGAAAGGGTATTCACAGATGTAATAAGTTGAAATAAGATTATTAACATGGGTCCTAATCCAATATGACTGGTATCCTCATAAGGGAAAATTTGGACTCAGAGATAGGCACTACTGTGTGACTATCACCATGGCTGGTGAAGGAAGAGATTAGACTGATGAAGCTCCAAGCCAAGAAGTGTCAAGGATTACAAGCAGCCACCAGGAACTGACAGGAGACAAGGAAGACTCTACTCAGAGCCTCAGAGGGAGTGTGGCCCCACCAACACCTTGATTTCAGACTTCTAGTTTCTACAACTTTGAGACAATATTTTTTAGTTTTAAGCAACTCTGTGGTATTTTGTTATAGCAGCCCCAACACATAAATACAACAGTCAAATTAATTCTTTTTCCCAGTGAAGCTATTTTCCCAATCAAGTCACAACCCTGTACTAAATTTACAAAACAGGAAATTGGCTCAAATGTTCCAATAATTAAGGCCATCACAACAAGGCCAGATTCTCAACTCTAGAAAGCGAAAGCAAAGATACCACCTCTGCTGCCTGCCTATGGACAACTATTTCCTTCTCTGTTCAGCAACTACACTGAGGTGTTTTCTATTCACAAATATATGGAGGTGTTAGGTAGATGTTATTATGAATACACATGGGGCTTGAATTTTTGGGACTAAAGTGTGAGGAAAGTTGGAGGACGTTTTCTTGATGATGGAAGGGTGAAAGGCGTATGAAAGATGAAACTACCTTTGAGGTTTCCTCTCGTCTCATATTCCCTAGACTACCCCAACCCACCAAAACTGGACCAAATTTATCTCTTCACCTTAAAGCTCTGTCTTCTTCCCAGGTTCTAGATCAATCATAACTTGATTTCTGCAGAACCAGACAAATGTAGCTGATATCAAGTCACTCTCACTTTCAGGATCAACCAGGATAGAGAATCCCAGGGGTAACCATTGCTCTGATCTTTAACTCACAGATCACCCCCAAATAACAAGTCTCCTGCTTGGGCTAAAGCATCCAATGTGCTACATCTCTGGTCTTTGCAAGAGAAAAGCATGCTCATATGGTTCATGTCAAAGTAATCTTCCTAGTCTGGTTTGTGTTTGGTACTTTATAGATGTAACTTTTAATGCTCACAATAGCCCTGGTGTACAATTTATTATTCTCATTCTCTCTACAGGAGGCAGCTAAAGTTCATGATGTTTAAATAATCTATCTTAGTCACGCAGTTAGTAACCAATGGGGCCAAGATTCAAACCAAGGACTGCCTGTAACTGGGTCAGTGAAGTACAAAGAAAACACGATGTTGGGTTTAGATTCTCTCTTAGGAGTGTTCAGTCTCTTTCACCCTTTTAGTTCTCCTATCTTCTACCTGGTCTTCCCAAGGTGTCACCTGAGCATGACTTACTGAATCCGTCATTGGCAAAGGAATTGAGTCTCATATTTGTACTGAATGCCCTGTGCAGCATCCTTTGTTCTTAATCAACTCTTAATTCTTTGTCTGTCTCATCACTAGTGACCCTGCTAGCATCCATTTCTGGTATCTATACTAAAGAACTAAATCATGACCTGGTCTCCTTCAGTGTGGTCAGGGCCTGGTGGTCCTCTTTACTGCCCTGAACACATCTGAGCTCTCAGTAGTATTGCAACCCCCCTTCAGGCCAACCATGAGTCCTAGGTAGTCTGTCAAAAAGTCCTTGGACACTGCAGTCACTACCTGTTTGTCCTTACAGCCACTATCTTCTCTGCTAAGCCCCCCACCAAACCCCTGGCTATCTTTCTTTCTCCATACTTCAAAGGAATCCTAGGGTTTGAGTTTCCTATCTCTATTACATGAAAAACAAAGTGGCTCAGATGAGCCACACTGAAGTCCTCCCTCTGCCAACACCTCTACTCTAGAACTGAGGCACTCTCCCTCTTTTACAAGATGATCTTAGCCTAGAGTATCAAATATAAACTGGTGCAAAAGATGCTTTGATTTACAGTTTCTATCCATTATCCCTCCATCTGTCCAGGACTTCAGTCAGTCAGGAGTAGTCCATACCTCATCTTTGCCTCTATCCCATAATTCTTTGTATTGGAATGGTATGTTTCTCCTTTCTCACGTGAACTCCCCTCATGTTATACCCTCCTTATTCCTGTGGAAACTATTTCTGTGTCTCTTTCTTAATGATGGGAGAACTATCTTCTTTATATTATGGAAGAAACACTATACTCTGGATGGTTAGGTGTAGCTCTTGATATGTTAATGAACAATTACCAGTTACAATGCCCTCAGCTATAATTGCAGACAATGCCAACTCAATTTGGCTTAGACAGTAAAGAAATGCATTATCCAATGTGATTATTCCCAAGGTAGGTTCATTCCAGGCTTATAAATTCAGTGCTCAACTGCATCATCAAAGACAGGTCCCCTGCCATCCTTAACCAGTTGACAGCCACATGAAAGCTGCCACCATCCATTGTCCCAGGCAGGTACAATAATATCTAGCAACAGGAGAAAACTACTTTTTCCTCTGTTGGGTTCTTTTATTTATTTGTTTTGTAAACTTTTCAAAATTAAAGTATAATATACACCAGTAGCATATAAGAGTTTACTGTTGCCCCACATTCTTATAAACCCTTGTACTGGCACTTATTTTTTATTAGGCTTTCTAGTGAGCTCCTCAGTGTCCATGTGTGTGGATAAAATAATATAATTATTTTATATACCACGAGCCTTTTGAAATTCACTCTCACTGACAAACAAACGATATAACCATTTGCCCAATTCATGCATTCAATTAGATGCTAAAACAACATTTTCTGTGACTTTTTATAGCAAAGAAAACCTTGATCAGAATTATCCTTGGCATCTTATTTTTCAGAATTTTATCATATGCTGATACCTACACTAATCTTTGGCAAAGCAAAGGACACCATGATTGGCTCAGACCAGTCATGATTTATCCCTGGGCTGGTGCAGACATATATCTTTCTTAAGGTTCATGGCCCAATGGAGTAACCAAACCAAATCACAAGACTGTTAGGAAAAAAAGAAAGGAAATGTACTGGTCATTGAATAGGCAAACAAAGTTCACACTAAAAATGCTAAAGACTTTTAAAAATCATTTTACCTCTTTTTTTTCTTGTTTTTTTTTTTTTCTGCAAAGAGACAACTTGTTTTAATGTCAAAAACAAATTTTGTAGTTAAGATTTTTTTTGTTTTGTTTTTTTTTAAACAGTTGATAGTATGCATTTTTATTTTATTTATTTTTAATATAACACATTTTTTAACATATGCAATTATTTTCCATCCTTTACAATACAGTAGTTACAATGACACTCCAAACAGAAAAGCAAAGTAAAAAATCAAAACCCCAACTTCTATTTCATGTAATTAGACTTATACAGAAATTAGAAAGTTAAGTAACAACTAGTTAATCATCTAATTTCACAGCTATCTGAAGTGACAATCCTTATATAGCAGCTTACCTATGATACATTCAAGATAAATGATACAATTTATTACTTGCCCATAAGCTAAAACACAGCCTGCTTAATACCTTTCCTTAAATTCCACCTCTATACTACAATATACTTGAGGTCCATGCAAAAAGTAGCTACCTTTTATATAGGAAATGGATGATTAAGTCTTT
>NC_043702.1:74723189-74745768 GCF_006229205.1 Suricata suricatta
TATGAACATTGGGGTACATGTGCTCCTATGCATCAGCATTTCTCTATCTCTTGGGTAAATCCCTAGCAGGGCTATTGCTGGGTCATAAGGGAGTTCTATGGATAGTTTTTTGAGGAACCTCAAAAACGGTGGAGCAGCTCTGGAAAACAGTGTGGTGGTGCAGCCGTTCTTAAGATTTTTTAAAGTAATCTCTACACCCAACATGGGGCTTGAACCCACAACCCTGAGATCAAGAGTCACATGCCCTACTTCCTGAGCCAGCCAGGCAGTCCTAAAATGATTTTATCTCTTGACAAATTCAACTCTTCATAATTATTTTTTCTGCTCAAAATCTTATTAATCTAAAGCTAAAAGACTGCTATATTAGGTAAATGGATGAATCAGACTAACTAGTCAGAAGATCTTGTACATGGAAATGCAAAAGAAAAAAACACATTAACATATTTTAAAAACAATTTCCCCATTGACTTAAAATCAATCTGTCACCAAATGTTATGAGCTATAGTCTGAATTTCAAATGAGGTAACATTTGTTAGATGATAATGTTGACTTCAGTTGTTTCAGTTGGCTAATGACCAGTATAAATTTAAAAGTCAGCAAATCTATATTTAGCCAACTAATGCTGCATTTGGCTATTAGCATTGTTATTTGGCTTACAATGGAGATCTTTTTTTCCCCTCCATGACACTTTCATTCTTAGCCAACTGTTTAAGTTAATTATACATTTTGCTATCTGTTGTAAAAAATCACCTGTTCCAGACTTTGGCTATAACATGTGTTTGAGTAGCCATACATATACTTCTTTTTTCGACTACCAAAGGTTCAAAGAAAATCTCTCAAATTAGAGTTGAATCTTCCTCATTCCCCTAATATACAATAAAATCCCTTAAAACCCAACAAGGTATGATTTTCTTTTGACAAAATTTTTCTATTTAAAACTATAATTAGCTTAAAAGTATCTTATCATAAAAATACATGTATAAATGTGAAAATTTAAATATTCAATTTATTCTATCAGTTGTTTTTTTACTAGAAAATGCTAGTTTAGCCTTATTATAATTATGTAGTCTTCTAATAAAACACACTCTTAAGATTTAAGGTTTTAACTACCGTTATCATTAGATCTCCAAAGTAAATTTGGTAAGATTTTATAAATTAGGGAACAGTTAATTTCCCTTACAAGTTCATTAAATTTGCTTTATTTAAATAAACATTAAAATTAATTAGAAACAAACATGATATTCAAGTCTAATTTTGGATAAAGGCATTTACATTAATCCTTTCCTAGATGCAAAAAGGTGAAACTAGACTTGCTGATGAGGTCAAGGACCAGCTCCTTCCAAATTTCTATTTCTACCCATGTCAGCAAACAGCTGGAGGCTAACAATAGTAGAGGTTGTGTTTTTGACCCCTTTAAAAATAAAATAGGTTATACGTTGAGAAGGCAAAGAAAATAATGCCTTCAGATTTGAATTGTATCTCTCTCAGGCTCACCCAAGCTGCCAGTAAGAGTGTCTTCCTCTTGGGATTTCAGCCATAGCCAGGCCCCCTGGTCCAGTACAGTTGGGCCCAGTGGTTCTCTCTGAACCTCTCTCTAGCATATGTAAACATTCCTGAGTGAACAGTGTCCTTGGTTCCAAAATGATCAGTGAACTTCAGCCTTTCCTATCGACCCCTACCATACATTCAGAACTCCAGAGGCTATTTTTGACTTAGACCTCTACCCTGGACAAGTATGGTCCTGACTCTTTTTCCTAATTCCTATAGAGATTTTTTCTCTAGGGCTGGGCCATGCTTCAGATCCTTCATCTTTTTCCAGTCACACCTCCCATCCTTATATTCTGGATACTGAACAACAAGAATCGTGGCCATCCTAAAGCCTTCTTTTGTTCCAAACCTGCCCACTATGATAAGAAACTTCTCAAACTTTAATCTTATTTGGATCTAACCTAATTTTGACACTCTACTTCAGGCTCTAATTTAGTTTATATGCCTTCTTCTAATGGCCAGCTTTCCTCAGACTCTACCAATTAATTATCAATTCTGTCCTGTCCAGAGGTCAAGTCTGTTGCCCTAGAAGGAAATAGTATTATGCCATGCAACTAGGTAGAGCTGCTAATGACGAATAGGAATGGTGTCTATCAGAACAATTGCATTTATTTGATAGCCAGCTAATGAAAATCAGCTCACTTCGTGAACTAGAACAAAAAAAGCAAGTGACTGTATCTAAAACAAAAATCTTTCTCCCCCTTCATTAGCATAACTGGATTTTTTAAACTGTAGTTCCAACTTTGTTGCTAGAGAGCAAACAGCTGGTAGGGGGGACTATAACAAGAAAGAGGCTTAAAGAAAGCTGTGATTTTTACAGGTCTTCTAATACATGTGTGATGTAGCCAATCTGGATACACAGGAAAAGAAGAGCTGAAAATGAATGAAATGCTACTTTGGATGTATAATATGAGGCCTCTTCTTAAATTATAAGGTCAGAAGTTTTTCCACTGAGAAACATGTGTGGTAATACCTAGAGTAGGTTAGGGTGATTAAGCAGGTGCTTTACATTTACTAGTTAATTCTCACAACAATCAAAAGAGAGAGTATCTTTTACAGATGAGGAAACTGGGTCACAGAGTGTTAAAGAATTTTATCCAACATCACAAAGTAAATTAAATGGCAGAGTAAGAATTTAAACCCAGGCAGTCTGACTCCAGGATAATCCTAGGTCAATATAAGCCAAAGTTAACTATCATGTAGAAATGAATGCACAAATTCCTATGTACCCTGTTTCACAGTCAAATACTTCCGAAACAATTTTAGAAATAGTCTCTACTCTGTGGTAAGAGAGCAACACAAATTCTGGAAATTTCAGTCTTTCATTAAAAGATCAACTTGAGGCAGCATTTCAGTGAAACATATTCCCTTCACTTCCTCTATTATCCTGTCCTTAAATATTTAAGTGCTATCAGCAATGTTTACTGGGTCTCCAATGAGAGAGATTCTGTGAATATTTTTAAAAAATTGCTAAAACCTTGACCAGCTCCTTAACATGGCTGATTCTTTTTTATTTTAATAATTTGTTTAATGTTTATTTATTTTTGAGTGAGAGAGAGAGAATAGGAGTGGGGAAGAGACAGAGAGAGAAGGAGACACAGAATCTGAAGCAGGCACCAGGCTCTGAGCTATGAGCACAGAGCTTGATGCGGGACTCAAATCCATGAAGCATGAGATCATGCCCTGAGCCAAAGTCAGATGCTTAACTGACTAAGCCACCAAGGCGTCCCTTAACATGGCTGACTCTTGAGAAGTCAAAGCATTGTGGACAGTCTTGAAACAGAAACACTCTCTATTACTGTGTTCCCTGTCATGGTGAACTGGGCTGTACCATTTATGGTCTTGAGAATTCCTTTACTAATCAAGAGGCAGACAAAATGTTCTCTCTGTTCCTTTTCCCCTGAACAAACACCACACTGACCTTGATCTTTGAGATCTTTCTTCCACAGAGATGAGAAGGAGGATGCAAAGATCATCCCACTGCAAGCCTTTTCCCAACAGCTTGAATGGTGCACTTCATCTTTCCCTCCCCTTAAACTCTGTCCTAATCCCAAGAAGACTTCCCAGATAAAAGGTCCAAGAATACCCATTTTCACACTGCCCTATTATACCAGACAGTTTCTGGAAGACAGAGAAGCAGAATGATATGCAGTTCAGTCACCAAAAGAGGATAATACAATGAGAGAAGGAAAGCATCTAGAGAGAGTCTGCCAATGAAAGACAAAATTTCTAAAACTGCACAACAGCTTGACCCAATTGTGTCTGACAAAACTCTTCCTCCTCAGAAGGAAAGACTATATTATGGTGTAGAAACATAAAGTCTCAGTACTTGTTAAAAAAATGTTTACTTTTTGTTGCCACTATATGTCCAATGTAGATCATAGTTAAGTAAAGAAAGAAAAGAGAAAGATGGACACCCTCAAGTTGGCTCTTACAGTTTCTGCTTCTATCTACATTCTCTGAGCCAAAGAAAATCAGATGATTACTTCTGAGTTCAAAGTACAAGAAAGTATAATCCTATTGGGATGGGCATCCCATATAGCATGATGCCAATGGAGCAGGGAAGTAAAATTTTCTCCCAGAAAAAGGCAGCGAATATTTTGAACAAAAATACAATATGCCACAGGTCATGTTTTTTCCCAATGGTATGTTATATTCTGTGCTGTATAACAAATTACCATACATTTAACAGCTTAAGATGACACATATTTGACTACTATAGTTTCTGTGTCAGGAGGCTGGGCACAGCTTATCTGGATTGTCTGCTTTGGGGTCTCATAAAGCTGAAATCAAGGTATCAACCAGAGTTTTGGACTCCTCTGAGCCGTAAGGTCCTATCCAAGCTCACACATAGTTCTTAGTAGAATTCAGTTCCTTGTAGCTGTAGATCTGAGGCCCTTAGCTTCCTCAGACTGCCCTCAGTTCTTTGCCATGTGGGCCTCCCTTCCTGACATATGCAGCTCACAGTGTGACACCTCAGTTCAGAGTCAGCAAGGGAGTATCTGGAGCAAGTCTGTTAGGAAGACAAAGTCCTATATACTATATTGTAAACGTGGAAGCAACATACCATTACCATTGCCACCCTCTATTGCTTAGAAACAACTCACCAATTCCACGTGAACTTAGGGGAGGGAATTATACAAGGGTGTGAACACCACCAGATGGATATCATGGGGTCCACCTTAAAATCTGCCTATCACTGGTGGAGGGGTGGGAAAATAAGTTAGGCTCCATCAAGGAAATATACATTTAATATATGCTTTAACACCATGGCCAAGAATATTCCAATTCTCACCAAAAACATTGTATTATAGCTCCCAGTACTTGTAAGATTCTTTAGACATTGAGATTATGGCGCCAATTTCATTTTAATCCCATAATATTTCCCCTGTCCTGAGGCTACTATTCTTCATTTACTAGGAAAACCATTTGAGAAAATACTTGGTCACAATATTGATAAGAACAATCTTTGCTCCTTTAATTTTGTTTCTCTTGAAGATTCTTTTAATATACAGCGACCCTAAATAGATTCATGTCCTTTTGTCTGTTCCTTATGAACTATCAATTAGCATTTCCACATTAGTCACAGACGATGTGTGTCATGAGAATAGCTAATAAACACAACCTATGCAAGGCAGCTTCTCTCAGAGTAAGAGAATGCCAGCCTTCTGGATTCCACAATTAATGAGTATTATGTGTTTACAAGCCAATCAGTTCAAAATAAAAATGCTGCCAGAGAGCATACTAAATGAAAATGTTTGCTTACCAAAAAGAAATATCTAAATGTTTATTATGACCAATCTGCTTTTTCCCAAAACTAAAATAATGTTGCAAAAGACTGTCACATATAAGTTGGCAACAATAAATCTGGCCATTTGTAGCAGTGTATCATATATATACTGTGAGGAATATTTTGACTTAAAGAGTAAAATTCATTTCAAAGGAAAAGTACAAACATTTTGCAGAGCATAGGTCTTGTTGTGTTGTAGGACTAATAAAGTGCCTGATAGATGGGAAGTACAAGGTTTCTTTCACACTGTAATAACAAAAGTACCTTTGTCTCAACAGTTTCATAATAAAACATTATATTTATACACAACTACTGGATGACATTGGCAACGCCAATGACAATATGATTCCTGATCTCAAAGGTTATATGCTGTACTTATCCTCAAAGACACTGGATGGTAGCATGACAATCCAAATGAAAATTGGACTTATTAGCAGTTCAGAAGATACTCAGCTTGACACATAAGCAATGAAATACTAATTCAAACAGTGAGATATAACTTTTCACCTAATATAATATAGCTCAAAGATCAAGGTTTTGGAAGGGCTGTGTTGGCCATGGCATGGAGAAACAGGCACTCCCATGCTGTGTTAATGAGACTAGAAACTGATGCATCCTTCTTGGCAGAAAATTTGGTAATATCCATCAAAAAATTAAAATACACATAAACATTGACTAAGGAGTTCTAGATTTATACTTACACATCAGAATAAAGACATTTTCTCAAGGATACCTTCCAAAACAATACCAGATTTAAAAATCTGAAAAAGGCAAAGCAGAGACGTATGTATACAAGATGGTCCCACTTTGTTTCAAAGTGGTGGTGGTGTGTGCGTAGGTGGTATATATTTATGCTTTTGTACACACATTTTTTTTCTTTTCCTGGAAGGATAAACAAAAAGACCTGTGAATAGTAGTTATCTCTAGCAAAGAGAGCTGACTTGTGAGGTAAAAATACATATTTCTCTTTATTTGTAGTTTCTAGTACCTTTTGAATATCCTCTTTCATTTTTTTACAATTAAAAATAGAAAAATAAAATAAATAAGAAAATGAAACTGACATCATCTGAATGAATCAGATACAGGGAAAGTTATATTCTAATTAGAATTATGGAGTTACATTTGGCTTCTCAGACTACCCACATTTTAAAAGTCCTTAAGAGGCTAAATGAATGACAGGACAGTTGCCACTCAGAATGCTAATTGCTTTCGCTGGCATTCTGAGTGGTATGTAGGCTTTGAAGTCTTCAAAGCTAGCATGACCTCAAAAACATTATCCTGGTAGGTTCAGGGTCATACTCTGAGGGGGATAGGATTGAAGTTCTGGAATTAGAACATAGTCTGTGATAGACCTAAAGCCTTGATGGTACCACGGTAGAGGGTAAGAAGTAATTCGTTGAGGAAGGAGTCAAGAACCCACTCAAGAAGTGATTAGGCAAAACTGCTTTGAGAAATTTCTTTATTCCCAAAGTAGAAGACATTCCAAAAACTGGACTCCAGAGTGTGAAGACCAAAAATGGACCAAAACCCACCCAAGTTTCCAAACCCACTTCAGTTTGGTCTATTCAGTTACTCTCAGATTCAGACTACCCCCTGGTGGTGAAGTTTAAAGGAGAGATTCCTTTTAGACTTAACAGGAGAACAGGAAAAACCTAATGGAGGACCATGGAGAGGGGAAGGGGGAAAGAGATTTGAGGGGAGAGAGAGGGACGCAAAACATGAGAGACTATTGAATCCTGAAAACTAACCAAGGGTTGCAGGAGGAGAGGGAGGGGAAAAAGAGGTGGTGGTAATGGAGGAGGGCACTTGTGGTGAAGAGCACTGAGTGTTATATGGAAACCAATTTGACAATAAACTATTTAAAAAAAAAAAAAGGAGAGATTCCTTTCTGTCTAACTGTGACCCTGGATTCAGAGGAATGGGACTTGTTTTAACATGAAGACAGTCATATTTCCCAGATGTGAAAAATCACGGCACAACTGACATCAGGCAGGGGTCAAATCTCTAGTATTGGCAGTACGAGTGGAGGCTGAGATGGGGAAGACAATAATTGGTTGGAAAAATTTTTGTTTTAAGTAAAATATTTTTAAATGTTCCTCTGCTTTGCCTCAATTTTTATTCTGTTCACGGTCAGATGCTCCAGTCTCTCTGAGCTGCAACTGATTCTTTGGTCCTGATTTGTACTCATATAGGTTGATAACATGTCACCTCAGTGTACTCTAAGTCACCAAAAACACATACACATCACTTCGTCTTCTAAATTACCAGACACCCTTAGGAAGACTCTGAGTCTCATGACTAGAACTAATTCATGTATATTTATCTCACTACATTTGGTGTCTTCTGAATTCAGTGTTAGAGTAAGTTGTGGTACCTGAACGTTGTTTATGAAATACATGCCATCTTCATATAAATATCAAAATATCTATCTATGGGCTCCTAAGTAGCATGTGTTAATAGAAAAATGAAGAATAGATGTTTGCAAAGTCTTTCAAGTGTCCAGCTATTTGTTCTGCTTTATTTATTGGTGAAACTGCAACATTCCCTAAAGGGGTGTCTTGAAATTGCCTTTTTTTCATGTAAGGTTGGAATGAGAAATGTATTTTGATATCATTGAAAAACGCCTACAGAGATAAAAGGTAGAGGAAGAAGTGTCTCACATTTCTATGATTAAAGATAAAATCCTCGGATCTTCCTTTCTTATGATGGTGCTTTCCATTCCCCACTTTAAAAGCAAAGCATTAAAATGCGGCTATAATTTTTTAAACATAATAGACCAAAAGATAATATTCTAAAATATGGATGAAAACTTTGACAACCAACCACTAAAATTAAAACTACACAAAATCAAACAATCTGAAAATAGCCCTGGAGCAAAAAATGGCTCTTTGGTAAGTTTAAATAGCTAAAAAGTGACTGACATCTTCAGGCATTGGAGGGGAGGTGGTACCATATCCTGACTGATGGCCTTTCTAGGAGATCCTGGTTTGCAAGTCTCTGCATCATGGGCCATCCTCTCGTGCCAAAGGTTTATGCCTACAGGAAGAGGGGGTACATTCACACCTTCAGATGGCACAGCCAATCACAAACCAATAATCAAATACCAACAATCAGCCTTGGTACTCTTCAAGACAATCATCAGCTTGCGGGGCCACAAACCCTTTTCTGCTCCCATACTTCTTTCCATCATCTCAGAAAGTTAAAAACTATGGGCTGGCCCTCACTAAGTGTTGAAAGAAGTTTGGCCAATGGTTGGAGAGTATCAAGGTTATCATCCATAGTTAAGGCCAACGTGGAAACTGAAAACTCTTACTGTGGTTTACAAAACCCTACAAAATCTGAACCTAGTCCCCCTCTGACCTGGTTCCTCTTTAGTGTCTCCCCTTCTCCCTCTGCTCCAGCCAAACCCACCTCCCTGATTATCTTTCACACCCCTGGCACACAGCTGCCTTGGGCCTCTCCACTGCTCCTTTCAGATATTCCCACGACTAGCTCCTTGTGCTCCTTCAAATCTGCCTCAAATACCACCTCAATGCCACCATCCCATCCCCCAGGATTCTTGATCACCTTACCTTGATCTATTTTTTACATTGTACTTACCAGCTTCTTAAATACTATTTAATTTAATCATTATATTTATGTGTCCCTGTCTATCCCAAACTCCTCCACACACACTGTGATGTAATCTCTACATTGATGGAGATTTTTGTCTTTTTTTAAATTTTTTAATTTTTTTTTTTTTTTACTGATGCTTTATCTGTGTCTGGAAAAGTGTCTGGTATGAGTGTCTGGTATGAGTTCTGGTAAATACTCAATAAACCCAATGTTGTTAAATAAAGAAACGAAAGCAAGAAGATATTAGTGTGTGGCAGATTCGTTCTTTTTGCTCTGTAAGAGCAAGCCCCAGTCAGAAAGACAGCCTGGGTCTGGAGCTCCTAAGTGGTGCAGCATACAACGAATGCAAAGAATACTGAGCCGCAGAAGCGAACAGGGTCAAAGTTAGTGTAACAGAACTTGAAATCTTCAGTAGTTACTGCTGGAATAAGTCTAGGGTGACAGTCACTTGTCTACTGCTCCTGAAGAATTTTTCTCCTTTTAAATCCAGAACATCTCTAATCGGTTTACTAGTCTAGTCACCCTGTCCTGCACAAGCACGGCCTCTGGTTTAAAGACTCTTCATTCTCTGATCATAATTCCTCAGTGTCCATTTCTTCTTGAAAAAATGCCTTCTCTGAAAGGATATAGGACCTGGAGGGCAAATCTAAAGAACCTAGTGACTTGAAATTTGGCCCCACTCATTCTCTTCAGAACTATCAACCCCCAGGGACACCACGTGGATATTAGCAAGAAGATCTACATCATTTATGGTCAGTTGACTGGGTCAGAAGAGATTCTTACCCACTCTCTTTTATTCCCTCAGAATCATTCTGTGTGGCATCTAAAAGGTTCATCTTTGCAATGACTGGTTTTCTTCTGTGAATACATGCCTCCCACTCATATTTGCTCACAAGTGACAGAGTACATTTGTGTTGTGACCTCTTCCCTGCATTGCTCAGACTGTTCGTGACCCACATGCAATTGGTAATCGATATCACTTGACTAGTAAGTCTTCTTGACAACGGAGTACAGTGAGGTATCCTCTATATGAAGATACAAAGTGGAACAAAAACTAATGGTTATTTAGCTACAGCATGTCACACATACTTTACGGATATTCCCTTATTTCAACTTTACAAAGAAATTTCACAAGAAATGGAGTATGTTTTACTCCATCAGTTAGATTAGAAACTCCTTGAATGAGTGATGATGCTTACCTTGCTCATCACTAGACCCACATCTAACAAGATGCCTTGCCCATAGCAGCTCTTCAATAGTTTTAAATAAGTGAATGAACACAATTATATCATGGGAATTCATCTTACCCATAATTCTGGTCCAAATCCCAATTCTATATCCTGCCTTATTAGCTGTATTTTACTCATAAGGCTGACCCTCACAGGATGGTGACTATGATCCTTTTTACATCCCAAGACAGGTTTTTAATGCAAACACAGTGATCACTAGAAACTCAGTTAATATAGAACATCAAGCTGTCTGAGCTTGATTTAATTTGACTCTGACTTAGAATCTTTAGTAAAATGCCCATTAACTCAAATAATTGATATTGTCCTGCTTTTCGGTAGTTCATTGAAACCGCCTAGGGTGAAATTCAAGATTTCATACAATAGAGCATTTCATAAATATATCATGTTATTAAAACATGAACTTCCTACAGGATACCTTTTGTCAAGTTATAGGTCATGAAAGAGGCAAAGCAGTTTATGGATTCATTTTAATTTCCATCATTCCATTAGGTGTGAATTAGACAACAAATCTGCATCTGTTCTCAGCTTGAATCTTTTTGTAAGACGTTATTGACACACAGTTAAGAAACCAGGAATAGACTTCACTGTGAGTTAAACATGACAATTAATGAATGACCTTTCTTTATGGTTTCACTATTTTTAGAAATAATAATAAATGTTTGTTCTGGTCATTGGCTCACTCAGGTTACATAAGACAAGAAAAATAATTTTAGTTTCAATTCCAATATTTAGTTCATTAAACTTCTATTGCTTATTAACATTAGAGATTTTTGTAATGAAATAATAAAATAAGACCACTAAAGCATTATTATGTAGCAAACACACCAGAGTCCTAGTCTCAAAAAATCCTATTAATAAAACTTTAAGGGCAGTTTGACTTACATAGAATTAATTCAACCAGGAAGGCAACAGCAAAGCCTGATATTAATCTTTTGAATTAATCCAGCAAAAAGTAATTTGTGCACTAATTTTTGAAAAGTTATGAGTTGTTACTAAGCTGAACTGTCCAGGAAATTACTGCCAATATCAATAATCACCAAAATAGAAAATTAAATGGCACTTTCCTGTTTGATTTTTCTTCCTCAACATTTTCTTAACTCTTTTTATGAAATTTATGTTCCAGGTAAACTTTAGAATCAAGGTACAGTAAAAAGTCAAATTTTATTGAAACTATTACATTGACCTTATAGATTTGCTCAAGGCTAATTGATATATTTACAATATTGAATCATCCACACCAAAAACATTTTATATATATCTCTCTGTTTTTCAGTATTTTCTGTATCTTTCAGTACAGATTTATATTTTGGGGAAAACATATACCTTTAACATTTTTGTTAAATTTATTCCTAGCTATCTTAAAGTTTTTCATGCTATGGTAAACGGATTCTTTCCACAGATACATGGGGATGTAAGAAACCAAAGCAAATTACATTTGAAATCTAATGTTACTGGACCTGATTGTCAATGTGACTCATTAGGTCAAGTCACAATCCAGGAGTGGTCTTTTTATGCTTGCCTTTTTAACTACATTAGAAGATGGTGATTCCAAGAAAATATTCAAGGACTTTCTGATCAGAAACATGTGTGCAACCTAATAATGTTTATATCAAACTTGAAAAAGCATTTGTAAGACAGAAAAATGAGAAATAAACTGAGAGAACTTCACAGAACATTCAGTTACACAGAGCTCACTGCAATGTACTATCTCTTTCAGAGCCAAGGAAGAGGACGGAAGGGAAGCTTTATTCCAGCAATAGCTGCCAAAAATTTTTATGAGGCACATGCAGAGATAGTGGCTTTGAAATTTCAATGTTACTCACCTCCCCAAATCCTGTGCTAAACACCTGGTGACTGGTGAGTTTATCATTGCAAATGATAAACTGCAGTTGTAATCTCAAAAGGATTACTAAAGAGAGATAGGAGTCTTATTATTAAAAATAAGGTTTATGGACTGGGAACAGAATTGTGCTTATCATAAAAACTCCTGTTTGCTGAGCTTTTGTAGAAACAGAGTCATTTGCTAGGCATTTTTTCTCCTAGGCCCTATGTCTCCTTTTTTTTTTTTTTTTGTTTAGCTTTACAAGTCGCATCTCCCACCTATTGAGTTCACTAAGAAGCCCAGTCATTTCCAACTCTTGTGAGATGAAGCAGGCACTTCGCAGAGCTCCAAGAATAGTTTGTCCTATTTAAGAAACACCAGATGGAACAGCTAATGCTGTGCCTTGCCTCATCTGTCCTGTCAACGTGGCACGACTTCTACTTTCTATCAAAACCAGGAAAGCCTTTACCTCCCTACGAAGAGAAAGGGAAGAAGCATCTTTGGATCTTCCTCCTCTAACACAGCTGCACCGTGCTGGGAGCCCCTAACCCAGGATCAGTTTTTTTGTTGTTTTTTGGGGGTTTTAAATTTTTTTTTAATTTTTTATGTCTTTACTTTTGAGAGGGATAGACATAGAGTGAGCTGGGGAAGGGCAGAGAGAGAGGGAGACACAGAATCCAAAGCAGGCTCAGGGCTCTGAGCTGTCAGCACAGAGCCCAATGCGGGGCTCGAACCCACGAACCGCAAGATCATGACCTGAGCCGAAGTCGGAGGCCCAGCCGACTGAGCCACCCAGATGCCCCCAGGATCAGTTTTTAAACAGCCATAGAGGAGGGATGGGTGAAATAGATCAAGGGGATAAAGAGGTACAAATTTCCAGTGATAAAATAACTAAATCATGGAGATGAAAAGCACAACACAGGGAATATAGTTAATGATGTTGCAATACTGTTGTCTGGTGACGGATGGTATCTACATTTACCATGGTGAGCACTGAGTAAAGTACACAATTGTTGAATCAGTATTTTGCACACATAAAACTAACATTGTATGTTATTATATCCCAAAAAGAAAGAAATAATCAAATAAATCAGCCATAGCATTAGGATTGATAATTATTAAATGAAGTTTTGAGCAGGGGTTTGCATAGTGGTGTTCAGTTGGTATTGAGATTTCAGTGCTAAATTACCAACATAAATCTAAAAGAAGGAAAAGGTGACATATAGCAAATCTATTAGAAGAATCAAACACTGAGGTTTCTGATGGCAAAAACCATGATGGTGGGGGCGGGGGGTCAAAAAATCTAACCCTTTCATCATTCTCCCCAAAACACAAATTACTCCTTTCCCTGAATGTATCAATCATGTGTCTTTATTTAACTTTAATTTTTAAGGAAGACATAATCAAAGTTTTTCTAGGGACATATGTGCTGAGGGAGGATGTGTTTAAAATATATAAATAAGCATATTAGAGAGAAACCTGGAATAGAAAGTATCTCAGATCAAAAGTCGAGCTCTATGTTTTCACTATCTAGATGCCTTTTTATGACACATGGAATTAATAAAAGAAGGTGCTATGAAATAAAGGTATTCCTTAAGATTTTCTAACAGTGCCCTAGTATTACCAGCTGAGCTTAATGTTGTGCATGGTCATTTCCAAGTCAGCAAACACTGCCACGTCCCACTCATGCTGTTACCCCAGAGAGAACTTGTTCCCTTGCATCAGTCATTTGCACAATCAGCATTTTAAAATCAAGTGGGCAGTTATCATATTACAAGGAAATCAAAGGTCATTCCTTACCAGGAAAATTATGGAGAGTTTCTTCTTACAGGTTTCAGAATACCTAACAAAAGGCAAAGTGCTAGATATCAAAGTTCAGTAATAGCTCTCTTCCAGAAAACAGAGTTGACCTCCTATTCCCCATCTGTAAGAAGGAGGTAAGTTAGACCCACTCAGGAAGCAACAGCCGAACAATCTCTTATATGTGCTTATTAGTGGAACCAACCTGTCATAAATTTCCTCTATGTTAAGTCTATCCCCTGAAATAAAAAATGAGAAGTCAAATAGGCCAAGGAATATACAGTACTTCAGACTTTTCTTTAAAGCTATTTGAAAAGGAAGAGAATGAGTTTAATTCACAGTTTGATCCTTGTTCATAGATACGTTGAGTAAAGTTGACAAGAGATCGTGAACCATGTGGAAACTAGAGCCATCCAATAGGTTCTTCATAAACTAGATGAGCAGGCTCTGAACCCCCAAATTTGATTATAGCCCCAAAGGCATTATTTCCAAGCAAAACCTGCCATTCTAAATTTTTGTGTTGTTCTCGTATTCTAGGTGGCACTTCTAGAGATAATATTATGTTCGGTTTGATTATTTATTATCTACTAATTCTTCATGAGTAAGAATAAAAACATAAGGCAAAATACAAATGGCAAAATTTTATATTAGTTAACAAATACATCCTGAAATGTAAGTGGTTTGACAGAGTAAATGCTTATATGTCACCCACATCATAGACAAATGTGGGTTGGAAAGATTTCCTTGATACCTTTCTTAAATTATGACTTTGAGTTCTTACATCTTGAGACAATGACATCTGTGAAACATGCAAACTTTGCATTCCCAATGGAAGGGGAGAAGAGAACCAGGATAAGGAACATAAACCCTTAATTGCTTCACTCTGGAAGTCATACAAGTACCTTCTGCTCCCAATTCATTGGCCAGAATTCTGTCTCCTTGCAGGGAGCCTGGGAAATGCAAGTACACACATCACGGTCTCTGCCACAAGTGCTCTGCAGTCAAGCCTGAGACACTGATTCCTATGGCACCTTGGGCAAGTTACCTTGCCCAAGTTCATCTTAGTTTCACCACCTGTAAAATGTGACTAGCAAAACAGCGGGTAGGACTGTCATGATTAAATCAGCATCTGCATAATTATCTAAGTTAATACTCAAAATCTATGGCAGCCATTGTTACTACTGTTTAAATGGTTCAAGGTTTTTATAAAGGCCCTAAAGCTAAAACAGATTTCAAGTTCAGCATCCTAAGATCATAAGACTCTTTTGGCCTTTAAAATCATCCTTGTGTGGATCTGAGCTTGTGCACTTTCAAATGCACTGCACCAGATCAAACTCTGCACACATGGACATCCACGTTTAATTTACCACAGCTCTGTCTTCTCTGCTTTTTAATGAATGTGTCAGTCACATTTCTAAGTCTTTTAACCTGATTGCTAACCTCTGGAATTTAGGTATTTGCTTTTTATTTCCTTGTTAGTGTTCTTCCTCCTCTCTCTCTTTCTCTCTCCCCCTCTCTTCCCCACCCCCCTCTCTAACAAGGGATTGGAAGCTTCACAGATAACGTTCTGTTGATCAAATGTGTTTTTACTTCTGAAGGTTTACTATGTTTTCAGAAACTAGGTTGAAAAAAACTCAGAATCCCTGAATGCCTTAATAAGCAACAGAACCTAAGTGGCAGCATTTTTATTCCTTCCCTAACTTTGCCTTCCCTCATTAAAGAGCTCAATTTAACACAGGTAAATGAGTACATCTTCAACACGAAGCACTGCTGGGTCCAAACGCAGAAAAGATGGATCCCTCTTCCATCTTCAACTCCCCATTTCAAAACAACTACATAAAAGTCTTACCAGAAAGAGTGGATGAGAGCTCTGGTGTTGCTTTTTGTCATTATGCCTTTAAGATCTGATTCACACTACAAAGATCTGTCAACACAATCATTCCGGTGGCAAGAGAGACAGCAGCTGCTGCCTAACTAGGAAACCAATATTATTCCTGGAGTGTGTGCTGTCCCACAGGGTTTGGATTAACTCAAGATGGATACTTTCTCTCCAGTGCTTTGTTACAAATCACTTCTGGTAGTACCAGAGGTACCGCAAAGAAGCATTCAACACCCGCAGAGGAGTTATTTAAACTGAAATATGAAGCATTCTGACTGCTTCTGGATTATCTTTGCTATGTTTCTTAATGAATTTTTTAAAAGGAAGTAGCAGCTTTTCTTCTATTAGAGTTCCTGAAAATGTGCTTGTGCATATATCAACCTCAGTCAAGAAAATCCTTGAAATATTGCCTTAGAAAATAGAAACCTATCCACTAGTCTTAGTTCTCCTTATACATTCGGTTAGTATTGATTTTGTCATAACTCAGACAACTCTGACTCAAGCACCTTTGACTTCCACAGAGCTTCCTGGGGGTCCTCCAGGACTTGGAAGGGCACTGAGCTCCCAGCCACTGCTGTTGTAATCCCATTCTCCCTTTCACCACCCCAGGCCCAAATAGGAAGAGAGTTCAAAATACTCTACAAACCGTCTGAAGTATGTCTAATGCTCTAGGGCAAATGAGCCATCAAAGATGACTCAAAGACCTGATTTTCAATGGAGCAGGGCAAAGAAACTGTATCTAAATTTTCCTATAGACCCATGATCTTTAGCCCCTTCAATTCCTAAAATCATCTGTACCTTAAAATCATGCCTTATATAAAATGACTCTGCTGAGTCATTATAGACATCTCTACGAATTGTTCCTAGTTATCATAACTGACTTCACGACTTCCAGGGGAAGTGAGGACAAAAATCTCTTGTGGTTCCTCAACTCCCTGTGAAGGGAGTATGAAGTCACAAATCCCCAGAAATGACTGACTCCTTTCTTCTCTCCTCCTTTCCTCCTTAGATCCTCTTTATATGCATCTGAACAAAAAGAAAGAGACAAGATAAAACAGACATCCTTTAACTTTTCTATGTTAGTTGCTAAGAAAATGCTTTGAGAATGAGGATGAGTCCTGAGCAGATTTTATAATGTCAGCTGCTGTTGGCTTCTCTGAGCATGGAAAGTTCATAATCAATTCAGACCACATTCTACATGGCCTTGCCATTCACCCATAAACAGGGCTCCATTAGGATCAGATCCTGGAACCCAAGGTAATAAGCATGGCAAGAAGAAGCTATTCTCATCATGTACAACCCAGAAGGGCAAGGGGTCTGCATGTCCTGGACAACTCCTATCTCTCTCCTCCCTGAATCTTAGCTCCTCATCTACAAAATAAGATTTTCCTGACCTATTCTTCAGAATAACTCAGGCATGAAGTAATAGTTTCATCTAGTATGTTCTGCTATCTCCTGTTTGGGATAAAGTGAAAATAATAAGGACTAAAAGAAGAGTGTGTTAAGTTCATTGTAGATATAAAATGGAGACAATTATTGGACAAAGCACACAAGAAAAACTGAGTTATAATAAATGCCAAGGATGGCCCATAGCATGGAATGTGACTTAAGGAAAACCATGGAAACTAACATGCCTAAATACACCTCCTCATCAAGCTGTCCCTGTACCCCAATTGATACCTTGAGCCTTTTAAAAATCTCAGCATACCTGACAGAGGAAAGGGGTATATAGTAATGCTTTAGCTTTAAAGAGCTTATCAGAAAGGATCTGGCCCTTTCAGGTTGAACAGGTTACAGAAGGATTTACAAGGGACAAGGCAGGCTCCCTGGCCCAGAGGAAATGGGTAGCTACAAATGGGGTGAGGATTGGAATACAAGTTTGGTGGGGGAGAGGAGACAGAACCGAAATTCCTGGAAAGCTGAATACAAAGGAGGGACTGAATCACAAAGTTATCTGACAAAGTTCCAGATACTATTGAAAGGGAAGGGAGGAAAACAGGACACCTCCAGACTGACAGACTTCAATCCATGGATCCATGCTTCCTAAATGCATAATTCCAAAGACATGAAGGATCCAAAAGTCTGAGTTAGGCCTAAATGAATAGTCAATGTTTTAGTGACTCTAGCTATGAGAAACGGCCTCAAATTTAATGAGTGGAATACATAATTCTATCACCTTTCCACCTAAGGCTTCCTCTACTAGACTATGGTTTGAGATTAATTCCCTATACCACTGGGTAATTTTACCTACTCTTTTCAATGAACACCCTCATCATCCTCTGTGATTCTATAAGGATTTCTGTGCTAGGTTTCTGAAACTCGTAGTGGGACATCAAAGCCCATCATAATTTTGGTCTCCTTTCATAGCAAGTAGTCAATTGAAAAGAATCCAAGCTAATATTTAAAACCAAAGCCCTAAACATACCATAATGGTGAACATAAAGGAAAATTCATTTCCTCACCAGTCTGTTTTTGATCTTTCTATACCTGAAATACTACCTAACTATTTTCAGCCAGGAGAGGGTTTTAGTTCTCTCATATATATGGGGAATTGTCCAATGTTCTAAAACCTAGGGGAAACAAGTAAGCTCTTTCAGTTTGCTACAATTCTTTGTCCCCAATTAAGATTGCTCCACAGAACTTATAGGTGAGCTATGAATTTACTATATTGCTTCCAAGACCTAGTGAGGATAAAAGCTAGTATCAGTTTAGGACTTAGGTGCCAAGTGATGTTCTCAATGATCTATATTTGTTTACTCACTTAATCTTCATCCAGAGATTTATGAAGTAGCATCATTCATAACTGCATTTTCCAGATAAAACTGAGGCCCAGAAAACTTCAGAAAAATTTGCTCAAGGATGCAGGAATAGTAAGTGGTAGAGCTGTGATTTGAAAAGAGTCAAACTAACTCCAGAACTTAACTACCTTGTTGCTGTACTTCCCATTGCTTCTACATGCTGTTAAATTTCCTTCAGATGACCGTAGAGGAGACCTTTTCTTAGGCCAACAGGCTCCAGTGAAAATTGGAGTACCATTTCCCAAGCAGTATTTCAGAATTCTGTTTTCAAGGACATCAATAAACATTCTGTGAAAAGGGGATCTCTGTTGAAATAAGTTTGGGAATGTCAAGTACTATATTCTCTTGCAGAGAGTTACAATTCAAAGGAGCATTTCAAAAATAATAAGTTCTATAGTGAAGAAATTTGCTTAAATGTGTTTAACTAAGTATATGTCGAGGGTACTTGACAATAGGACTCATTGTTTTTAACCCTCCATCAATTAACATTTTAGGGAACAATGTTTATGAAACATCGTCTTGGGAAAAGCTGGTCTAGAGCCATGACTACATATTGAAGCTCATCTAGACATGGCTTATGGGATATGTGAAACCTGATGCCTGAATGAAGACTGGAAAGCCAGGCCCTTCCCAGGTGACTTTAGAAAAGCACAGAGAGTAGGATGCATGGTCTTATAACAGTGGTTCTCAACTGGGGAGGATTTTCGCCCTAAGGGACATTGGCAATGTCTCAAGACTTTGTCACAACTAATGGTTGCTACTGGTATCCAGTAGGTAGCAACTAGGGATGCTGGTAATCAAACAATGCACAAGACAGCTTCTCACAACAAAGAAGTATACAGTCTAAAATGTCAATAGTGCCACTACTGAGAAAGTCTGCCTTAAAGGATATGACCTCATCTATTGCTGACCTATACTTAGGGAGAGGACCAGTCCACTGGACTATGTAAATCCCATGAGCAAATAACTATATCATCAGCACATGGCTATTCCTATTACATAATAAACACTTTGTGAATATTTGTTGTCTGATCCTCTAAGTTAAAAGATTGTTCACTAGCCTGTATAGTGTTTTTCTACTAGAATATTAGGAACCTCTGGCTAAAGGAAATCTCTGAGAAAAGCCAGTCTGATGCAGGGAGACTGGCTGACTAAAGAGAGAAACAGGAGGAGATGCTAGGTCCAGGCATCCTGGTCAATGAGCACATTTCTTCTTTGTGCCTCACAATCATAAGGAATATTTGGGAACCTGTGTCTACCCCTGAGTCCAATGGCTGGCTAAAGGAGTCAATTAGAGTTTCTTTGTACTAGAGACAGTGCTTTTCTCCCTGACTTTTAGGGAAGACTCTAGGACAGGAGTTCTCTAACCCAGAATAAATAGGAGAATCTGGCCCACTGGTCTGGAAGAAACAGATTAAGCTGGATATTAAGAAATTTGGCAAATAAATAAAATGAAGGAGAATAAAGTAAACTGTGTCCTCTGAGCACCCAAGAATAATATCCCATGGTCTTGGGAGGTCACCTAGAGATCTGGGAGCAGTAAACCATGATCATTTGAGGTCACTCTAGTTTATGGATCTTCATTCATTATTAGGTATACAACACTGTTCTTGGGGGCCACAGATTCCTCCAAACTCAGAACACATATGTCTGTAATGAACTAAGTTTCAGGCTCTGAGCATTTAACTTCTTACACATTCCAAGTCTGGAGTAACTGCACTGGGAATGGGAGCCATCTGCCACTAAGCGTCTGGTTGGATTTGGACCTAATCCATCTCTGCCAGGTGCCTGATAGTCACACACTCTAAAACCCCAGTGCCAAAATTATATGTGAATCAAAGACCTAGGATTTAAAAATGATCCAATTAAATATTTTTAGAACTCAACTTAATTTTTCAAAGGCTTAAACTTTAAGGATTGTTATTACATAATCAGCAATCTTTTAAATGAATTAGATATCTTTTTTAACTAGAGCATTTCTCACTATGATTTGATAACTTTGTTAATACAATTGAAATATATATAGCTCATATTTTTTTCAAAAATATTTTAAAGTAGGCTTCACATCCAGCACGGAGCCCAATGTGGGGCTTGAACTCACAACCCTGAGATCAAGATCTGAAATCAAGACCTGAGCTGAGATCAAGGGTTGGATGCTTACCTGACTGAGCCACTCAGGCACCGCTTTGTAATTAATACAATTTTAATCACCTTTTACAACATGATAAGGATTCATAAGCCTTTAATTAAATAGGCAACCATTTTGTCCCAAAAGGATAATTTTAAGTTTTCTTAGGAAAAATACCATGTTTTCCTCTCCTTTATATCTATAGTGTGATAGCCATATAACAGGTATTTATTAAAGATATTCTTTCATAATAGGTATTCATGAAGTAAACCTAAATTTCATTATCCCGTGAACTTACTGATAAAAATGGGAATAGCTAATGTATATTGTATAATGTCTATTCACCAGACAGTGTGCTAAGTACACCTAACCTACCATAATTTTCCCTAAAATCATCTGAGATAATCTTACTTTCCTCCATTTTACAAATAAATTATCTAGAGCTTAGAAAGCCTAAGAAATTTTTCAAAGAACACAAAGTTAGCTAATGGTAAATGGCAAACTGAGATCCGAGTTCATGTAAGTACCATGTGCTGATCAATTGTGCCATTGGAGCTCCCATTCTGTCTGACTTCAGAACCCAAAGCCTTATAGTTTTCTCCTCATCCATGAACACATCCCTTATCTGGTCTTTTATTAGCAGTAGGCCTTGTGGAAGAAGATTGTTAAGTATTCAAGAATTCCAGACAGCAAACTAACATCTTGAATAGTATGTGCTGCCTATGCCAGCAGCTTCCTGGAATGCCACATCTTCTCTCTCTGTCCTGCCTTGGTATGCCACACCAACTTCTCTCCCTTAGCGAGAAACTTGGAACTCCAAGTACTCAAGATCTCATACCAGGCTTCCTGAGTTCTCTACAAAGTCAGAAGAACCACTTACTTAGTAACAAACTCAGAACCACCATTAAGATAGTCCAACAAGAATACAAAAGTGTTACTGAGACAAAACAAGTGTTCACAGAATATTCAAAAACATATTATAGATCAAGTTCAACCCTCATTCTACATATACAGGCTTATGAAAAGGGACTTTCCTAACTTATACAGCCAGTTAGTGATACAGCAAGACTAGATACTCATTCTCCCCTTCATCAGGACCCATTTCCAGCACACCATACTCCCTCTGACCCTGAATTACTCTCAGGCAAACAAATACCAGTCTTTTATGGAGGGTGATCCAAGGATTTTTCCATGACCCTTCTTTCCATGAGCTTTCTAAAATTGGAGAAAGGAATTATTTATAGCCCTTATTTCAAGGTGCTTTTCAAATATCTAATTATCCAATGACCCACTCCTAGGCTGAAGGTGGCTTAAGGACAGGGGACTTGGCTGTGTATTTTGTAAACATTCATGTGATGACCGAAACTCCAATGCTTCAGCAATGAATGCCCAGGTTGAGGATGCTAAGAAGTGAAAGCAAACATCTGTGCCTGTCATTTAAAGATGTACTGAGGGCAGGGAAAAAATCCTTGAAATGCTTTTAACCCATTAGAGGTAGGAAACAAAATGTTTGAGCTCTACATGACATCAGCAAACTTTGCAAGAGTTGTCTGGGACAGATTTTGATCCATTCTATATTTCTTTAGTACTCTTTTTGGGCCTTCTAAATGATACTGTTAGGAGACTACAATTCTGAGTTGTGCAAGAGACTTCAACTGGCAGCATTTGTGATAGAGTCCACAAGTCTTAGAAATGTTTCCATCTACCAAATTAGACTACTTCCATCTGGCAGACACTGCTGCTTGCTTTAGGAGATGAATGGAGCTGAAAAAGCCATGGCTGATTTTCAAGGTTTCAGTTCAGTGTAGGCAATGTTCTCAGGCCCGGGTCTAACTTGGTTTCATTGCTCTGAGACTACAGCACTGCAGTTATTATAGCCCATGCAATAGCACAAGCTCAAGAAGACAAAATTTTGAGGAACCTCCACACTGTTTTCCAGAGCGGCTGCA
>NC_043702.1:74745868-74847363 GCF_006229205.1 Suricata suricatta
CATATGGCCCTTTGTAGGAAAGTGGATGGACCTTGAGGGTGTCATGCTGAGTGAAGTAAGCCAGGCAGAGAAGGACAGAAACCATATGTTTGCACTCATAGGTCTAGCAGGAAAACAAGAGAGACCTAATGGAGAACCAGGGGGAAAGGAGGAGGGAGAGAGAGTTGGGGAGAGAGAGGGATGCAGAACTTGAGAGACTATTGAAAGCTGAGAATAAACTGAGGGTTGGGGGGGAGGGGGGAGGGGGGAAGACAGGTGGTGGTGATGGTGGAGGGCACTTGAGGGGAAGAGCACTGGGTGTTGTATGGAAAACAATTTGACAATAAAATATTATGGGGAAAAAAAAAAGAAGACAAAATTTTGGGATTTGACTTTGTCATATTGACTTTACTGATTTCTTATAGGACTTTTGTCAATATTTTCATTTCCATATGTAAGATTACAACAAAGCCTAAAGAAAAAGATTAACTGCTCTGGGAGGAACCAGACAAGACAAAATTATCATAGATCCTGGTATTTGGCTTCAGGTGTTAACAGGTATGAGCCAGAGGATTTCTTGCAAAAGAAAAAAATAGAAGGAAACATAAACAAAAACAAAAGCCATCAGAGCACACAAAGGTTTCCTTTTTTATTTTTCTTGTCTCCATTTTAGCCCTTTTGCAAAAGAGAATACCATCAGAGAAATACACTTGACCTTCCCTGTGCTTGAAGCACCATCAAGGGATGGAATGATGATTTTAAGAGTCTTGGTCTCTAGCCACTACCAGAAATAACCTGAAAACACCAGCTTTTCCAGTCTCTTCCTTGCTGGTGTGGTTCTTCAATCACCCACTTGAGTTTCTCTTCATCCACTAAACTCTCCATTTCTTATTGCTGGGGGTTACTTCTCCATTCACTCCCTTGAAGCTCCTCTTCACCGCCTTCTATCTTTACTCTTGTTCACCAACTGGCTCCACATTCTCCTTCAGAAATTACACCCTTTCTGAGCTACTGCTCCACATACCACACAAGTAGTCAACTGCAGTAAGTCACCATATTTACGTCATACCTTCCAATTCTCTGCAGTCCTCTAGAATATATCTCAGAGCCTATTTTATGCCTGTGATGTCACATGCAATAGCACAAGCTCAAGAAGACAAAATTTTGGGATTTGACTTTGTCACACTGACTTTACTGATTTCTTATAGGACTTTTGTCAATATTTTCACTTCCATATGTAAGATTACAACAAAGCCTAAGAACATCCATAGCTACCAGTCTTCCATTCATTCTATTTCATTTCTCCTTTCCCACCATCTCTCATTCTTTCACATTCCTCAAGAAACAGTCTTTTGGAGGTCTTGAAACACAAGTATTGTGCTAGAAGATGACATGTGTTACACTCTAGTACAGCAGCCCGGGTCATTAGCCTATTTCCTTGAACTAAGTTTGACCACTTAAACCTTTTGTCTTTCCAGAGTAAGTCCTCTGCCCATTACCACACTATTTGGTATGTTCAAAAAAGGTTCCTTCTCCCTAACTTCATCCAAGCTCTTATAAGTTCAGTTACATCCAGCAATACCATTGGACCCTCATGCAAATAAGACTCCCAATGACTTTCCCAAATATGCCCCAAGAATTCAACCAGTGTAACATTAAGTAGTCACCTTCCCTCCAAGGGCTTTGTTCTATATGTGAAGTCATCAAATGAACCATCTCTCATAATGAATTAATTTAAGAACCATCACAGTAGTATGTGTCTGTGGAATTGATAAATTGATTGATCTTAGTCATGAAAACCAAACGTTAGGTACAAAGTTTAAGAAATCTGCAATTTGTAAGAAATTGCAGATTTTTCCATGAAAGTAAAACAGAACAAAACAAAACCCTTCTTGATGTCTCTCTCAACCCAACTATAGTAGTCCTTCTTATAACAACCCTCATCTGAAAAGTTATTCTTTCCAAAATTATAGTGCTTGATATTTTTGGCTCATTAATTTATTCAGCAAATATTATTAAGCACTTACCACAAGCAAAGTATTGTGTAAAGTCTCTGGACTTAATTCCTGGCTCGATATTTAACCACTTTATTCTTAAATTGTTCTAAGGACTAACAGAAATAATAGGCTTAGAAGCTCAACATATAAAGAGATGATTTCTGGATGGCAGCACGAAGACCTCCAAGACCCTCTCCCTAGTAAGACAATCATAACTGGTGAAAAATATTTTTTAAAAAACCAAATGAATAAAAATTCTAGAAATGGATTTAAGGGAATACAGAAGATGAAGAAACACTTCCTCAAGAAAATCTACCAAGTCTTCATGAAGAGTCTGTGGCATTTGCATCACATACATCCCCCACCCCAATTCAGCATGATAAAAACTCCACTCTGGGCAAATGCAACCAGGAATATAGGGCTCTCTTTATCTCAGCTCCCAATTTAAGGCTACAGGATTTCTACAAGAGGAGTAGACTGATAGTATTTCCCACAGCTCCTCCACTCACCCACCCTCATCTGTATTGAAGAAATTCAATTTCAAGTAAAAACAACTGTGAGATCTGGGGTTTTCCTCCTCTAACTAGACCCCACTCAAAGGGTAGAAGCTCTAACCCCAGACATATAGGACTTTAATTACAGGGGCCTAGATCACCCTCACTTCAGTTAATTCATAGATTATACATTCTATATCAGGAGAGAGAAGCTGAGGAGACCAGTGGCTGCTGCCCCAGCCCAGAACTCTACTTGAAAATCTGGGGTGTCATTCTCCATACCCAGCCTGGAGCAGTAGAAGAGAGGTTTTTCTTGGAGGGAGAAACAGATATAAAACAGATCCCTGAAGACTTTCCAAGGGGAACTGATTTTATTTGGAAGAAAGTGAGGAAAGTTGCTATATTATTTAAAATTCCCAATATTCAACAAAAACATACAATATGTGTAAAACACAAACAGAAAATAGGGAACTGTGTCCCACACACATGAAAAAAAGCAGTAAACAGAAATTACCTTAGAAGGTTCTATATGTCAAATATAGCAAAGGCTTCAAAACAGCTATTAGATATCTGCTAAAAAAAATCTTTGCTAAAAGAAGTAAAGGAAGACATGACAACAATGTCTTATCAGGTAGCAAATATTAACAAAGATCTATAAATCATTATTTTAAAAATGGAACCAAATAGAAATTCTGGAGTTGAGAAGTACTCAGATGAAAAATTCACTAGAGGTGCTCACCAATAGATATGAGCTGGCAGAATAAAGAAACAGTGACCTTGAATACAGATAAATAGAAATGATGTGGTCTGAAGAACAGAGAAATAAAAATGAATGAAGAAAAATAAATAACCTCAGGGAAATATAGGTCACCATTAAGGGCACCTACATATGCATAATAGGAGAGGACACAAAAACACAGAAACAATAAGGAGAGAAGAAACAGAAAAATATCAAAGAAATAATGACTAACATTCCAAATTTGATGAAAATTATTCATCAACACATCCAAGAATTTCAATGAACCCCAGATAAGATAAAAACAAAGAGATGTGCACCTAAATATATCACAGTAAAAATAGCAAAAGACAGGGGAACCTGGGTGGCTCTGTCAGTTAAGCATCCAGCTCTTGATGTCAGCTCAGATCATGGTATCACAATCTGTGAGACTGAGCCTCAAGTTGGGCTCTAGACTGACAGTGCAGAGGCTGCTTTGGATTCTCTCTCTCCCTCTCTCTTTTTGCCCCTCCCCTATTCTCTCTCAAAATACCATTTTAAAAAATAGTAAAAGAGAGGTACAAAGATAAAATCTTTAAAGTAGTGAGAAAAACATAATAATTTAAAGAATACCAAATTTATTGATGTCTTTTTTAACAAAACAACAAAAATACTTTCCAATTATATGAGCTTAATATCAAACACTTGACAAAGATGTCACTGCTATGAATTCAGTTGTGTCCTCCCCAAACTTCTTAACCCCCAATATTACTATGTTTGGAGATAGGGCCTTCAGGATGTAAATAAAATTAATTGAAACAAGGGTAAAATCCCAATTAAATAAAATTGGTGGACTTATAAAGGGAAAATTCCTCCCTTCTCCTCCTTCCCTCCCTCCCTTCTTCTCCATCCTTTTCCCCACCTTCTCCTTTCACAAGCTCAAAAGAAAGGCCATGTGAAGACAAAGTTGCCATCCATAAAACAGAAATAAACCTCTCACCAGGAAACAAATCAGCCAGCACCTTGATCCTGAACTTTCTATAGAATTCCAAGACATAAATTTCTATTGTTTAAGCCACAGAGACTGTGGCATTTTATTGTAAGACCTCAATTAGACTAATATAATCACAAAACAACAATAACACCTATAGACCATCATGAATAGCAATGCAAAAATCCTCAAGGCACTTCTATCCAACCAAATCTAACACATTACAAATATTATTCACTATACCAAGTAGGATTATCCCAGGAATTCAATATCCAATGCTCTATTAACAAACCGTATCAGTATAATAAATACAAGAGCTACATGATCATCTTAATATAGAAAGAAAACATTTGATAAAATCTAGTACCCCTTTATATAAAGGGGTTTTTATATTTTACAAAAAATATAAAAAAGAAGAAGAAAAAAACCCATACACAACTTAATAGGAATAGACACAATTTTCCTCAATCTCATAAAGGGATTCTACACAAAATAAGGATAATAATATTACGGCCATCTATCAACAGCTCTATGCTCTCTGTTATAGGTGATATCACACATATTAGTCAGCAATTGTTCCTTTTTTCTACAAAGTCCACACTAAAAGCCTGCTGACACCTTCCATCTTTATACCCAAATATCTTTCCACATCTCTGTCAATATACTTCTCATATTTCTCTGTGCCAAATACATGGGGAAACAGGCCATTCTCTGGAAGACTTGCCCTTTCCTACTTTGTCCCTTGCTTAATGTGCCTTTGCTTTTGTTGTCCTTCAAACTTGAACTGTCCTACCTACCCATCTCTATCTATTCATATCCTATTTGTTCCTCAAGAGTGTGCTCAAATGTCACTTCTTCTAAAGTGGCTCCCTCAATCTCTTCCCTCCCCTTCCACCCCACCATAAATGTCTGTTCTTTTTCTGCCTTTCAGTAGACCTTTGCAATTCAATTATAAGTCTTACTATGTTCAACTTTGTAGTCCTTCCAGATAAAACTCTTTAAATTTTTTTTAAAGTTTGTTTACTCTTGAGAGTGAGAGACAGTGTCGGGAGGGGGCAGGGCAGAGAGAGAGGGAGGCACAGAATTTGAAGTAATTTCCAGGCTCTGAGCTGTCAGCACAGAGCCTGAAGTGGGACTCAAACTCACAGACCGCGAGATCATGACCTGAGCTGAAGTCAGATGCATAACCGACAGCCACCCAGGTGCCCCCAGATAAAACCTCTTGAAGTCAGGGACCTCATCTTCTGAAAGTTCACATCCCCAAAAAAAAAGACTGTTGAGTACCATTCCTTGCATATGTTAGGTGCTCCAAAACTCCTGAAATGAATTTAAAAGCTAATCTTAAACACTTTCTTGGTAGCATGTCTGTGAGAGGTAAGTTCTGGTTTACATTCTAGGGGCTAACAGAATGTGCTGTGTGAAATGGTTCTAGAATAATCTTGAAGCACCATCATTTCATCTCAGAAAATGCCCAAAATAGTACCTTACCCTTCAAAAGTCTCATGTTGACTGCCATAAAAATATATGATATAACATGAAGTGAAGATAGTATGCCTTCTGCTGAATTTAAATTTGTGACTTAAGTTAAAGGAAGAAATGCTTGGAATGAAGCATTTGTGAATTCTAAATAAATCAGTAAAAAGAGGACAGACAGAAGACTTTCATATTCTCAAATATTTCCAGGAAAAGTGGTAAATTAAACAGGCAAAGAGAAGACTGAAGAAGACTTATTCATATCCCTCAATCCACCCACACGACTAATCATATTAAAGGGCTGCAAGCTATTGTGGAAAAACACACAACTATTCACTGGGGTTCGTAGCAGAGCCACTTAACAGTAATCAGGAGGCTGACGAAGTTGTGCAGGTGTGTGTTTAGGACGAAGAGTGTCAGGATAGAGGGGAAGAGAATGATAGATTTCAATTACAGAGTTGTTCAATTCAAAATAAAGCACAAATGATGGTTAGAATCTATATTAATGTAATCTGATATGTAGGTGACTACCCAATTCCAGTCAAAATAATTGATCTGATTAATGTTTTAAGTATTTTCTTCTATCAAATCTCTTCTTTTTTCTGTCTTTCAAAGGAACCAGCATACTCTAAACCTAAATATCTCTCGTCTTTGGTATGACAAATCAATAAGAGAAAGAAAGCTGAAAACAGGAATCCTAAAGATTCATACACTGAAAACTTCAGCCTTGCATATCATTTGACAATATTATTATATTGCCTTTTATAATATCCTTTCCCACATGATGTTCAAAGCCCTTAACAACCTCATTAAAGTATTTGTGTCAAGTTAAAGCCCAAAAGAGGAACAACTCAGAAGTACAGAGTGAGGCCAAGTTTTAAATCAGTGAAGGAGAGTAAAATGGAATTCTCTTCTTATTTCCAGATACCACTCATTATTATATATACACCATATGCAGATGACATAAGGGTAGTAGTTGACAGTATGGACTCTAGAATCAGAGTTTGAAATTTGAACTGGTCTCCTCCACTTGATAGCTATGTGGCCTGCAACTTACTTAATCTCTCTCTGCCTCAGCTTCTTCATCTGTAAAGAGGAAATAATACCTACTTCAGTTTTTATGGTGATTAAATATTTAAAATATTTATAAGTATTTGAGAGAGCGTAAAACAGTGCCCGGCATATGCTAAGCATTATATAAAGGTCTACTAAATAAATATATGTGGTAGTGAAACATCAAAAAAATTAAAGAGCACAAGGAGTTCATATTAAAATCAAAATGATAGTTCCCCCAAAAAGGTGAACATCTATGGTAAACATTATTCTGATTTGTCTAGGACTGAGCAGTTCCTGAGGAGTGGGAATTTCAATGCTAAAATCCAGAGTCCAGGGCTTTCATAAAAAACCTAGACTGTTATTCACCCAAAAGAGACTCAAGAGGGTAAGAGTAATAGATTTCTTTTTTTTAAATGTTTCTATCATGTACTAGTCAGTGCATAACTAGTCAGTTATCATTTAGTCCTTCCAACAACCCTGCAAGTAAGGTAATTTTATTTTCACTGCTTGGAAAAGAAAATTCAGCTATAGATGAATAAAGTAATTTGCCCAAGGACATACAGCCTTAGGAGGTAGAGGGACTCTCAATCTGCCTGAATTCAAAGGCAGGTTTTCCAATATTTTTCTCTACTCTAATAGCCCCTCTAGAAAGGATTGGCTTCACAACCCAGCCAGCTCAGGACCATTTGAGGACAGACATAGAGTAATGAGTTAGTCAAGATAGACCCTTAACATTCAAAGGCTATGTGTCTGCTGCAATGTCCCTGACTTTCCAGACAATGGTCCCTTCCTGAGGGACTTTGAGAAAACCACTTGTCAATGCCATAGCAGTACATATAGTAAGTATGGGGTCACACTCCTGCCTTTTGTTGGAACTTAATAAAAACATCAGAGGAAGTTCTGTTGCTTACCAATCTCTTTACCCTTTACTAACAATAATTCCCTTTGAAAAATGCAACCTTGTTTTAGCATAAAACATAGCATAAAAATTTGAAATTTATCCATCCTTCCCATATTTTCCCTCCATCCTTGCTATTATTTTGCTAGTACAACTGGAATAAAATATACACAGCCAGATTCATTTTAATTTATTTTCTTTGAAACTTCTATTTGCTTTAGGATTCTTTCATTTCAAAACGTATTAGCAATGGGATGATTATACACCTGGGAGAGGGTCTCACCCAACAACATCATCCTCAGAACAGGCAGGTGTAGCTTTACATCCATTTAGAGAAGCCACTGAAGCCACCCTAATCATTCCTAACTTCTAGACCACAGATGTAAGTGTGTGGATGGTGTGAATGCCATAGTTTGAACAAAGAGTAAAACAAATAGCCCACACACTCTCTCTATTTGGGGAACCTGTTCTTAATTGATTTGAAATATCCAAGAACACATTATACTGCCTTCATCTTTCCATGCAAAAGAGGATTAAAAAAATGGTCAAGGGTAGCTTTACTTATGGAAGCCTCTAATAATAACTCTGATGTTAATTAAAAACTCTCTTGCTACTGTCAGAATTCTGCTCCTTAAAGTGCAGGTTTTATTTATTCTAGCTGAGTAGCTGAAAAATATTTCTACATCCTTCCTTGCTGGTAAGTGCATGGGTTATGTTTTACAGTAAATGCTCACTCTGCCTTTTCTAGAAATAGCTGTGGCCATACTCTGTCATGTTTCCACTCCTTCTCCTTTCCCAATTATACTGACCAAATTCAGAATGTAAGGCACTAGGCAGTATATTCATTGCCCAAGCAGATTCTCAGAATTTTCAAAAAAGATACTGTGAATACAGTGTTGGTAGCTCCATCTTTGAAAAAAAGCCCTTCTGCACCCCAATACCTGGCTTCAAAATGAGGCTTTTGAACCTTGCTTATGTGAAATCATGTTTGTGAGAATATAAAGGAGTGTCACCTCTAGACCAAGATAATTGTGTAAAGGCGATAGACTTTGTTGTCTGGGTTTTTCATTTTATTTAATGGAGTGATTTTCTTTGGGTGAATCCAACCAAATTCAGGTCTGTATCATTTGCCATTCCTGAAGAAACTTTCTTAACATACATAGTGACAACATAAGTTTTAGGTGAGAATGACCAAATGTGCAAAATGGAATGAACTCATCAAATGACGGTGAGAGTAATAGACTCTGTTTAAAAAAAAAAAAATTCTATCATGCACTAGTCAGTGCATAACTAGTCAGTATTACATCATTTAGTCCCTCCAAAACCCTGAACGTAAGTTAACTTTATTTTCACTGTTTGGAAAAGAAAACTCAGCTGTAGACCAATAAAGTAATTTGCCCAAAGACATACAGCCTTAGGAGGTATGATCAGAGATGGACCCTTCAATCTGCCTGAATTCAAAGCCTAGGTTTTCCAATGTTTTGTTCTACTCTGATGGATATATATATAGATGTATATGTATGTATATACAAATATATAGATATATATTTAAACATGTGTCTATAAACATTTATAATATATAACATATATTAATATATAACACACAAATACACATATTTTATACATAATGCATATATATAACATCTATTTGTGTGTGTGTGTGTGTGTAATACATACATTCATATATACATACGCACAGAGCATTCCCACATTAAAGATAACTCATATGATGGTAGTGCTAGGGCTAAGTATCACTAAGGTGCTGGCAAAATCCTTGTTCTTCTGTTTCCACTGCCATGACACACATAATAAATGGTAATATTGGTATAGCACACTGGGGAAAGCAGGCCATTTTCTTGATCTCCAAGTTTGTCTCCCTTGAAATGATCATTTTCTCATATCAGGACATTTATGATAATTTCAGAGAATTTTTATCTTTTTGCACTGGCTCAGAGTATACAGTCAAAACAGTTTCTGTCAACTATTTTTACATAGTTCATTCTACTGGTGTCTCTAATTCGTTACAAATTCCTGCACATCTTCTTGAGGAAGACCAGTACTTGCGCTTCTCTCCTTTTTCTGTTTTGCTGCAGATGGATGTGCTGCTTTGGACCTGATCCTCAAACATAGCAGTTCACTCATACCATCGGCCTTTGTCCAAGCTATGCGCTTTGGTAGCAATGTGCTCTCCCTTCCCTTTGCATGACTGGCTCCCTGTCATTCAGAGCTTGCCTTAAATCTGATTGGTATTCCTTAACCACTAAATCTAAAGCTGCAATCCAGACACCCTGTCATGTTAGCCCAATTTACTGCCAGCTGGTATCATGCTTATCCCATTTGTTTATTGCCTGCTTCCCTCCACACTCCATGTAAGCACCATCAAAACAAGTTTTCCCATCTTGATCTCAAGTGTTCCCTAGAACCTAGAACAGTGATAGCATGTAGTCAACATTCAATACTTCCTGAATAAATAAATGTTAAATAAACTGTTCTCCTGCAACGGCTTCCTCCCTGAAAATTCTTGCTCTCTAAATTCAGCTTTTAATAACAAAGGACCAAGTTCCCAGGGAACTTCCTTTGAATATGACAGTCCCACTGCATAGAACTTATTGATCATTTCTTGGTCATGTTAATAATATCCTGAATTAATCAACAAGTCACTTTGAGTTTGTACTTTAATTCACATTAACTTTTTATGTAAGGGTTATAAAAACATTTTATATATCACAAAGTCATATGTAAAAACTAGTTTTTAACTATAGTCAAAGACAATCACTGTCTATGCATGTTTTCAAAGTACCCCTCGGGTCTCCTCACCCAAATACATCCTAACAAGCACCTGTAATTTTCATACTATTCATGACTTCAGGTTATGCTACAAAAGCCATTTAAAATCCAAATGTATAATAAAGTCCTATACAGATCTAAAAGCAATTCCTGAGGGTAAAATCACACTCAGATAAGTGCAAGTCCCTTAAATTACCTGTGAAGTATAGCATGCATATATGCCATTTCTCAGCAAATTAAACATAATTTTTTCCTTCCCCAGTACTATTGGAACAGAAAACTATTGCTTCAACTGATCATCAAATGAAGTAGTTAGCCATACTACAGGAAATTAACATATATTTAAATCTTAGAATCAAATTTAGTTCATTTGAACATATGGGCATTCATGCAGTGGAAATAGAACTTGAGACTGACCAAGGAGAAACACATAAATACATATATAGGTATATACATACATACATATGTAAGATATAAATAAATCTGCTATTTTGTTCATCCTGACCATTCATCGATGGAATAGAATGGATGCCATAGACTGAATTTTGTTCCCCGCAAAAGTCATATGCTGAAGCTTTAACTCCTCATTGTGACTGTTTTTGGAGATAGAGCTTTTAGGAGGAAATTAAGGTTAAATGAGATTATAAGGGTGGAGTCCTAATCCAGTGGGACTGGTGGTTTTGTAAAAAAGAGATCTCTCTCTCTCTCTTCCCAACATGTGAAGAGACAGAGAGTTGGTGGCTATTGGCAAACTAGGAAGAGAGGCCTCACCAAACCCTACCGTGCTGCACCCTGATCTCTGACTTCCAGCCCCCAGGACTGTAAGTAATAAATATCTGTTGTTTAAGCCTCCCAGTCTATGGGAGCTGATTGGTAACTCATTATAATTCATTATCTTCCCCTCTCTCTCATCTTTATCCATCTTCAAACCCTCTGCTCGTGCTTAATTTAAGATAAATATGTATATGTGAAACACTAAATCATAATTGATTAACGCTACCTTAAACAAAATAAGTGATCATATTTGTTAGCCAGATATCAAACAAAGCCTGGAAAAAGGAATATGCAGGAGCAAATGAGAGCAAAGAAAAAGGAGCCCACAAACACCAGGCACAAAACTTCTCTGAAGGGAATACTGAAGGGTATGCTGGGGGCTGAATTAAGACTTGGGCATGTAAAGGACAACAGAAAGGTTGGGCACTAAGTTCTAGAAGTTTGGGAAGGAGACTAATAAAGGAGATAAAACAAAGATATGTTGGTAGCAAAGTTCACTTTCTCAATTTTGCCTAAAGCTATTTCTGTTCATAATAACTATGAGAATTGCTTAGTGTGTTATTAATCTTATAGCTGATGGATAAACAACCTCACTTACCAGTTTTTCATATGCCTTTCTCTATTCATTGTCTCAGAGGATGAAAGGAGAAAATTCACTTCCAGAAATGACAAAAGGAAAGATTATCTATTCTTATTCACACCTATATAAAAATTTAAGTACACTTATAACACAAAGGTAGAGGAATCCTCTCCGAAGGTAAATAGTTTTTGTGATCTTCAGGATGGGAAAAGGAGCCACTTCATTTAGCCTTAACAAAATAGGAAATTTTAAGTTAGGGATGTTGGACACTGAGGATTTGAGATAACTTTTAAATGACTTTAATGGATTCTTTTTTGAGACTCTGTCCTTTATGGTCTTTTTGAATTTTCAATTTCTTCCATCGTAACTGTCAAAATGGAAAGGGTGCTCTGGCCATTACAATAATTAGTTGAAATGAGGAGAGAGCTGGGAAAGGAATTCAGAAGCCACGGAACAGTCAGTATTAATGCTGTTTGTGTTTCAAATATGAACAATAGACAGCGATATGCATTCCAAATGACTGGAACACCCAGACATTTGGTCAATAGCATTCTTTGACATGTATTGTGTGAGAAGCACCATGCTTGGCTGCTGTCTGAAGAAAAGAAAAGAAACACAAGACAGCCCTTATCTTTCAGTTTACCAGGCTGCAGGTCTCAATAGACCAAGACACTTGGAAAACTGAAGCTAGCCCCCAACAAGAGGCCATTTTGTCAGACCTGATGCCAGCCCAGTAGAAATTATATCTCTGTTATACATAAGTGTAAAGGTGTGTTCCCTAAATTTAAAGAGAACAATTAACTTCAGGAGACTTTAATCCTCATTTTTCTTAGGAAAATCTCAATTTTATCTATTATCTAATGTAGCTCAAGAAAAAAATACGGTCCATTATTAATAGTTCCTTAGCTTCTTTTAGAGAAGATGATAAAGAAGGATCCTAAATTCACCTTGTCCTATGGATACAACTAGGTAATACCCACATCAGTGTAAATAACCCAGAAAATGACCTTAGGACTGACAGAATAGACTCTCCACAGCTAAATGTAGAGAAGAGGCCATGTTGAAAAGGGTAGGAAGGGTGGAAATGTGGTGGGAGCTAAATGGACCTCCATGACTGTTCACAAGAGGGAGGGATGCCATGGACCTGGGGAGGACCAGACCCCATACCAAGCATGCAGGCATGAACAAGGAACTCACACGAGTAAGATGAATCCCCATAACATTTGGCTTTAAAACAAGAGGGGCCTAACAATCAGTGGGGCTTAACACTTGGACCTTAACAATCAGTGGGATTAGCTGGGGGAGAGGGGTACTAGAGGTTGAAGTCCACACCCTTTAAGAGACAGCACAACAAGCAGCTCCACTAAGATACAGCACAGAAGCAGCAGTTGGAAAGTCACTTGTGAACATAGGAAGGAGATTTACTTACTAATCTCAGACCATGTGCTGGAGGGACAGAGATCTTTGGGAGACTTGAACAAGAACCAAAGACTTTGAAGGTGTCATTTCTCTCCCCTGCCCACCACCATAGATGCATGGACAGCATGAACACCCTCTACCTACCTTGCTAACAGGGCTAACCCCATCCCCACCTTCTTCTTCAGAAATGCCCCCTCCATCCCATTATAGGTAGGAGTTTTCCCAAGTAGCCATGCCCCCCTCCTGCAGTAGACAAGCTCTGACCTTGCTGGCTCATGTGCCCTGCACCTATGTTCTCAGGCAGAAACACCTCCTCCAATATGCCCTTGGCCAGAGCCCATCTAAAGCAGTATCACAAGCCTGCAGTGAGAAAGCAGGTCCAAAAGGAGCCACACCACTCCAAAGTGACTTCTGTCTGGGAAGAGGGGAAGATCACCACACATACCATGATAATTGTGACTCAAGTAGTGGGCTGGGGGCAGACATCAGGTTTGCCTCTAGGCCCTGACAACCAATGAAAGGTTTTCAGGGGACAAAACAGGGAAAGTACCCTGCAATTTGGTACTACTACATTTTTGGCAAACACCTAGTGTGACTCAACTCAAATGCAAAGGTGACCCCAGAATGGCTCACTAACAACAAAGAGACCAAACCCTGACCACAACAGGCAAAGAGAACCATTGCAGATGACTAAATTGAAGGCAAAAGTAGCTCAGCCACAATGGTATAACACATGCAATATGCATAGGAGATACTGCTGAAGTGCCTGTTTCTGGTGAATAGGGGACACTGCATTGCAGGGCATTAGATGACCTCTACTTTCAAGAGCAAAAGACATAGCTGACTTTCCTAACACATAGAACCAGACATAGAGAGCTAGACAAAATGTGATAAAAGAATATGTCTCAAATGAAAGGACAGGACAAAATCACAGTGAAAGACCTAAATGAAACAGAGATAAGTAACATACCTGATAGAAAATTTAAAGTAATGGTCAAAGATAATCACTGGACTGGACAAAACTGAAGGACTTCAGTGAGACTCTCAACAAAGAGATGGAAAACATTAAAAAAAAAAGAATAAGCCAGAAATGAAGAATTCAATAACAAATTAAAAATACACTAGATGGAATAAATAGACTAGAGGAAACATAAGAATAGATCAGCAACCTGAAGGACAGAGTAATGGAGACCAACCAAGCTGAACAGGAGAAGGAAAAAACAACAAAGAAAAATAGACTTAGGGAACTCAATAATACCAGCAAATGTAACAACATTCATACTACAGGATTCTAGAAGAAGAGAGAGAAAAATGGGCAGAAAATGTATTGGAAGAAATAGTAGCTGAAAACTTCCTGAAACGGGAGGAAACAGAAATACAAATCCTGGAGGCATAGAGAGCCCCCAACAAAATCAGCCCAAAAAGGTCTACACCAAGACACACAGTAATTAAAATGGCAAAAAGTAGTGATAGAGAATTTTTAAAGCAGCAAGAGAAAAGCATTTGTAAGAGGGAAGTTAGATACAAGGGAAACACGATAAGGCTATCAGATTTTTCAGCAGAAACTTTGCAGGCCAGAAAGGACTGGCATGATATATTCAAACTGCTGAAAGAAAATAATCTAAAACCAAGAATACTTTATTCAGCAAGAGTATCATTCAAAATAGGAGAGATTAAGAGTTTCCAAGACAAACAAAAATTAAAAGAATTCATCATCCCAAAACCACTTACAAGAAATGTTAAAGTGGGCTCTGAATTAAAAGGAAAGAGCATAGGTAGGAGTAAAAAAAGTAGGAAGCACAGAAGCTGCAAAATTAAGTATATCTATAAAACAAGGAATTCACAATATAAAAGGAGGCAAAGTATGACACCCTATCCCTAAAACATGGACGAGGGGGTAAAGAATGGGTTCAAACTTAACCAATCATCACTTAATATAGACTGCTATATATATAAGGTATCACACATAAATGAAATGGAAACAATAAATAAAAAATAGGTATAGCTATGCCAAAAAATAAAAGAAAAAAATCCAGTCACATCACTAAAGAAAGTCAGCAAAATGTGAGAGAGCAAGAGAAGAAAAGAACAGAGACGAACTTTAAACTCTAAAACAAGTAACAAACTGGCAATAAGTACATACCTATCAATAATTATTTTGAATGTAAATGGACTAAACACTCTAATCAAAAGACATAGGGTGAAAGAATGGTTAAAAAAGCAAGACCTATCTATACACAACCTACGAAAGACCTACATGCAGATTGTAAGTGAAGGGATGGAAAACCATTTCTCATGCAAATGGAAATGAAAAGAAGAAAGCTAGGGTAGCAACTTACATTAAACAAAATAGATTTTAAAACAAAGATTATAACAAGAGATAAAGAACACTCTAAAATAATAAAAAGGATGATCCAACAAGAAGATATAACAATTGTGAATATTTAGGCACCCAAGATAAAAGCACCCAAATGCATAAAGCAACTAATAATGAACATAAAGGGACTAATCAATAATAATAATATGATAATAGTATGGGACTTTAACACAATACTTACATCAATAGAAAAATCATTCAAACAGAAAAATCAATAAGGAAACAGTGAATTTGAATGACACACTGGACAAGATGGATCCAACAAATATACTGAAAACATTCCATCCTAAAACATCAGAATTCACATTCTTTTCAAGTGTACATGGAAGATTCTCCAGAATAGATCACAAAACAAGTCTGAACAAATTGAAAAAAATCGATGGGCATCGAGGAGGGCACTTGTTGGGAGGAGCACTGGGTGTTGTATGTTATATGTTGGGATGAGCACACGATGAACCATGGGAATCTACCCCAAAAACCAAGAGCACACTTTATACACTGTATGTTAACCAGTTTGACAATAAATTATATTTAAAAAATAATAGAAAGAAAGAAAGAAAGATCAAAGTTAGACCATGCATCATTTCCAACCTCAGCGTTATAAAACTAGTAATCAGCTGCAAGAAAAAAAATCTAGAAAGACCACAAATACATGGAGGTTAAATAACATGCTACTAAACAATGAATGAGTCAGCCATTCATGTCAACCATGGAAACAAAACAAAATGTAAACACAACAGTTCAAAATCTTTCAGATGCAGCAAAAGCAATTCCAAGAGGGAAGTTTATAGCAATACAGGTCTGCCTCAAGGGGCAAGAAAAATACCAAACAAGCAACCTAAGCTTACACCTAAAGGAGCTTAAAAAAAAAAAAAAGAACAAAGAAGGGGTGCCTGGGTGGCTCAGTTAAATGTTCAACTCTTGGTTTCGGCTCAGGTCATGATCTCACGGTTTATGAGTTCAAGCCCTGTGCTGGGCTCTGTGCTGACAGTGCAGACCCTGCTTGGGATTCTCTCTCTCCCTCTCAAAAATAAATAAACTTTTCTTTAAAAATGGGCAGAAGACATGAAGAGACATTTTTCCAAAGGAGATGGAAACAGACACATGAAACAATGTTCAACATCACTCATCAGGGAAACGCAAATCAAAACCAGAAGAGATATTACCCCACACCTGGTAGAATGACTAAAATCAAGAAACAAGTGTTGATGAGGATATGGAGGAAAAGGAACTCTTGTGCACTATTGGTGGGAATGCAAACTAGCAGCCATTATGGAAAAACAGTAGGGAGGTTCCTCAGAAACTTAGAAATAGAACTACCCTATGATCCAGTAATAACACTACTGGGTATTTACCCAAAGAATATGAAAACACTGGGGTGCCTGGGTGGTTCAGTCAGTTAAGCACCTGACCTCAGCTGAGTTTGAGCCCTGTATCAGGCTCTGTGCTGACAGCCCAGAGCTGGCTTTGGATTCTGTGTCTCCCTCTCTTTCTGCCCTTCCCCCACTCATACTCTATCTTTCTCTCTCAAAAATAAATAAACTTTTTAAAAAAAATTTAAAAAGAATATGAAAACACTAATTTGAAAGGATATCTGCACCCTATGTTTATTGCAGCATTATTTATAATAGCCAAATTATGGAAGTAACCCAAGAGTCCATTGAAGGATGAATGGATAGGGAAGGTGTGGTATATATATACATACTGGAATATTAGTCATAAAAAAATAAAATCCTGACATTAGCAACAACACAAATGGATCTAGAAAGCATAATAATAAATAAGTCAGAGAAAGACATACTATATGATTTCACTCATATGTAGAACTTAAGAAAGAAAACAAATGAACACAGAGAAAAAGAGACAAACAAAAAACAGACTCTTAACCATAAAGAACACACTGATAGTTATCAGAGGGGAGGTGGGTAGGGCGATGGGTGGAGTAGGTGAAGGAGATCAGGAGTATCCTTGTCATGATGAACACAGTAATGTGTAGGATTGTTTAATCACTATGTTGTACAACTGAAGCTAGGAATTAAAAGAAAAGAAAGAAGAATCCCATCTTTGCCCAGTAGACATACACCAGAAATACAGAAGAAAAAAAGTTTCTTAGTGCCTTAACTGGTTATTTCCACAGATCCAATCGGCATGAGATATTCTTTGTGTGGGTCAGAGATTTCAAAGTGAGCTTTGACCTGGTACCAGTGGAACTCATCCAGTAACACAAACTTGATTTACTTCAATTCTTTGACCATTCTATAGGAAATACTTCCCTGACAGGCTCTCCTTTTACTTAAAGAAATTAACCCAGTCTGATAATTCTATTTTAAAACAAAGTTGTGAGAAATTTCAGCATCAACTAAAAATATGCTTGATTTGTTACAGAAATATTTTCAGGCTACCATGAACATCAATATCATACTAATCAGAGTTGTGAAACAGACAACGTAACAAGAATGACTCATGGGGTGGAACTATAAACAACCTCATTTTTGTCTCTAACAAGTTCCTTCAAATGTATTCTTTTGGGCTATGTTTGCAATGACTCCAGATGAAAACTTTAGCAGTCTCCATTCATTTTTCTGGGCATTTTTAAGTGATAAAAAGTTCTAGAGTCACTTTAAATTGCCAAACAACAATAAAAACAACAAAGCATTTAATTATGTTGTAAATTGAAAGTCCAAACAAAATAAAGCCAAACCTTCACCTTTCTCAGGGCAAAAGGCTAGAGGAGGAAAATACAGTTGGAGAAGGGCAAATGGTTTTTCTCTTTTTGCATTTTGTGCTTCTACTTCTACCCAGGGTAACCTGGAAAAGCTGGAAGACAGGAGGTTAAAAAAAAAGACATCACTTGACTAATACTTTTGTGAGTTGGTATTGGTCTTCCCCAGGTTTGTCAACTGTTTGAAAGTGAGTTTGTGTGTGTGTGTGTGTGTGTGTGTGTGCACGCATATGTATTCTTCTGAGAACACCCATATACAAACTCACCCATATACACAAAACTGGAGCTCTCTCAGCTGCCCTTGACACAGGAGATGAATTCTCCACATCATCAGCAAATGCTCTTTCCTCATATCTGGGCATGGGACAATCCCTACAGAGTCCACTACTGTGGTCAGCCCCTCTTCTAGTGTCTTCTTGCACACAACTTAAGATAACCCCAGACCAAGTCTCTCTAAGAATGGAAACATCAGTCATACAGAAAACCAATTAACCCATCAACTGACTCATTCTTCAAATGTTCATGAGCTCCCATTAAGTACCAAGCCCTTTTATAATCATCATATGCTAAAACACACACAATCAAGCTTAAAGTGCACATTTTCTAAAGGGCATTTTAAAAAGACAATATTTGGGGCATCTGGGTAGGTCAGTCAGTTAAGCATCTGACTTGATTTCGGCTCAGGTCATGATCCCACAATTTGTGAGTTCAAGCCCCAAACTGAGCTCTGCGCTGACAGCAGGTAGCCTGCATAGGATTCTCTCTCTCTGCTCCTCCCCCATTTGCACATACATGCTCTCTCTCTCTATCAAAATAAATAAACATGATTTTTAAATAAGATTAAAAAAAAACTTAAAAGATAAGGTTTCTTTCAACCACATGAATAGGTCACACAACCCTAAATACACAGATGGATTTACTCAACAAAGTGAGTCCCAAAAGCTTACCAAGAAGGTACAGATTGGGACTTCTACATGGGGGACACTCCAGAGGTAGCAATGTGTTTCAAAAGGTAAGGCCAGGGGGCTTTGAACTTTGAATGTGCAGCAAGACTATTGCTTTTTTTTAACTTGTATGGTTATTCAGCATCATTTGAAGGTGGCTAATGGACTATGGGGCATAGAGGGGCTAAATCCCTTCAAGCTATCCTTAATTCTGTTTTCACATAATTAATATTTATAATTCTGTGTTCACATTAATGTTTAACAATAGAATCATGGAATATCCATTCTGGAAGAGATATTAGAAGTCATCTAATCAAGGTTTTTGTGTACATACCTTTCCTGTGTATATGTACAAAGGTTCTATACATATGACCATGGGGATTTTTGTCACATAAGAATGCGTTCTGAGCATGTGTGCAAAATACCCCACAAACACCAGCACCAGCTGCCATTCCTTCTGGCAATTGTTTGCAACACAATCATGTATATTGCAACCTCAGCAGCTCACTAGGGTAAAGCCTAAATTATCAAATGACAGATCTTATATATGAGGGAAATACAATCTGGTCTAGCTTGAGGAGTTTTATTTAGAGGAAAAAATTACAAGAGGCTAATCAAGGTCCTTCCAGTCATAATTTTCTAGGGATCCTTGTGCAGGATACTTGACATATTAAAACCTAAGGGAGACTCACTTGAGGAAGTATTAGCCAGCACAAAGGCTCTGAGGTGGGTGTGTGCCTGGTCTGTTTGAAAAACAGCCAGGAGACTTGTGTGTCTGGATATTTTCATGGATTAGAAGAAAAAGGAGGTAAAAGAAGAAGAGAAAGTGAGAACAGATTGCAGTGGTTCACAGCCCTGGATGCTTATTAGCATTACTTGAGGACTTTTCAGCAAGCATCACTACCCAATCACAAAACCAATAAAATCAACATTTTGGGGAATCAGATCCCAACATGAATATTATCTTAAGGCTTACCAGATTGTGTCCAATAGGAGCCAAGGTGGGGAATCTTTTGTAGGTGACTTTGATTGAAATGGGAAACCGGGGTGCCTGGGTGGCTCTGTTGATTAAGCATCTGGCTCTTGGTCTCAGCTCATGATCTCAGTTTCATGAGTTCAAGCCCTGCATCTGGCTCCATGCTGATGGGGCAGAGCCTGCTTGGAATTCTCTGTCTCTCTCTCTCTCTCTGCCCCTCTCCTACTCATACTGTCTCTCTCTCAAAATAAATAAATAAAATTTAAAAATATAGAAAAGAAATGGCAAACTACTACAGAAGGGATTTTGAGCAGAGGAGTATCTGATCTGGTTTAGGTTTGGAAACTGTCCTTCTGCTCCTGGGAGAACAGATTGTAAGAGGACAAAAGCCAGAACTTGTTTTAGAATACCTTTTGCAATAATCTGGAGGCTAGTGGTTTGGTTCGGGGTGGGAGTAGTGGTGGTGTGAAAAACTGGTTGGATTCTGGTTATATTTGAAGAGAGAAGTGACAGGATTTGCTGATGCATCTGATGTGAGGTAGGAGATGAAAACAGGAGCACACCTAGCCTATCTGTTAGCCCAAGTACATTCTTTACTCTGACAAGCTCTGAAAGTGCCTGTCACCCTCACACTAACCTCTTGAAGCTTTTCTCTCCTCTCTGTAGTTAATTCATTCCCTCAGCACCCCCTTTTCTTCTCCCCCATGTGTTTCCTTCTCAAGATCTTGCTCTTATGAAAAGATCTTAAAAACTTCATCTGCTGAAAATGTAAAGGAATAGTTAGACTTGAACTGTACCTTTCCCAAGAGGTATTTGCATTTTAAAGAAATGGTGTCTTTTAGACTTCATGCAGACTTATTTTGATCTTAATTGCACAATGATTTCTTCTATGCAGCAAGTCCTAATTAAGAGCAGATCTAGAGTTTCTACTTTAGAGAGGCTTTAGAGACAGTTCTATGGGGGAGGGATTGGTCAGGGAGTTTATCTTGAAGCTGAGTTTGAAGTAGTTTGTGGGTGACTGATGGATTAGGGGGTTGGTGGAGGGGAGGGAAAGGGCTAAGGACCGGGCTCTGCCTTAGCATCCTCATTGTCTTCACACAGATTTTTTTTTTTTGAACAAAAAGATAGAATATCTGAAATAGATGAGGTCTCCCAAAGCATCTGTTTCACATCTGAAATTCCAGATAAGAACACTGAGCCTTGAAAAGGCTGAGTTTCTCAGCCATGGATCCATCGCTACATTAGATGGGAGGACCTTTTAATACTAGAGCAATACTCACGCTCTTCAGATGTAAGATACAGTGAAATCCATTCAAACTTCAAGCATCAGTGATCTCTTAACTGGAAGTATGTTACTCTAAAATTTTATTTTTATTTCCTTTCATTAAAAATAACATGTATTATCAAAACTAGTGCAACAGAGCAAGGTTATACTCAGAACAAGTTAGTGATTTCCTATCTCCTCATTCCCACTCCTCTAAGTTCATCTTTCTCATGCAAATATTTATATTATATGTATGTGTACATATACATGTGTTAAAACACATAAATATATGAATTACATTAAATATATGTATATGTGTGTGCATGTATAAATATATAAAATCACATTAAAATTTATTTTCTCTATATAATTCATATATCATCTATATATGAAGTAACAATACTTCATATATACTCTGCCAAGAAATGTAAATGGAAAATGACAAATTATTGAGCCAGTTTAGCTTTCAATAAACATTTGGGGGGGTTGCCTCAAGAAACACTGAAGGAAAAGATAATAAACCCTGCACATTTATCCTTATATCCTGATGCTTTCCTTATTGCAGGACACATTGTCTGAAGGCTCAAATAAAATAGATGACTATTTAAAAAGGTTTCTTCCAGTCTCCTCTCTATAAATTCATTCAATGGACTCTAGTATTTTTAAATTGACTTTACCTTTTCCTTTTATTAATTTATTCATGCTGCTAATATATATTTACTGCTCTTAATATAAATGGACCTGATCTTAAGACTGTTTCCTGGATCCAATATTTCAGTTGGTATTCAAACATCAAAATGGTTCTTTTGATGTTCTCCACACATACCTCCATTCAATTCACCTCCTATTGCCTACTGTAGTAGCTAAACACCATGTAAGCATGTCAGGCCTTAATCTGTGAGAAGTAATAAACTATTTCTAGAAACCACCCCATTTGCCTTAGGTTAGGACTTTCATTTTGCCAGAGAAAACACCTTGCACAAGGGGCACTAGAAAATTATGAGTAGAAAGACCTTGATTAGCCTCTTGTCATCTTTCATCCCCAAATCAAACCCTCAAGTAAGACCAGATTGCATTTCCTTCATATATAAGTAGAACTGCTATTTGAAAATTTAGCTTTCACTCTGGTGAGCTAAAGGTCCAAGAAAAATGATTGTGTGGTTAACCAACATCCAGAAGGAGTCAGAAGTAATATTGGTGGATTTCTCACACACATGTTCAGAGTACATTCTTATCTAAGAAATCTCCATCAACACTCTCTCTGCATTAACTCTCACATACACAGAAGAGTAAGTGACACAGCCTTTCACTTGCTGTGAAAGAATGCCATTTTCTGATTTTAACAAGGACATAGTCTTCGCAATGGTTTGAAGGCAAAGTCCCAATCTGAATAGGCCTCAGTACCCAATAAGAGACAATATTACAGAAGAGTCACTGCAGTAGTGAAGATCATGAACCTTGGTATCAGAGAGACATGGAGCTAAAGCCTGACCCTCCCTCACATCCGCATGTTGACTTTGGGCAAGTTATTAAGGCCTATAAAAAGCCTTGCTCCCTTCATCCATAAATGATACTATTCTTACATAACTCTTACAGTGGTAACTATCATTTAATGAGTATTAAACAGAGAAAAACACTTGCCACATAGTAAATACTCAGCAGATATCTGTTATAATGGTCAAAGGAACTTAAACACTTCCCTACTAGCCCTTTTATCAGGTAGAAGTATCTTATATACAAAAAGTATTATACAAAACTACCAAAGCCTTAGGAAACACAACCATGAAATAAAGAATATACACCAAGAAGGTGGTGAAGCTCGGAATAGAATAAAAGACCCAAAGATAGTCCATAAAACATACTTCAGAGCTGTACTGGGAATCCAGGAACCAAAAATTACAAGAAAATTAAAAGCACAAATAAAAAGACAAATCGAAAAGCCTGGTAAGACTGCAGTTTGGATACAAAGATTATGGTCTCCAAATTCCTCTGGAGACAGACATTTCAATACCATTCTCATTACTCGGCCACGAGTGTTTGTGTGTGGTGGGGCCAAGGAAGATGTAGGGGAGACTGTTGATTAAGAAATGAGCTACGGGAGGAAAACTGGAGTCATGTTCTATAATTTCAAGTTCCTTTGAGAATTTCAATCATCAGGAATATATGGATCCAGGAAGTTACAAAACGACATTAAAGCAGTTAATTCAAAAATATCTGATATTCAAATGGCTACAATTCCTCAGCTAAGTATGCTGAAGGGGAAAATCAATTACTAGGGTTCAAGGCCTATACTGTAAAGTCTAATGGTTATTTTAGAATGGTGGGTAGAATCATAAAATTATTGATTTATAAGATACAGTGCTACCACTAAAGACAAAAGAAAAAAATAGACTCAGTTCTCTGTTATCCGTGCCAACAAAATCATACACTGACACACTATATTTTCTTCAGAGATTAGATTTTACATCCTTTTAATTTTGGTTCATTTCCTCACTGCTGAGATGTTCTACACTCTCTTAGCTGCCTTAGCACTCCTCACATCGATCCTAAAGGTTTTGGGTCACTCAGCCAGTCAGCAAAAAATTATGGGACATATCCCATCACTGGTTCAGGGCAGTGGGGCACACACAACTTTAACTCGGCTGCAACAGAACTCTAATAAAATATTCAGGGAGACACATCACTCTGAATGGAGATGAGATCAGCCATGAGAATTCTAAATGGAAAAAGTGAATTTCCATTCCTCCTCCTTTAGTATTTCTAAATAAGTCACTTTCAGACTTCAAGAGGTTCAAATGCTAAATTCCAGGAAACAAGGCTCTAGAGTGCCTGATAAATAAATACTGATTTCATTATAGTACAGGCTCTATTTTTGCGAAGTGGATACAATCTTTAACAGAACAGCATCAGAAATCTAAAAACAGTATGGCACAGTAGATAGATTCTTGGGTTTGGAATGAGAAAATAGATGTGGAAGCCAGACTGTGCTGCATTCTATCAGTGTGACCTTCGGCAGATTGTTTTTTCTTTAAGGCTGTTTCCAGAGGGTTTTTTGGGGTTTTTTTGAAAATTGAGGAGATAAAGTGAATATATTAAAAGTAGAACATTATTCATTCATGATTATTAAATATAGGGAAATTACCTTAATATTAGTGTATTTTCATTAAGATCATCACACATAAATATATATAACCAATAAATATGCCTAGCCTAGTATTGGATTATAAAACAAATTTAAATACAATTCTTCCCCATAAAAAGAAACTCCTAACATTTAGTTGAGCTCTCAGTTACTGCTATTTGTCCCCAGAAAAGACAAAATTATGAAGGTTTATCAGTGAAATTTTTAACATTAATATTCATTGTTTTTATTTAAGTCAAAAAATATAAAGTATTTCTAGGTCTTAGGGTGTGTTGGAATAAGCCAACTGAAATAAGCAAAGGCACAAAACCTGAGCGTGATTCATTCAAATACCTTAATCACTAGGCTTTTCTATTTTTCACTCTACCACTCTGTTTTCTCATTGCATTTGTTATCCTCAAAAGACCACAGGCTACATCAACCCATTGTCAACATGAGAAGATTATGTAAATTAACCATGTAAATGTACTTAAACAATTAAAGCCACATGGATATTCAAAGTTAAAGAACAAAAGCAAAGAGCACTAATTCTAATTAGAGAGCAATCAGACACAGGCTTAATTTCTCTTAGCATCATTTAATAAGGGGTTTCTTAATGCCTACTGTGTATATTGCTACATTTCACATCAATATTTTAATGACTATATACCTGCATATGTTAAATATATAAATATTAAAGCTCCTTAAAATGATTTGGTTTTTTCCTCCAACAAATTGTTTCTCCTCAAAATATATCTGCATACTTAAATTACTGTATTAATGCAACCGAGTCAGAAGCTAATATCATATAGTCCAGCTAACTATTATGGGCATATCAGGATGTGCAGCTGCCTTCCATTAATGCTATCAGACCGGACTTTCATTTGCGGAATGAAATCCATTGATTGTGTCAAAGAACATCAGTTTTGTCCTTTAATGACCCATGAGCTCCTTTCAAAAGCAGATCAGTAATGGTTACTACATTAAAACTTCAAACACGCTCAACCATAAGATGAGTTTCTAAAGTACCACTTTCATCAGCATCACAGGTCAGGTGGGAGGGAAAATATTATCCTGGGAACCAGACGTCTGGCTGCTAGTGAAGACTCTGTTACAAACTGTTCATATGACCTTGGGCACAGGGTTGCCATAAAGAATACAAGACACCCAGTCAATTTCAATTGAACAAATTACATTTTAGTATAACTATGACCTAAATAGCACATGGGGCATACTTATGTTAAAAAATGGCTCACTGGACAAGACCTATTTATATGCTGCCTATAAGAGTCTCATTTCTGACCAAAAGACACCTACCTGCAAACTGAAAGTGAGGGTATGCAGAAACATTTATCAATCAAACTGATGCCAAAAGAAAGCTTGAGTAGCAATATTTATGCTGAACAAAATAGACTTTAAAACAAAGTCAGTAACAAGAGGCAAAAAAAGACATTATATATAATAAAAGGGACAATCCAATAAGAACATATAGCAGTTGTAAATACATAGGCACCCACCATTGAAGTACCCAAATATATAAAGCAGCTAATAACAAACATAAAGGAGTTCATAAAGGAGTATTGATAGTAATACAATAATAGTAGGAGACTTTAACACCACACTTACATCAATGGACTAATCATCCAAACAGAAAATCAATGAGGAAACAGTGGATTTAATGACACACTGGACAAGATGGATCCAACAAATAATATATTGAAAATATTTCATCCTAAAAGATTAGAATACATGTTCTTTTCAAGTGCACATGGAACATTCTCCAGAATAGGTTACATATCAGGCCAAGAAACAAGTCTCAACAAATTGACAAAGATCATAGTCATACCATACATCCTTTCCAACCACCATGTTATGAAACTAGAAATCAACCATAAGAAAAAATCTAGAAAGACCACAAATACATGGAGGTTAAGTAACATGCTACTAAACAATGAATGAGTCAACCATTACATGGAAATAAATGAAAACACACAGTTCAAAATCTTTGGAATGCAACAAAAGCAATTCTAAGAGGAAAGTTTATAGCAATACAGGTCTGCCTCAAGAGGCAAGAAAAATATCAAACAAGCAACCTAAGATAACACCTAAAGGAGCTAGAAAAAGAACAAACAAAATCCCAAACCAGCAGAAGAAAGGAAATAATAAAGATTAGAGCAGAAATAAACAACACAGATACAAACAGAACAACAACAGAACAGATAAGGAAACCAGGAGATTGCTTGTTAAAAAGATCAATAAAATTGACAAATTTCTAGAGAGATTCATCAAAAATAAGGAGAGAGAGAGAGAGAGAGAGGATTCAAACAAAATCACATATAGAAAATGAAAAACAATATCTGACACCACAAAAATGTTAAAAGAATATTATGAAAAAACTATATACCAACAAATTGACAAACCAGAAAAAAATAAATTCTTAGAAACCTATAACCTACCAAAATTGCAGTAAGAACAAATAGTAAATTTGAACAGACTAATTATCAGCAATAAAGTTGAATTAGTAATCAAAAAACTCCCAAGAAACAAAAGTCCAGGGCCGGATGGCTTCACAGGTGAATTCTACCCTACACTTAAAGAAGAGTTAATACCTATTGTTCTCAAACTATCCCAAAAATTAGAAGAGGAAGGAAAACTTCCAAATTCATTCTATAAGGCCAACATTACCCTCACTCACTCAAACAAACAAAAACAAAAAACAGAGAAAGATACCAGAGAGAGAGAGAGAGAGAGAGAGAGAGAGAGAGAGAGAGAGAACTATAGGCCACTATCTCTGATGAACATAGATGCAAAAAATCTTCAACAAAATACTAGTAAACAAATGCCAATAATATATTTAAAAAATCATTCACCAATCAAGTGAGATTTATTCTCAGTATGCAAGGGGGGTTCAATATTAGCAAAATCAATATCATACATCACATCAATAAAAGAAAGGAAAAAGCCATATGATCTTTTGAATGCATGCAGATGTAGCATTTGACAAATTATCATGATTATCCATTCATGATCAAAATCCTCCAAAACGTACGTTTAGAGGGAACATACCTCAACATAATTAAAGTCATAAATGAAAACCCACAGCAAACATCATAATCATTGGAGAAAAAATAGTTTTCCCCTAAGATCAAGAATGAGACAAGGATGTCCACTCTCAACACTTTTATTCAACATAGTCCTAGCCACAGCAATCAGATAACAAAGATAAAAGTCATCCAAATTGGTAAGGAAGAAATAAAACTTACACTATTTGCAGATGACAAAATACTATATGTAGAAAACTCTAAAGACTCTACGAAAAAAATACTAGAACTGATCAATGAATTCAGTAAATTCACAGGGTACAAAAATCAGTGTATAGAAATCTGTTACATTTCTGTATACTAATAATGCAGCAGAGAAAAAAATTTAAAAAATAATCCCAATTCCAACTGCACCAAAAAATAATAAAATACCTAGGAGTGAATTTAACCAAGGGGAAAAAAGGCCTGCACTCTGAAAAGTACAAAGCACTGATAAAAAGAAACTGAAGATGACATAAATGCAGACATCCCAGGCTCATGAATTGGAAGAAAAAAATATTATTAAAATGTTCCTACTAATCAAAGCAATCTAAAGATTTAATGCAGTCCCTATCAAAATACCAACAGCATTTTCACAGACCTAGAACATTGTATCCTAAAATTTGTATGGAACTACAAAAGACTCAAATAGCCAAGCAATCCTGAAAAAGAAAAACAAAACTTTAAGTAGCACAATTTCAGACTTCAAGTTGTATTACAAATCTGTAGTGATCAAAACAGTGTGGTACTGGCACAAAAATAGACACTAGTGAGTATTTACCCAAAAAATACAAAAACAATAATTCAAAGGAATACAGGCACTCTATGTTTATTGCAATATTATTTAAAATAGCCTAATTCAGGACACAGAGTCAGTAGAGAGTCTGACTTCAGCTCAGGTCATGATCTCACAGTTCATAGGTTCGAGCCCCATATCAGGCTCTGTGCTGACAGTTCAGAGCCTGGAGTCTGCTTCACATTCTGTGTCTCTCTCTCTCTCTCTGCCCCTTCCCTTTCTCACTCTCTGTTTCTCTCTCTCTCTCTCTCTCTCTCTCAAATATAAATAAACATTAAAATTTTTTAAATAAAATAAAATAGTCAAATTATAGAAGCAGCTTAAATGTCCATCAACAGATAACTGGATAAAGAAGATGTGATATATATACATATATTCACACATAGTGGAGTATTATTCAGCCATAAAAAGGAATGAAATCGGGACGCCTGTGTGGCTCAGTCGGTTAAGCCTCCGACTTCGGCTCAGGTCAGATCTCACATTTGTGGGTTTGAGCCCCGTGTCAGGCTCTGTGCTGACAGTTAGCTCAGGGCCTGGAGCCTGTTTCCGGTTCTGTGTCTCCTTCTCTCTCTGCCCCTCCTCCTCTCATGCTCTGTCTCTAAAATAAATTTTTAAAAAAAATTTTTTAAAAAGGAATGAAATCTTGCCATTTGCAACATGGACAGAGATAGAGAGTATAATGTTCAACAAAATAAGTCATAGAAAGACAAATATCACATGAGTTTACTCACATGTGGAATTTAAGAAATAAAACAAAAGGAATAAAGGAAAAAGAGAGATACCAAGAAACAGACTTTTACTATAGAGAAAGAACAGATGGTCCCCAGAGGGTAGGTGGGATGGGTGAAATAGTGAAGGGGATGAAGAGTACATGTACCAATGGAAAAAAAAAAGTACATGTATCATGATCAGCACTGAGTAGTGTACAGAATTGTTGAAATGCTATATTGTACACCTGAAACTAATGTAACACTGTATGTTAACCATGCTGGAATTAAAATTAAAAAGTTTAAAACAAAATACTTAACTACATGATCCCTGAAAAATAAAATGATTCATGGGTTATCTGAAATTCAATTTTAACCAATCCTGATTTTTATCTGCTGAATCTGGGAACTATATTTGGTCAAACTAAGGTTGGCTCCATAATTTGAGTAGTGCAGGGATTAAACAGAATGACATCCAAGTGACCATAAAAAAACAACACTGGGTTCAAAGGCAAACAAGAGGCAAAACTCAGCATATTTGTTTTCCTTAACTACTAAGCAGAGATTCATAAAATCCCTCATAAAGACATCAAGCTTTGGATCTAAGTATTTCAAATATAAATACTTCTTTTCCAGTGTGAAACATGCACATTGAGATTTGGTAATTCTAGATGTGCTAAAATAGAATTTTGTTCATTAATCCAAATGTACTATGTTTATTAGACCGTACTTCCTTTGATAATATAACACATTTATCTTCCCCTTTATTTGATCACTTCAGGTTTTAAAATGCTATTTTTAGTTAATAATCAATTTAGGACTTAAAATCAGTCAAGTCTAACTAGAGGTCTCAAACTTGATGCAGAAAACGTTTCTGGGGATGTGTATTAGTTTCCCAGGGCTGCTACAATAAAATATCACAAACCAAGCTGCTTCACATGCAGATGTATTCCCTTCTAGTTCGGCAGGCTAGAAGTTCACAATCAAGGTGCTCAAAGAGTCATGTTCTTTCTGTTCTAGTGGAAAATCCTTCCTTGCCTTTTCCGTTTCTAGTAGTGGAAGCCACTAATGCTTGGCCTTCTTTGGCTTATAGATGCATCTCGCCAATCTCTGCCTCTGTGTTCAGAGGTGCTTGTCCCTCTCTCTTCTGTGTCTTAACATGGCATTTTCCTGTCTGTGTCTCCTCTGTATCCAAAGTTCCCTCATCTTATACATAAGGATACCTATAATGGAATTCAGTCCTATCCTAAACCTCACCTATCTTAACTTGATTACATCTTCAAAGACCTTATTTCCAAATAAGGTCACATTCACGTGTACCACGAGTTAGGATTTCAACACATCATTTTTGGGGACCGCAACACACAAAACAGGGTGCTTGATAAAGATGGAGATTCCAACCCGACAGGAGGAACCTCCATTCCCTTGGGAATTTTGATTCTTTAGATATAAGGAAAGGCATAGAGATCTGCCAGTTTGACAAGCGCTGCAGGTCCATTCTATGGGAGTGGTGCACAGCCCACACTTTGGCAAACTCTGCTCAAGCCAACCAGCTAGACTTTCCCACTAACAGCCATTAGACAAACATTTGCTAAAGCCTCCAGGCTTTTTCTTCTTGCTTTCCTTAATGAGAAAATGTAGGTGAAGGAGTGTGGCAACATGAAGGGATACTGAGGTTAGCATCAAAGGACTTACGTCTGAATGGTGGCTCCACACAAGTCATATGATTGTAAGTCAGACCCTCAACCTCTGATTCTTTAGCTATATCACTAAGGTTTTTTTTAATAATTAAATGGGGTAACATTTGCAAAAGTATCTAGTCAGTTTAATTTTATACTATTAGAACTAAAAATGATATGAAATTTATTCATGCTATTTAATCTAGTAATTCCTCTTCACTCATCATTTATTTAACAAAAATTTATCAAGTACATATCATATGCCAGACATTGAGCTTGGCACTGGGGATACAACAGTGAACAACAAATATAGTCTGTACTTTGTATTCTGGAGGAACTTAAGGAAATGATTTAAAATATTAAAAGAAATCATGAACATAAAACTCTTCATGACAGCATTAATAAAACAGAATAAATAACAATAGAAAAAATTTTATCTACTGAGTGAAATACCCTGCAGGCATGTAATGAAGACTATGTCGTGATTTGGAAAAATGCATTTAATGTGAAATAAAAATTAAGGTACAAACTACATGTATGCCATGCTTACAAATATGTAAAATTAATGATATATTATGGGGGAAAGAATGGACCAAAGAACTGACCAAAATGAAATCATGGTTAAGAAAATGAGGTAACATCATGAATGACTTTTTTTTTTCTAACACTCACTGGATAGAAGCATTGGTTTCTTCTTTATCTGAGTTTGGTTTTTGTTCTGTTTTCATTTTGACAGAGTAATTGCTCTTGAAATCAGAAAAAAAGGACAAAGCATATTTTTAAATTAGTTGCATACTATCTAGTTACAGTGTGTGACAGTAAATCTACAAGCGTCAGGTAGACCCAGCATCCTCCAGGTTTGTGAAGTCTTCCCGGAGGCAAGCAGCCCAAATGAATCTCTTCCAAGACCAGATGCACTGGGCTTATATCCAACATGCCATCATCCTTCCTTCCTCCTGAGGGGGCCCGATTTTGCTGGTCTTTCTAACTAAAGCAGCACCAAAACTAATAGGCACTCTGTATATATGTATATAGGATTTTTGCAATATTAAAAATAACTGTCATATTCCCATTACTTTGTCCCCAGATACCCAAGGATCCCAAGTAGGAAAAATTTTACTAGAACACAAATCTCATTCAAGACCCATGATCCATGCAGAGATGAGTTTGAGAGGCCCAAAAAAAATTGTTTTTTAGTGGTACTCACTTCAACCATTGGTAGATAGATAAAAGGCGATTTTCTCCTTGCTAAGTCCTGCATTTGGTGTCTGAGAGGAAGATTTATTTTTTTTTTGTACTGGAAAGAATTATCACATGAAGAAGAAGGCTGGGCAGACTCCTTATTTGTGTTAAGATTGTTTTGTCTTCTTGGTTGAAGTAGAATTAAAACAGTAAACTGGGCAAAATGCCAGAAAACCAGAGCAGGGCTCTGAGGTAAGTTTATAATAAAGGACTGTAAAAACTATTTCCCCGATGGGCTTTAACTCTTTCTCCCTCATATATTGACACATTTGAAGCTTTTATTCAATATTTTGCAACCAAGGTAACAATTATAAGTATCATTGCCTTAGCTGAGTTTTCTCAGAGGTAGACTCTGAAAAAAAGTATTCCAAGGAAAATAGTTTGTTATATATGGGAAATACATAAGGAATAGAAGGGGAATATTTTAAAATAAAGGGAAAAAATGAGAGAGGGAAGGAAAGCCAGAAAATAAACCATTATTAAGACATTACCATAGTGATCAACTTAAGCTTATTTCCTGAAAGAAATTTTATAACTATGACATTTTTATCATTTTTATGTTCAATGTATTCAGTATGATGATATATTCTAGTAATAGTAGACAAATCATTGTTTCCTACTCTCAAACATTTTATAAATAAATTTCTAACTTTTCAGTTTCCTTGTATTTTTTCTTTTCCCCTAAAAGCAAAACTTCACAAAAACTAATTAATTTGGGGTTCTGGTGTGGGGCTACACTGAGAGGCTTAGTTGTTTAGAGCCCCATGTCTGAATCCTGGGTTCAATACTGTTCTCAGACACTCACCAGCTGTGCGCCCTGAGCAAGTTACTTAGTCTCTCAGTGCTTTAATGTCCTCATCTATAACATGGGTTATAATTTTACCTATTTGGTAGTGCTATGGTGAAATTTTCATGAGTTAATATAAATAACCTAGAATAGTGCCTGGCTCATATGGAGTCCCATATAAGTGTCTGTTGAGTGGGGGGGAAATGAGGAAATAACAACAATCATCTATCTATCCTTAGAGCCACTGGCTGTTCTTGACCTTGTAGTTATGCATATCAATAAGATATATGACAGCCCTCCATGAACACAACAGTTTAGTCAAAAAGACTAAAATAGGTAGACAAATTCTAGTTAAATAGATGACTGTATCACAATATAGAAAGGACCATAAGAACACAGAACAGGGAGCAAGCAACTACTTGGGTGAATCTCGGACAAGTTCACCCTTGGAGTCTTTGTTAGAAGGAAGCAGGCACTGTGGGACTGCTAGGGTGATGGAGGCTCTGGGAAGGGAGAAGAGCCTGGGTAAGGAAGAGGACCTGTGACTTGGAAAAGTGCACTAGAAGAATGGTAAGAAATTTCAGTGTGACTGAAATTTAGGGTGTTGTTCATGAAGAACTGTTAAGTTAGGACCAGGTTATAAAGGTCTTTGTCCACCAAATAAAGAATGTTGACTTTTTTCTATGAAAGAAGAAGAAGAAGAAGAAGAAGAAGAAGAAGAAGAAGAAGAAGAAGAAGAAGAAGAAGAAGCAGCAGCAGCAGCAGCAGCAGCAGAAGAAGAAGAAGAAGAAGAAGAAGCCGCAGCCGCCGCCAGAGTTTGTTTTTCAAGAAGTGACATCTCACATTTGTCTCTCAAAAAAAAAAATGCAGTCATCAATGGGAAGAACTGACTGGAATCAAGCAGGTAAAGAGTCTACTGTGACTAAAGGCCAAGTCAAAGGTAACTAAGTCTCAGGCAGGTGAGATGTAGAATAAATGGCTGTTGAAGGAAAGTTCTAGAGTTGGTGACTCCAAATTGGAGTAGGATAGGATGTGATAGGATAATTGGATAGATCTGGGTAGAGAAGAGGGAAGGTTTAAGAAAGATACTATGACTTCCCTCTTGAAATTTAGCTGGCCACAACATTAATATGCATAAGAAATACAGAAGATAATCAAGTTAGTGAGCCAAGGCTAAGGGGCCCATGAGAAGGTTAGATAGTGACAGGGTAAGTCTGAGGAGCCTATAGGAAATTCAGACAAAAGTTTCCATTTGGTTATCTTGGATTTGGAAGACATCATTTTGGGAGTATACAAATAGATGATCTCACCCAGAAGTAATACTCTATTTACAAGAAAATTACAGTGCGCCCTGGTGCATCAATTGCACCAAAATAAACCTATGAAATGGTATATCTGTTAAGTTGAATAACATCTTCATTTCCAGATTTTCAATGGATAAATCTTATATGGAAATCACTGTATAACATTTTCTCTTTCATGTTTACAATAAAGCTAGCTGGCCATTCCATTTTATGATGCTACTCCAATATATGCACTCTAAAACTGACAGAAAAAGTCAAATCTGGTTTCAAAAATATATGGGCCATAATTACTATTCAGTTGCTCTGAAATTAATCGATAAGTAATCATTTGATTTCCAAGATATATGCATTTATCCCAAGGTTGTACCATTGACAAAGACTTGACTAAATAAAGGAGGCTTGTGTTTAAAGCCTTTAACTGTGCTCCTCTACCAGATCTATGATAATAAGAATGGGGACGCCTGGGTGGCTAGTTGGTTCAGCTTCCATCTCTTGGTTTTAGCTGGGCTCATGATCTCATGGTTCGTGAGTTCAAGCCCTGCATCAGGCTCTGCGTTGACAACCTGAAGCCTGCTTGGTATTCTCTCTCTCTTCTCTCTGCCTTTGCCCCATTTGTACTCACATGATTCCTCTCAAAATAAATTAAAAGATAGGCTAAAATAATAAGCCTGGTTTTCTTAATTAAAAACTGGATGTACTGGATGTTCTTCACCTTCAATGTGGCAGTCATTCAAAAGGCTAGACATTTTTTCCCCAATGATGGTGCCATCTCTCAAAACATTAGAATTTTTTAAGGATAAGCAAAGCCTGCCACTCTTCCTTGATGTGCTTAGTGACAGAAACTTTTCATTCTTTAAAATTGGATTTTATTTTAATAATCAACTAAACATCATTTGCAACCAAGTGATTAAACAAGTTTGAAAGTGAAACATAATCATAAAATAATAATAGTTCTCTTCTATTTTCCTATCACCATAGGCAGATCCTAAACACAAGATCTAAACCTGACTATCTCCTTAGAATCAATGACCACTTTGAGGGAAATACACATCAAATTATATGTCCTAATCTGTTCATTAAAAGGAAAAATATCAATCTCATTACCTTGTTATAAAATCTTAGTATTCAACTATTCTTTAGATTTTTAATAGAAAACTTCAGCAAGACCTCCCAAAGAAATTAACTTTAGACAAAGTTTAATAGATGCTGAAGCTTTTTAAAAATATATTTACCTTGAGTCATTTGCACAATCATAATTAAGGATTTCAAGGCAACCCAATTTAAATTGGTTTATTACTAATTTAAATCTCCTTGTCCTTTATATATAATGTAATATCCTGGTATTTTTTAGTTTATCCCCTAAAACCACAACCTTAATTTATCCATACATCAACATTTCAGATAACACAGCTAAAATGTTAATGAACAAGTCTAAAATATACCACTGGCCAATTTTTCATTAAAAATAAAATACCCTTTAGAAAAGGGTCACACAGATTGATCATGAATGAATACTCTTCCCTTAAGGCAGAGAAATGACCTAAGTTTAATTGGTTCACATAAAAGGAGGCTTATTAGCTAAATCTGACAGAAACCTTTGCTGAATGTCATCTTACCTTTAGAATTTTGCCAACTGCTTTTATAAATGCATAATTATAGGCCAATGATTTATATTATTATATACAAAGGAGGCAATTTTTTTAGTACCTACTAAGTATTAGGCATGATGATATGTAGAAAAGACGCAGTGGAAAGCAAGGTGGACACAAGCATGATTCTCACCCTTACATGGTTTATGGTTTGGAACATATCATGAACAATTGCTGAATCTATGTAGAGTTCTAATCCCCCTTTTGTTCATCAAAAGGAATACTGACAATGATAAAATGTCACTTACATTTCACTATGATGAAAGCTTCAAGTATGATCACCAAAATCAAATCAGAATAGGAGAGAATCTTAAATGGTTTTGAATTAATAAAAAGCATGAGTTAACTTGATGACAATATAGGCTAGTGTACCTTACAAGCACATTTCTTCTGAGTGGCATGGTTTTATTGCATTTTGGGATAATAAACAGATGTTTTCTATCTTGTATTTCACTTTTACCCAGGAAAGAAGAAGCCAGTGAAGGTAACTTGCTTATAAAAAATTTCCACATTCATTTGGAATGTGGAACAGATAAAAGTAAAGGGTAGAAAAAGATCACAGAGGTATAGTCCAAAGCATAAGGACCACTTCATTTTTTATAGAGGTTTAAGATAGCACTTGAATAGCTACTTGGAAATATTACAGTAATAGCTTTCTATCCTGAAGTGCTCACTATGAAGTATTCCACTTAGCACTGTACACAGGTTATTTCATTTAACCGCCACCCCACCCCATGAGGTAGGTATTATTGTCCCCATTTCACAGATGAAGTAACTAAGTCTCAAAAAAATCATTTTCCCAAAGTCACATAGTTTGTATTTGTCTGAAATTAGATTTAAATTCATGTCCGTCCAACTGTAAAGTCCAATTCTTAACTTCTGTGCTATACTGCTTTGTAACAGTATGAAGGAGGAAACAGTGGATGAGGAGGAGAGGAATGTTTACTAGTGATCTATTGCTGAAATTCATTGGTAAAGTTGGGTTTTATCATTTCAGTTAAACTCATTGCCAAACCAATTATAGCAAAAAGATAGTAAAGAAATAGCGCCCCATGTCTGACTACATCCTAGAAAAAAATGAAGAAGAAAGACAACTTTATATCTCCCAGTAGATTGTAGGTTCCCATTAGCTTGTCATTTCAATTGTTATCTCCTTCCAATATTGAGTTGTCAAAAGCAATCTTAATATCAAATTCTCACTGGTGGCAGTTCTCAGATGTGTTCACCTTTTTCTGTACACTGAGATCCAAAGCTGTTACTAGCTCTTTGAAGTCAACTTCAAATTGATTGAGGATGAAAGGATAATTATTTTAGTCAATAGTTTCTACTCCAAACTCTTCAATCTTTTCATCAGACTGCTGATGAGTAGAAGAATTGACTTTTTCTCTAGTCAGGACAGAAGGTCCCAGTCTAAGAGTTAAGGTTAGGGGGAGTAAAACTGTGGGGCTGGCTGCTCAGTAGGATAAAAAAAAAAAAGGGAGGGGAAAAAAAAAGCTATGAAGTCACAGCACTAGGGAGGAGCAGACCAATAAAACATAAGATCATACAAGAATGTAGAACTATAATCCAATTTTAGCAAATCTTGGCATTTTGGGTTAGGAAGGACACACATCATCTCCAAAAGTTCAGATTAGGGCAATATAACCATCAGGTTCTGCCCAAAGAATTAGTGCATGTGGCAGTATGATGCAGGGGAAGAGAAACAGAAGCAATGTAGCCCTGGGGAGAAGCCTAGTAAGGATGCCTCAAACTAAATGGTTAAGATAAAACTCTGGGCTGGCTCAGATGGCAGAGACGGGATTAAAAGAAAATCAAACAAGTGTGTAGCCTAGACTTGCCCAAGAAAGTCTCTCCAGAAATTACAAAGTCCTTATGTTATCTCATTCTCCCCAGTGGATGGACCTAGAATCAGGAAACTAGATCATTAGATCTAATCATTAAACAAACTGAACTATTTGGACAGTAGGCTTAAATAGTCCACCAGTTCTGATCTTTAACAATCCTACCCCCTTTGAAACAGTGCATAGCACAAGAGAAGCTTGCTCAAGTCCATAGCAAGTGTTTCATCTTGGAGAATATGTAAAAGATTCCAAATAGTTTCCTGTGTAAGCTTCTGGGAAGAAGAAGAAGGAGGAGGAGGCGGAGGAAGAAGAGATATTTATGAGTAATTATTTAATATAGATCAAGCTATGAGCTAAAAATTATACAGTTTGTCCTCAAACAGGTGCATTTTGAAATTATGGGAGCATTCTGAGTTGTAATAATTACTGAGATCACTACTGGCATTTAGCAAGAATGAACCAGTGAACTAAACAGTCTCACATAATGAAGAATCAATGAACCTAGAATTCCAGTAGTATCTCTTTTGGTATCTTACTCTCTTGAAATAGTTCTGTGAGTTAGTTCATTTGATCTTGACAATGTTACAATTCTCACCTTCACTTATTAGAGGAGAAAATAAAGGTTTAAAGATGTTAAGCAACCTGTTCTTGATTTTTGCTCACATCAGTGGCAGAACCAGGATAATCATCCAGAGAATCTAGCCCATTATTTTTCATGTTTACACACTGGAATTATGTCCAAAATGACTCACTAGGGCTAAGGGTTAGGAATAGATGCAAAGTTAAAAGAAGTGGTAAGGCAAGAGTTGTCTACATCAATTTTTGTCAATAGGCAAGTACTATTTCACTATCTAATAGTGAATCTTAATAGCCATCTCACTGCTGTCTTGACTTGAGATAAATACAAAAAGTAATTAATGCAAGCTTTGGAAAGAACCTCTTATCCTGGGCCAAAACGATGTCCAAAACTATGCTTTTCTTCCTATTTCATGTGATATAATGAAAAACACACAAGATTCTATCAGAATTGTAAGTTTATAGTCTTGGATTGGCAACTAACAAATTTAGGCAAGTTACATTGCCTATTTCTCAGTTTCTTCCTAATGTAAAATGATATGTCTAACTTAATGATCTGGATCCTTTTAAGATCTGGGGAGCAGGGGTGATTTGCTTTGAATGTTCTATGAGGCTGGATATATGTAAAACATATTTGGCTTCAATCAATGTACATATCTTTTAAAAGAAGAGTGATTACCAAGGGACAATGCTAAATATTGTATAAGAATCTATCTTCAAAATTCCATCAGTGTCCACGGAGTATCACAGATTCTTCTGAGTTCATAGGGCTCAGTTTTGCCTATAACATCATCAATATTTCACAGGTGCTTCTGTAAAATTTGTCAGAATCCCACAGTACAAGATTAAGAAATGCTATTACTTGATGCATTTGAGCCATAAAATTTTAACAACTCACTGCTTACAGGAAAAACAAAAAACATTTAGGCACTTTTGCTAAGGTTTTGCAATACTATTGACGCTTGCAATGTGGAATCCAGCATAAAGAAACAGAAACATCAAAGTCAACACCTCCAGAGAGTTAGGCTCTGTCTTCCTGCCCAGATGGGCAGAAGATGCTATCAATCTCTGTCCTATAGTCTTTCAGGAAAAGGTGGGGTGGTAAAATCAAAATCATATGAACGATTCTTGACAGAACAGAAAGGACACTAAAGTCCTCAACAAATAATTCCTTATAATATATAAAACATAAATAAACATTTTTAGGAATCCATAATTGGACTTAATCAAAATGAGGATATACATATAACATGATTCTCAAATACCTCTCTTCCTTTCCACTCTGGCATTCCTTAAATGGATTTTGTTCTGACTGAACCAGTATTTTAGTGAAGTATCTCATTCCTGTCTCTTCTTTCTAACTGCAGATCATCTGATTGGATCATCTGATTAGAGAGAACAAGCTCTTTGATTTTAACAAGTTGTTCTCTGTATATATTTCCCCTTATGCTTTCTTACATAGATTAAAGCTAAACCACAGCCAAAAACACCCAGCAGTGAACAGCACATTTACAAACTCCCATTCTACATACAACTTTATTGAACAGGTAGTGGATGTTTGTCTTTAAGAAGGGAAATGGGGGGGGGTCGGGGGTCGCTCAGTTGGTTAAGCATCTGATTTCAGCTCAGTCTGTGATCTCACAGTTTGTGGGTTCAAGCCCCATGTTGGGCTCTGTGCTGACACCTCAGAACCTAGAGCCTGCTTCAGATTCTGTGTCTCCCTCTCTCTGCCCCTCCCCTGCTCATGGTCTCGGTCTCTCTCTCTCTTTAGAAACAAACATTTTTAAAATTTTTTTAAAAGAAGGGAAATTAGGGGTACCTGGGTGACTTAGTCAATTGAGTATCTAATTTCAGTTCAGGTCATGATCTCATGGTTCATGGGTCCGAACCCCACATCGGGCTCTCTGCTGCCAACGCAAAGCCTACTTTGGATCTTCTCTCTCTCTCTCTGCCCCTACCCTGCTCATTCTCATTCTAACTCTCAAAAATAAATAAACATTAAAAAAATTTTAAAAAGGAACTTCAAATCAGGGTATTAAAATGTGTCTTTATAATTAAGAGCATAAAGATAAGTCTAATTCAAGACCCTCTTTCATTTTCTAAGTGCTGGCGCTTATTTATTCTCTAAGCAAACATTAGCCTCGGAGGAGATAGAAGGTGAAGAAGTAGGGGGATGCTGGGCTTTCCTCGTCCATCAAAGCATTAGCCTGGGAACAGAAGAATAACAGTAGTCAGAATTTGTACGTATCATTGGTATTTGATAAGGGCTAATTAAGATATTCTTTCCTGCTTGAATATGGAATTAAGAAATAAAAGATATTGATGGCAAAAAATGTCACTTACTATTAAAATAGCTGAATACGTAGATGTGGCTTAGATCAGTGGAAGAGGATGTTTTCTACTGTTGAACCCAGAATTAGACTAATCTACCCCCAAGTCATAGGCACTGCTGGGCAGACAGGGCTTTCCCTCCACATTCAGCCAATGAAGGGTGGAAACTTCCTTGGTGAGGAACCCACTCCCTGTGGGCACCTGGCTCCCAAGAGGATTTAAGAAAAGAGTAGACCAAGCAGGCCCAGTTTACTTTAGCCAAACTCACTAATAAAATAGTGTTCTGTTACCCTGGGAATGGGTCAGCTAAGAGGCAGAGAGAGGGTAGGAATGTTACACCCTGCCCCTCCGAATGAAAGGACACATTAGGGAATAGGGAAGAAATGTCATTCCTTTTTTTTTTTTTTTTTTTTGGATACAGAGAGAGACAGAGCATGAGATGGGGAGGGGCAGAGAGAGAAGGAGACACAGAACCGGAAGCAGGCTCCAGGCTCTGAGCTAGCTGTCAGCACAGAGCCTGACGCGGGGCTCGAACCCACAACATGAGATCTGACCTGAGCCGAAGTCGGAGGCTTAACCGACTGAGCCACCCAGGCGCCCCAAAATGTCATTCCTTAATAATGCTGTAAGTCAGACAGGCATTATATTTGGGGGTGGGGAAGGTAGCAAATTCATATCCCATTACCCAATATAACCTTTAAACAGGTATTAAAAAATATTTTATGTAAATTACCACGTAAGATCATAAGAATTAGATGCCTCACAACGCAACAGTCAACTCCGAGAGGCATATAAGACAGGGGCATTTATGTTTGATCAGAACTTTACAACTATTTTAGCAACAGACCCTTATAGTCAGAAGGGAGAGGAAGGGAGACAGGTCCAATTTCAGAGGAACAGACAGTATAGTGTGATCTATTGTGATTAAAAAGTTCTTAGGAAAGCCTACTTTTTCCTCTGCTATCCACATGAATTGTGAGAAAGTTTACCTAAACTACACCCAAATCAAGCTGAGAATTATTCATGTTGGCAATCTGGGTAGGAAACTATTCCCATGTCTTAGTGATGTTGCTTTAAAATCACATTTTCCCATCCTGTTTGCTCTCCAAACTGCTCCTCTCACACTGGGTAAATTTCTCTATTTTTAAATCATTTAGACTTAAATTAGTCACACACCCCCTTCTCACCTGTAAAAATAGTGACAAAACTGAACTATAGACTTTATCCAGAATAAAATTATATGAAACTTCTAGCCAAGAGCGTTCTCAGCATTATGAAAAGTGCCATTTAAAAAAAAAAAAATGGAAACAAATTTTGCTTTTGACTGTCATTCCAGTATTTCAGATTTGTTTTTGGCTGTCAAAGATGTTGAAAGAAATTACTAAGTTCTTATTGTTAAATAAGATTTAATAAGAAATGGGATCATGATATGATAAAACACTTTTTTAATCCCCAACAATATAATATGCACACTTGTAACAATGATAAATGTAATTTTGGAAACCTCTACTGAGACACGGCAACTAAATAATTTGTACCATTTACAAAGTAAATTCATACTTATCTACTTCTCTTTGTTGTCAGTGACCACAGAAGGAGGAAGAATAGATGAGGTGAAGGTTAACAAGGACTGGTTCTTTTATAAACTTTTATGGAGTCCTTCTAATCTCAAAGTCACTTGTGTTCATAAGTGATTGACTAGGCTTGGTCTTCTCTTGTACTCCATGAAAAAATATTTTTTGCAATAGAATAAAACATATAGTTTCTTCTTTTAATATTTTTAAAAGATTTTTTAACATTTATTTATCATTAAAAGACAAAAAGAGACAGAGAGCATGAGAGGGACAGAGAGAAGGGGAGACACATAATCTGAATTTGACTCCAAGCTCTGAGCTGTGAGCACAGAGCCCAACACGGGGCTTGAACTCACAAACCACGAGATCATGACCTAAGCTGAAGTCAGATGCTTAACCAACTGAGCCACCCAGGTGCCCCTCTTTTAATATTTTAAATTTTATTTGTTTATTTTGAGAGAGACCGAGACAATGTGAGCAGAGGAGGGAAAGAGAGAATGGGAGAGAGAGAGAATCTTAAGCAAACTCTGCACTGTCAGCTCAGAGCCCCTTATGGGCTAGAGCTCACAAAACTGTGGGATCATGACCTGAGCTGAAATCAAGACTTAACCAACTGAACCACCGATCTGCCTCTCTTCTTTCTTTTTTTAATGTTTATTTATTTTGAGAGAGAGACAGAAAGAAAGAGAGGGACTCCCAAATAGGCCCCACACTGTCAGAGCCTGAGGTGGGGCTTGAACCCACAAACTGTAAGATCATGACCTGACCCGAAACCAAGATTTAGACACTTAATCAGCTGAACCACCCAGGTGCCCCTAAAATGTGTGCTTTCTTCTAATATTCCAACTGAGCCTAGAAAAGATTCACCGTGTGTGATAGTCTCACCTCTTCTCCCTAAATATGGCTCAAAGGTAGAAAGAAAGCCATAATACTGCTGAGGACAGCAAGGCATCTAGCCCCATCTCCTTGGGGACTATAATACAAGTAATCTTGGAACATCAAGAATGTAATGGTAGTGACCACATGGACCCCTCATCTGAAAGCTGTAAAAACTGGGGGTCTCAGATGGAGTTGTCCTGCCTAGAGTCTCATCTGGTAAGAAGAAGAGCCAGAGTGAGAAACAAGAGGTCCTCACCCAAATCCAGTAGCCTTCCTTGATCAAACCTGGGGCAAGAACAGCAGCTTAAATACCATTAGGAGAATAAGGGGGGAACAAAAGTTAAGTTGTCCTCCTAAACCCTACTACGAGAATAGTTTTTCCAGAGAGTCCTTTACCAAGGATTTAAGACTTACATTTGGATGGTGTTTGTTAGGTATCTGAGAATCTCTAAAATATGATTCCATTTTTCAAACCTCGGGAAGGCAGATCTATACTTAAGTCTTTTAGGACAAAATTTTGTCTCTGATACAAAGCTATCAATGATCTAATGTGGGAAACAGGGGGACAAGGGATAGGAATAGTGGGTAAAAGGCTGCATTCCAACTACTTGTTATTCATGATCTGGTACATTTTGAAGAAATTCCAGGTCAGTTTATTGTCTGGATTTATGGGATGACTTAGTTCCATCAGAAAGTAACATTTTCTTCATGAATGTGTATTAATCCAAATAAGGTAAGTCTGTCTTCATTTACAACCATCTGTTGAAAATGAATTTTTATGAGTTGTCTTCTCAGGACAGAGAGAAAACAGATGTATATTTAACCCCAAACCCCAGGATTGCTCAGTCTATTCTGAAGCTTGATAAGATGTCTAGGATGTCATATATACACATTAAAAATAAATCTACCTTGTGCTTTTATAGTTTAATATTTCATGAAGATCCCAAGTCTATAAAGAAAACTGTTTAACTTTCAAACCTGATACAGCCCAAGTCACCCTGCTTTCTGCAAACTCACATCATCACTGAGCCTTTATTAACACTTTAAAAGAATTAAAATTGATTCAGGCTTACTAAAAATGTCAGATTATTGTCCTGGGGGAGACAGTGAACAAAAGGGTCCCAAAAGAGGAATAAAACTGGCAGAAGTAGAGATTCACAGACCTTCCTAAGGGACAACTTAGATCATAACACAGGCACGGCACAACTTCCAGTCTGAAGTTGACACCACCTCAACTGCAGCAGGGGACATTAGGTTGTTTCCTATTCATCGTGAAACACTGGACGGCCTTTCTGCAAGAGTGGATAGAAACGTCGTGTTCCCCAAATGGTAACAGAATCAAGAGAATTATCTTTCTGAAATGCTGTTTTCCAAAACGGTGTGTACATCTTCCTTTAGAACACTCCCAGATTTGAGAGTGCTCGCTGTGTCCAGAAAATGCTTGGAGTCCACAAAATGCTTGTTAATCATGAGGACGATTAGGACCAAATGTCATCTTAAAAGTTCCTCCCAAAACACTGAGCAGAGGGTCAAAGGACCTGCTTTTGAGGCATGGTTTGTTCTATTATCCATGTGGACATCTCCTTCCTGAGTTTGTCTTCTCATCTTTAGAATTGATTCTCCCAATCTGTGATGTATACAAATTATCAAAATCTGATGAGATGTAGGGAAAAGAGAGAAGAGATCTAGTAAGAAGCAGTCCTACAGAAAGTTCATCTAGAAATCTCTATCATCTCTTGGACAAGAAAACGCCAAGGCTATAATCATGTTATTTTATCCTTATCAGAGCCTAACCTACACTTGCTTCAACTGAGGCTCCAGATGCATCTTTACTATCTCTGTATATGACTTCATAATTGATACCAAATCACAACTCTCATACATACCAGCTTATTCAATGACATATCTTTATGTGGGCACATATAGATATATTTGGGTTACAAATCATATTCCTAGCATAGAGCATCCAGATTTGCAATAGAAAGAAAGCACTACAGAAAGCACTGGTTTTTGAGTTCAAAGATGTTGGATTTTATTGCCTTTGGGAATTACTTAATCTCTGAGGCTCAGCCTCCTCATCCATTAAGAATATCTTCAGGTGATGTCATAATGGTTAAAATTAACAACTCAAGAAACAACAGATGTTGGTGAGGATGTGGAGAAGGGGGAACACTTCTGCACTGCTGGCAGGAATGCAAACTGGTGCAGCCACTTTGGAAAACAGTATGGAGGTTCCACCAAAAAAAAAAGTAAAAATAAAACTAGCCTATGACCCAGCAATTGTACTACTAGGTATTTATCCAAAGGATACAAAAATGCTGATTCAAAGAGGCACATGCACCCCAATGTTTATAGCGGCACTATCAACAATAACCAAATTACAGAGAGAGCCCAAATGTCCATCAACTGATGAATGATTAAAGAATATGTGACACACACATGGAATAGTACTCAATGATCAAAAAGAATAAAATTTTGCCATTCACAACAACATGGATAGAACTAGGGTATATTATGCTAAGCAAAATAAGTCAGAGGAAGACCAATATCATATGATTTTACTCTTAGATGGAATTTAAAAAAACACAACAGATGAACTTAAGAAAGGAAAAGAAAAATAAGATAAAAACAGAGAAGGATGCAAACCATAACAGACTCTTAAATATAGAGGGGTGTTGGGTGAGGGGATGAGCTAAAGGGGGATGGGCTAAAGGGACGAGGGCACTTACTGGGATACGTAAGTGATGAATCACTAAATTCTAATCCTAAAATCATTATCACACTATATGTTAACTAATTTGGAATTAAATAAAAATAAATGAATAGTATAGAAGCAAATAGAATCGAATATCTTCAAGTGATGGGATCATCCTTGTCCACTCAGAGTTGAGCTAAGGTAATGATATGAGGTAGTATGTGTGAACATGCATTATAATGATCTAATAAGAAGTAATTAAGAGGAAAATGAAATACCTTCACTATCTTAAGTTTTTAAATGTTTTATTTTGCTTTGATAAATGGGCATAGTTTAAGTGATTGTCATCTTTGAGATGAGAAAACAGATGAAAGTTACAAAGTAATTGTCACGGGGCACCTCAGGGGCTCAGTCGGTTAAGCGACGGACTTCCCCTCGGTCATGATCTTGCAGTTCGTGGATTTGAGCCCCGCGTCGGGTTCTGTGCTGACAGCTCAGAGCCTGGAGCTTGCTTTACATTCTGTGTCTCCCCATCTCTCTCTACCCCTTCCCTGCTTGTGCTTGCTCGATAGCTCTATCTCTCTCTCAATAATAAATAAACATTTTTTAAAATAAGGGAAAAAAGAAAAGTAATTGTCATAAAAGAAATACAACTTGGCTACCTAGTTCACAGCCATTACACTCCCTCCCCAACTGCAATGCACAAACTATATAATTCAGGGTTTGTCACAAAGTAACCACCACATTAAAAACTACTTTCCTTATGGATTTGAATTCTATTCACTACCAAAGTACCAAAAGTTACCTATGAGCCACCTGTAAGATAGTATGCTTCCTTTTAGTAATGGTATCTGTTGTAGATGGTGTTTAACCTATTAACAGTTACCACTTACTTATCTATATTTGGATTGCTCACTTTGTGGATTTTCCCCAGCAAACTTTAAATCCCAAAATGGCTTTCCTTTGTCATTCCCCTACAATGTGGGGAACTATTTCTCTCCACCCACACACATTCTTGGGTGTGTATTTTGGAAATGAAAACCTATTTATTATCCTAAGCAAAATTAAGTTATGACGGTAAATCAGCTGCCAAAACATGGTCAGGACATCTTCCAAAGGCAAATATAAATGATTTGAGGTCATCCATTTTTACTCTTCTTTTCCTCTTTGGGGAAATAGTCTACTTTACTCTTGGTTCAGATGTCTTTTCCTTTAGTTTGTTGTCTTTTGTGCTCCCTGAAATCAGCACTGTTTGGTCAAATTTGCACAATGATGACCTCGAATTTGAAGTGAATTAATAAGAGTCACTACACAAACAGGTTTTAAAAATAGAATCTCAGGTCTTTCTCCCAGATAGACTAATCACTGGGAAGATACATTTTAAGGACACTACAGTTGCTCCTCTGACACATTTGAAAACTGCCCATCTCAGGTAGATCAGGGCAGACAGACACTGGAGTGCCTAGATCCCATCACTCACCTGGGTCATTGTCTTAGCCCTCGGAGACCTTTCGGTGTCTGCATCTTGACAGTAAGGACCTTTTGTCTTAGAGCATCTCAAGCAATTCAGCTGCACTTTATTTTGGACCTTATTTTTGTCTTGGGTATAAATATTGCAAGGCCACCGCGTTGTCCAAATTAAGATACACAGACACACAAAGAAGCTTCTAAATGTGACCTACTTGAAGTTAGCAGGGTCTTTATTTTTGAAACCTATTTACCTACTTCAGCTTCTCTCTTCACAAACTGTGTTGCCTGTAAAACTCAGCTGGGACAATTTACTTCCCTAAGTATTCAATCAGATTTTCATTCCAATTAGGATAATTATCAGCACAATTTAAACAGATTTCTTAATTATAGCTACAAATACCTCTCAGAGAAAACACGTCCTAGAGCTTTTAACAAAAAGAGTTTCCTGTAAATAGTAGGTGAGCACTCATTTCCATGCCTCAATCAGTGAAAAAAATATTTCTTCTAGCACTCATTTGCAGGTCGTCAAGAAGTCCTTTATCCTCACTTGTAATACAGCATGTTCAGACCTACATTGCTCGGTGTCTAATATTTGGGTACACATCACTTCACACACTGGCTAGAAAACATCTGACCACCTCATTAATTAATAAGTGAGTGTTAAGGTGTCTTAGATTTCCTTTCGTGCTTAGCCTGGAGGGTCTCATTTGTGTTCCTTGTTAAGGAAACACTTACCTAAGATGCAAAGAAGTTTTATGTTTGCTATGCTGGCACTTAGCTTGTCTCTGCTTCTGTGCACAGTCATGGCATGAAGCACACCAATCATGTTGGGCACAGATTCACATTGAGAGAGGGGGTGCTGGACCAAATGCTTCAAGGAGTTTAGACAGGTTAAGTTCAGTGAAAGGCCAGGATTCCCTTGAGCACTAGCCAAACGATCCTTGTTCTAAAGATATGCCAACTACACAGGGAGAAAATGATGCATAATTCATCACCATCTTCTTTTTTTTTTGAGCCAAAATATATGTTACCATGAACTTTCCCCTTTCATTTAGAAATTTAAGTATATGTCAAAGGAAATGTAACCACCCACCTCAACTCTGTGAAATGTAGTCTTTGGGGAAGTTATTTGAATAACAGTATTCACTTTAATTGGCACTTCTGAATATCCCCGGGGCCCCTGAAAGCATCAAGCAGGTGTTCATAACACAGAAAAGACACTGCCCGATGAACAAATGTCAGGTCAACAGAGACTTGTCAGCCCTATATATGCCAAGATTAATAACTAAAATTAATATATCAAAAAAACATTTAAAAAATTTAAATAATAGGATAGTAAGAACTAGAAGGAATCTTAGGTATCAGTGTACCTTATTCCTAATTTGTAGAGGAGAACTACAGCCCAGTATGGTAAAATGATCACAAAGTAAGTCTGAAAAAGTGGTAAGAGTACCCAAACATTCTAACTTCTATATGAGTTTCATCCCCTCATACTGCTCCTGAGCAAATAGAAGCTTCTGTGAGCAAACTATATAATCCTGTTTCTTTCAAAACTTTACATATTTCTATACATATCCAAATATGGAAACACATCAGATTTTAAAGTCAAACATGGCTGGGTTGGATTGTAGGTAGCTTTAGGTAGTTAATATTAGTTCATCAATAGCTCAAATTACATAGATACTGCAGATATTGGATAAATATAGACTCTCAAACTCCAATATGTACAGGCGCCAGGTTGGTTCAGTCGGTTGAGCGTCTGACTTCAGCTCAGGTCAGAATCTCACAGTTCGTGGGTTCAAGCCCCATGTCAGGCTCTGTGCTGACAGCTAGCTCAGAACCTAGAGCCTGTCTTTGGATTCTGTGTCTCCCTCTCCCTCTGACCCTCCCCTGCTCATGCTGTACCTCTCTCTCTCTCAAAAATAAATAAAACATTTAAAAATTAAATAAAAATATTTTTTTTAAAACTCTAGTATGTATAGAGCCTAAGCATGTACTACAAACAACTGAGGCAAGACCAGAGGAGACCAATGGTGAACCAGGACACACGTGCGTTTGCAGCATTTGTTGTCATGAGGGTATATGAACACAGGGCTGCCAGATTGTCCTACTTTTCAGGAGAATCCCAAGTATAAAACTCTGCTGAAGTCTCACTTTTAAATAGTAACAACTAATTCAAATTGTTACAAACATTGTGAGAGCCAAATAAAATACATATGCAATTTAGACTGTTTGGAGCTACTAGCTTGCAATGTCTAAGTGGAGAAGGTCTGGGCAATGACAACATAAGGAAGGAGGCCAGAGCAGAAACAATTATATGTTTAAAAGGAGAAACTCTTACTTCCATTTAACAGAAGAATCATGTTAAGTCAAATTCACAATTCACAATGTAAAAGCCTAAATTAATACAAAATTAGTACTGCTTCAACTCACGCTGATGCACTAACAGTAACGTACAAGGCATTGTGCTAACAGTTGTAGAGGATATAAAAAGAAGTACATTCTCCTTGCTTCTCAGAAGTTTATTCTTTAGTACAGAGGATAGGAAATAAGCAGAAATTGTGAGAATAGAAAACTGTGAGGTCATTAGAGAGTAGGTATAAGGTTTGAAGGGAGGGAGAACTTATACTTGGATTGAAAATCCAACAAGTTTTCTCAACAAGCAAGTGAACTGGCAGGCAGGGGAGACCAGTTGTTCATTCCATCAGCAGAGGGCAATTACCTACTGAGCACCTGTGTCTACAGTCTGGGTATACGGGCATCAGCAATGAATCAGGCACTAGAGATCTGGTTTCGAGGAACTTATATTTTAGTGTGGTGTGATTAATAAGAACACAAGCCAAGAAAAGATTATTTCAAATACCACTGCAAGTACTGAAAAGGAAATCATCAAGGATCCAGAGTAGACCTCCTCATCTATTTATGTGGTGTGCATTCACTCTGCATGTCCAAACAGGAACTCAGGGGCCCTGAAAAGCCAAACCTATACCTGATAACAGTTTGTAGTCTCTCCTCAAAATTCCCTGTCACCACTAAAGAAAATTTACCTCCTCAAACTATCCATCACGGCCTTTCTGTGACACAGACGATAATGAGATAGAGCACTGGGGCACTGGGCACTTTCCTTGTCTACCATAGTAGTTCTGAAGAGTGTTCCATGTGGGAGGATCAGCAGGAATTGGGCCCAAGACGAGAATGAGCTTAACATACTTCAAGCACAGAAAGAAGACAGCTTAGCTACAGTAGTGAACAAAACGTGGTAGAGAAACGTTTGGGTCCATGAGGTATGCAGTGGCAAGTATTGTGGTCTTCTAAGCCATGGTGAGGATTTTGATTTCTTCTAGGTGCAGAGCAAAGTCACTGGAGGGTTTTAAAGAGGAAAATGACATTTAGGCCTTAGAAAGATCAGTGTCTCCCTCTCCCCTCCCCCATGCGTATTCTCTCTCTCTCTCTCTCTCTCTCTCTCTCTCTCTCTCTCTAATAAATAAATAAACATTAAAAAAAAAGAAGAAGAAGAAGAAAGGTCTAACTGGTCTTTGAAAAGGACAGTGAGGAATGAGAAATAAGTATTGAGGCCAGGCATCAGCTAGGAAGCTACTCAGCACTTCCTACCCTGAACTCTGTTTCAGTAAACATGCCATCCTCCTGCCAACAGGCTATGCCTCTCACCTGTTGATTTAACAGGTTTAGGCAGCAATATACCTCATCACATGACTAAGTTAGTTCTAGGAGTCCTCTGACAGACGTGGCCATGACAGTATTGGCAAAAATACATTTTCGTATATTTTTACATTTTTTTAAATATTTATTTTTGAGAGAGGGAGAAACAGAGCTCAACCATTAGAAGGGCAGAGAGAAGGGGAGACACAGAATCCAAAGCAGTCTCTAGGCTCTAGCTGTCAGCACAGAGCAGGAGCAGAATCATGACCTGAGGCGAAGTCACACGCTCAACCTATTGAGCCACCCAAGTGCCACTACATTTTCATATTGATCAGCATCTGCTGGCATGCCTGTGAAGGGTTTTTAGTATAACACGTGACATGGCATGACAACTGATAAACACCAAGTTAGACTTAAGTTAGCTTGAAGACTTAACTAGAAGATAAATTAGCCATTTGGGGGAATAGTTCTAAGAACAAACAAGATTGAGGAAATTATATGCCACCCCAACCCTTACTATGAACTTTAAGTATTAAGTACTATTAATATTTAAAAATACTAATTTAAATAATAGGTCTAAAATGCATAGCAAATCACAGTCTACTACAGGCAGATTTTCATTACGTTCCTTTTCTAATGGTGGTAACATTTTCCTCCAAGGAAATGTCAGCATTTAATTTTTAAAATGAAAATTGGAGAACCTGGACACAGCAATGTCCCTAAGGAACCCACTGAGAGAAGCTTCATTCAGTTTGTACACTTTGAAACTGTTCAAGTATAGTTTCCATTTTAAAAAGTGCTACAATAACAAAACACATTTAAAAAGAGTTCTTAGTAGAGAAACAGGAAGACAAACTTATACCAAACATAGGGAAACATATCCCCTTCCCAGTGGATAACAATTACTCAATAATTTAACTTCAGATATAACCAATAAAAGGGTTAAAGATACTTCTGATTTAAAAAAAATAAGACACATAATACAAATTAAAGTCAATATGAAGTCAAGAAGGAATGAATGATTTTTTTCTGAAGTTAGATATAACCTATATCCAACCGTATATCTGAAGACATAAAACTGATCCAAAATGAAATGGTTATCTAAGGACATTAATAGAATATTCAAAAGTCTACTTTTATTTTTTTTATTTTTTTAAGTTTATTATTTTTGAGAGAGACAGAGACAGAGAGAGAAAGAGCAAGCACAAGTGGGGGAGGGGCATAGACAGAGAGAGAGAGAGGGAGACACAGAATCTGAAGCAGGCCAGGTCTACAGCCATACCACCCTGAACGTGCCCAATCTCATCTGATCTCTGAAGGAGGCTCCAGGCTCTGAGCTGTCAGCACAGAGCCCAAAACGGGGCTCAAACTTGTGAACTATGAGATCATGACCTGAGTCAAAGCTGGGGGCTTAACTGACTGAGCCACCCAAGCAGCCCTCAAAAGTCTACTTTTAAACTGAAGAGAACACCTTTACAGTTTACACTTCTAAGGAGTAGATAATCTCTATCATATATAAACTCTTCCTGAAGAAAAATTATACAACTTACATTATGAATCAGGTACAATTTTACTAAGATAACTAGAAGAAAACAGAAGAAAAAATGGTAAATGAACATAACTGTGTATCTTCTAAAAAATGTTAAAAAATTGGAATCAAAAGTAATATTTAAAGTAAAAATGCATCCCATTACCACAGGGAATTTATCATGAGAATGACAAGATATTTTTGCATGAGGAGATTTATCAACATACTTTTCTACAGTAATGGATGAAAAGAGAAAAAAGCATATGGGTTATTTCAACCGATGTTAAACAAGAAAAAAGCATTTGAAAAATTTAACCCCGGTTATATGATTAGGAAATTAGGAATAGAATGGCATTTCCTAAACTTAATAAGGAGTATCTGCTAAAGCCATATAACAAACATCTTACATATGGTGGTACTTCAGATATATTCCCATTAAAGTCAGGAAAAGACTGGCTTCACAGTTGAAACTTTGTGCTACAGGGTTGAGCCAAAACCAGAAGCAAGACACAGGGGAAGGGACATAAAAGATATAAGGATTGGAAAGAATAGGTTCTGTTTCAAGCAACAGAAAACCCAAAGAGTCAAGATAGTAGTTTGGTTCTGGGTTTGTTTATTTTTCCTCTCCCCTCCTATAGACTTCAGAGACCTGGACAGATAATAGACTTGACAAATAATAGGGATTCACTGTCTACTTTCTCTTGTGAATTTGCAACTTCAACATGCAGTTTGCACCCCTGGCCCAAGATGAATTTTCCAGCACCAGCTATCATGTCTGCATTTCATGCAAGGTAAGGGGTGGTAAGGGTATATATGTGTCCCTTCAAATACAGTCCCCCACACTGTATACACTCCTTTTGGTTACGCCACCATAAGGAAGACTTAATCATAAGGCCACACCTAACTATATAGGAGCACTGAGGGGAATGTAGCCTTTATCCTGTATAACTGTGCCCAGGGATGTGTCTTCAAGAGGAAAAATGGTATTGGAGGGGAAAAAAACTGTTTTCTGTCACAGAAAGTTTTTAAATATTGACATTATTTGGGATAATTCTCCAAAAAAAAACCCAAAAAGAAAAATAAATTATGAAAACCCAGAGAGTTTCATAACATTTCCTTGTTTTTTTATTTTCTATTTTTTACATTTATTTATTTTTGAGAGACAGAGTGTGACCAGGGTAGGGTCAGAGATAGAGGGAAACACAGAATCAGAAGCAGGCTCCAGGCTCCCAAGCTGTCAGCACAGAGCCTGATGCGGGGCTTGAACCCATGAACTGTGAGATCATGACCTGAGCTGAAGTTAGCCACTTAATAAACTAAGCCACCCAGGTACCCCTCTTTTTTTTTTTTAATAATAGTTTATTGTCAAATTGGTTTCCATATAACACCCAATGCTTCTTTCCACAAGTGCCCCCCTCCATAACCATCACCCCTATATTTCTTGATACAGTCTAAACATTCAAAATTAATTATTTTTTATGCTAGTAAAAGCTGCTTAGGAAAAAGCAAAAGAAAAAAGAACTAACTGACAGTTGTAGTCTTAGTATATGAAAAATCCTATCCAAAAATGTATGAGACCATTTTGGATAAAATGATGAAATTCTGTAAGTCATAAACACCTGAGCAATGGGGAGGAATAGCGTAATAAAATGCCTTATCCCAAAACTGACCTAAAATTTAATGCAACTCCAAATAAAATTACAATAACATTTTCATGGAACTTAAACTAGTTCTAAACTTCACATATGAAGGAAAACAAAATAGCTAAAAGAAATTTTAAGAAAGAAGAGAAGGTCCTTGCCTATACTAATTAAAATGGTATGGTGTTGATACCATAATTGTCAAATAAATCAATCGAATAGAAGAGAGAGCCCAGAAACTGACCCATAAATACAGAAGAACATGGTACATAATGTATGTATGAATCAGTGACAAAAATAGAGTTTATAATAAATTATGTTAACAAAAGTGACTCTCCTAAAGAAAATCTGATTTACTATTTCACAACATAAACAAAAATCATGCCCTGATACATTAACTATCTAAATGTAAGAAAAAGGGCTCTAAAATGTTAGAAAATACATTTATGATGTAATTAATTATAAACAACACCCACTACAAATACTAACTTTTAAAGACGCATTTTTTAATTTTAGTTATAAAGTTAAAATAGAGATGAAAGACTTTTGTCATGTATAATGCAAAGCAATAATATCCCAAATATATGAAGAACCTCAACTAATCAATAAGAAAAAGACAAATCACAATGATAAAATATGCAGAATAGAACAAATATTCCCAAAATAGTCACTCAAAATACAAATATGAGAATATGCTAATTCTCTCTTGTTATCAGGGATATACAAATTAAAATTGCACTGATATTTTTCTATCACGCTTGCAAAATGTTTTAATCTAATAAACCATTGGCAAGAATTTAGGGGAAATGATATTCACACTTCACAGAATAGAATCTGAAAATTTGTTATAGCTATTCAGGCTATAATCAGCAGTATCTAGGAAAAATGCAAATATACCCCTATCCTATACCTCAATGACAAAGTCCTGAAGGTGTGATGTCCAGAAACCCTCACAGAAGTGAATACACAAAAAATGTTTGAGCTACACTTATAATCAGAAAAAAGACTACAAACTCCATGTCCAAGAGTGATGCATAAATACACAAGACAGAATGTTACACAGCCAGTAAGAAAAATGAACCAAATCTAGTATTTATCCATATAGATTAGTAAAAAACAAAACCAGAGAAAGTATGAAGTTTCAATGGACCTATATGGACATATAAACATTTATGTGTGTATATGTAAATATATAGATATTATGGACACATCTATGGAAATGTGTAAAATTGAGGAGTACTAAGTTCCTGATAATGGCTACCTCTGAGATTGGAAAGAGAGAAGGAGATTGAGGGTGGGGTTAAGGTAAACTTTATCTAAATGTGATGGATACACACACACACACACACACACACACACACGCAGAAAATAGGACAAGATATTTATAGTTCTAAGTGAAAATATATTTTTGTCAGCCTTCTTTACCTCAAAAGATAATGACAAATGGTTTTGAAGAATTATGTAAAATGTCATGAGTTGTTAAATTTCACAAACCCTCTTCATTGTTGAAACAAAATGCTTTGAGACTAAAAACAAACAAACAAAAAAAACCAGAATGCACTACATTAAATTTGAGATAATGGAAGGTGAAGGGAATAGTTTCTCAAGCAAGCCCTGTGTTTGAGAAACTATTCCCTTCACCTTCCATTATATATATTATATAACCTGTGGACACTCTAACATTCCCTGGACATGGTCAGCCTTGAAGGTTCCTTTCTACTCCTGCCGAGCCCATACAAAGAGCAATCTCAGATCAAGGTTTACAAACACAGTGTGTTTTCCAATGGCAAGTCCACTGATGTTCTTTTCACTCACAAGACAATAGCCTACGAGAAACTAGGCACACTTGAGACTGTGTGAGCATGCAATTAAACAATGCTACTCTCTGCCCACCAAAATAATTCAACAAGATTCACACCAATAAGAAACAAAGCAATTATGTCTCTGGAGTGGTTTTTCCAAGGTAACCCGCGTATCATCATGATTACAAAGAACATTTCCAGAAAGTATACTCCATGCAACACTGGTCATAAAAGATGCACCATGGAAGATAAAAACTGCTGCAGCCAAGCTAAGGAAACGCCAACTCTAAGTCTGCCTCTCGGATATTTACAATAAGTGTTGTAGCATTTTAAGTTTCTAAGAAGTCTTAGGACTGAGAAAACTGTACTTTGTTCAACCCATGAATCATCATGTTAACTTACACAGTTAACTTGTTTTTAGAGGGAACAGGTGACCAGCACCGTCATGTGTAACAAGTATACTGTGGACTGCAGTGTGGATGATGCTGGTTAATCTGGATGCGTAACACTTAGAATATATTCAGGGCGCCTGGGTGGCTCACTCGGTTGAACATCTGACTTCGGCTCAGGTCATGATCTCACGGTTTGTGGGTTCAAGCCCCATATCAGGCTCTGTGCTGACAGCTCAGGGCCTGGAGCCTGCTTCCAATTCTGTGTGTGTGTGTGTGTGTGTGTGTGTGTGTGTGTGTGTCCCTCCCATTCTCCCACTCAGTCTGTTTCTCTCTTCTCCAAAATATATAAACATTAAAAATAAATCTAAAAACTTAGAATATATCCAATAAGTAACACCTGTTCAACACCCCTGCCACTCAGAGTGCCCAGTGTCCTTCAGGGTGGGGCAGGACAGACAGAGGACAGGGTCTGAAGGACACAAATCAAATTTCTCCCCTTCTCACAGTGCCTTCTCTGCAAGAGCGCAAGCTTATCTCAATTTCTTCCTAATGTGATTCTCAGGACATGTCTCCTCTGTGCTTCATGAACCAGTCCCTTTAGCCGATGCCTAGCAACTGAATTTCCCTCTTCCTCTCCTTCAGCTCCTGCTCACTGTAGCGTTGCTTCCTGTAACTGCTGAAACCCAAACCCATCATTATACTGCCACCACTAAACTGGGGACAGCCTCTGCTGATGACGCTCGGGACTGCCATATTGGCTGCTGAGGGCACCATGGGCCCCAAGGGTATGGTCACCAGGTACTGCCAAACTGAAGCTTCTGCCCGTCACTGGCACCTGACACTCCACTGGGCACTTGCAAAATCACAGTCAAGCCTTCTCTCCTCGCCCTCTGCACGAGTCCCTGGGCAGGGCCTGAGGACCTCAGAACTGGCATGCGCACATCCTGTTCCTCTTCCTTCGAATGTCTCTCCAGTGTTTGAGACATATCCTAAACCTAGACAAGACAATGCTTATCCACTGAGTTCATTAGCCACTGTTGGAAGGAATGCTCTGAAATGATCCTACAATCCTCAGTGAAAATGATCTTACAACTTTGGGTTCTTTCATTATTCTAAAAACTTACTTCGCCACCCCCCCCCACTTCTTTGACAACAGACGACCACAGAAATAATAGAAAATTTTGGTATTTTATGGGTGTGAAAGCGTGAGTGCTTTCAAGCGTCCTATTTAAACTAGGTAAATTGGTTGAGATTCAGATCAATCCCACACAAATCTGATGCACGGCTCTGCCTCCTCCACACTCCTACCTCTCAGCTCTCAAAGCTCACCCCAGTCTGGCCTCACTCTACAGCCCCAGCCTCATTCTTCTCTGCCACACAGCAGCTGTGTACTTAAACAATGAGCAATGCTTATGGATCAGCCCCTCTATGGTAGCCAGGCACTGGACTGAGTCCTGGCGTAAAACGACACTGTTGCTGTTGTCCAAAGAGCTTTTACAAATAGTTTTCCTGTGCCAAGTGAATTCCCTTGGAGTTTCATAAGAACACCATATTCTGCTCTCCTTCTGTGCATTTGTTCATTCTTCTCCCTCAGCATGCAGTGACCTACATCATTTTAAATGCTGCTTATATACAACGTAGCTAGGGTTGCCAAATAAAATGCAGGACACCTAGTTAAATGTAAGTATTAGATCAATGATTACAAAATATATGTCCAGATTGTTGCATTGTGTTTGCAATATTACATGATACATATTTTGCAATATTGCAAATGTTACATCATATATATTCATACTAAAAGACTGGTATATATGAGGAGTTAATGTCAAAAAGATATGTTATCCTTCACGCTAGATATCTGTTACATAAGGGAATTGTATAAATTAATGGAAAAATGGCAGAGAAATAACATAATCTGGGTTCGTATGCGTTTCTTCATAGGAGTCCTATTGTTTTTAAACAAATCATGTCATCTTATTATGTTTCAGTTTTCTTTTTCTTTTTTTTTTTTAAAGTTTATTTATTTTTTAGAGAGAGAGAGAGTGAGAGATAGTGTGTGCAAGCGCCAAGCAGGCTCCGCACTGTCAGTGCAGTGCCCAACAGTGAGATCATGACCTTAGCTTAAATCTAGAGTTGGATGCTTAGCCAGTGAAGCCACTCAGGCGCCCCTCAGTCTTATTATCTTCAAAAGCCATGCAAGGTTTCCTGGAACCAGCACCTTTGTTCCTGTTCCACGTTCAGTAGCAAAGAGTATTGACAGCTTAAATTAAGTCATGATTAGAGTATTTACCCCATGGAAGGAGGCAGATGCTAAAAATCAGGGTTTTATTTTTTCTAAAAATCCATTGTTAAACACTTATTCGCATGGGTAGTCAAAATGCTTCTTTATATGCCTTAAGAAGTTGTTGACGGAAATAATATATACATATATGGACACATATATAAGCATTTGTGTTATATACTTTACATACATTATGTTATGTGCATACAACACAAGTATATACAAATATACAGAGACCTTAGATATTACTACCAACCAGATAAGATGTGTATACTTTTTTCCATTTTTATTAATGAATTAACATACTTATATAAATATTTAAGGTCAAATAAAAGGAAGGCAAAGAAAGAAAATATTAATTTTCATTGGAGCATGAAATAATGTGACCGATAATCCTACAAGAGTCATAAACCCTATAGGTCACATTTAAAGAGAATAATTCCTTGTTTCTTCCAGAACGATTTTCCCCGAGTACAACTGTTTGAAAGTCCCCAAATTGACACAATAGGCTTCTCTGCACAGCAGTAAGTAGAAGTTCCTTTTCACACACAGCTGACAGAATGTTGTAATTACATCTGCTATTGTCCCTGGTTTGATAAGAAGGGAAGGCTTTCCTAGTTGTCATTCATGGTAGCTTCTGTGGACAAGAGCCAGAGCAATTCATGGCATATGCTCATTAGCTACGAAATCCATATGCCAGCTTCTGCCATATTTTGTATAGCCCGGAGAATTTGTTTTTGGGGATTTTTTCTGTTGTCATTATTTGTTTTTGTTTTTTAGATGAAGCTCCCATTCTTTTCAGGTTCATCAAACTTTGATTTCAAGCATCCCTGGGCTGTCAGGACATAACTTGAAGAGCCTAACTGATCCTTTCAGAGAATTCCTTATGAATTTTCTACTTATTGTTTACATTCTTAAATGAGAAGTACTTGTACTTCTTCTAGAGCTTGCACTAAATGAGAGTCAGAGAAGAATTATAGCTTGGAAACATTTCTTCCCTCAGTCTCTTGTTTCATACAGAAGTAGCCAGTAGGTTACAAAATAGAATTTTCTCAACTTCTAGTCATAATTACCAAGATGTCTTCTATACTACTTTCAACTCTCCTCAGAAATAGCATTACACTCAGCTATAACTGAAGTCACTTCCACAATTTGACTGTGGACTTGCTCCATCCTGTGTGGGGAAGTACTGAACATTTGATTTTTTCAAAACTGTGTCTCCTGCATAATATACTATGCAAAATGTTAAGAGGAAAAAGAAAAATAATAGATATTATGCCTACTCTATAAGAACTTATAATTTAGATAATGTATAAGATAAGCAAAGACCACCACTACTCTACATGAAGATATTCAGCTATTAATATTTCTCCTTTAAGCATATTTTGATTATTATAACATTTTTATGAAATGTTCTAAAATGTATTCTGCATTGTTCTGTTTTTATAAATAGTGTATAATGCCAAATCAACATTTTCCTTAAAAATTCAGGTTTATCAATATCAATATTATACATTTGATAATGTCACTAGAACACATTTGAGCTATATGTAGCTCAAGCTGCTACATGGCCCAAAGTATAAGACTCGAGTTTATACCTCTTTTAGTCATTTTTAATATATTCCTTTATTGTCAAAATGTCACAGAACACTAAAGAAAAAAAAATCAGGAATCCACAACCAATTTGGTGACTTATCAGCAATAGGATTTCAAATTTATCATTTGTGATCTAATAGAAACTCATTTTTATAAATTAAAGAATTGAAAACAGATGCTTTCCAAGTCTTCTTCCAACTCTAAAAGCCTATCTCAAAGACTACAGAGAAAAATATAAATTGCTTGTAAATTGCTACAAGAATTCTGGAAAAATCTTTGTTAAATAAAGAATCATACATAGTTTAAGATTCTGGAAATCTACTCCAGGTAATTTCACCTTGAGAAATCCAGGAATGCTTGAAACATCCAAATATGCATCAACAAGAAAGTGGATAAATTATTGCATATGTAGCCTACAGAATATTATACAGCAGCAAAAAAAAAAAAGAATCAATTATAGTCATACACAATGATGTGGATGAATATCAAAAATAAGAAGTTTAAAAGAGAAACCTGACTGCCTCAGTCAAAAGAAGATGCAACTTTTGACTCAGGGTCATGAGTTCAGGCCTCATGTCGGGCATGGAGTCGACCTTAAAAAAAATTGTTTTCAGTCAGAAAAAATACATACACTACATGGTTTCATTTCTATAAAGTTTTCAAAAGTCAAAACTAATATAGGAATGTGTATTTAGGTAGTCAAAATATCAAGATAAGGCAGGAAAAGTAACTATAAACACATGATAGAAATTTTAGAGAAAGGTTTGCAATTAATAACACAGGTATTTGCATTATTCAAATTCATGACGCTGTAAGCCAAGCAGCTATTGAAGTAAGTTGGCTTTGGAGTATAATGGCTAAGTATTGTTATGAATAAGTAAGAATTCAGGGTACACTTCATGAAGAAGTTTTAGAAAGTAAACTTCAGAAAAATCAAAATGCACAACCATTGACATAAAGACTACTGCTGAGCATTAAACATATTTAAATAACTAAGATCTAAAATTAAATGATGGTTATAAAGAAGGCTATGTTAAGTTGTGGCTCTACAAATCATGGAAAGAGCCTAAATATCCATCAACTGATGAATGGATCAAGAAGATGTGGTTTATATATACAATGGAGTACTACATGGCAATGAGAAAGAATGAAATCTGGCCATTTGAAGCAATGTGGATGGACCTAGAGGGAGTCATGCTAAGTGACATAAGTAAGGCAGAGAAGGACAGATACCATATGTTGTCACTCATAGGTCTAACAGAAGAAACCTAACAGGAGACCATGGGAAGGGGAAAAGGAGGGGGGGAAGAGTTGGGGAGAGGGAGTGAGGCAAATCATGAGAGACCTTTGAATGCTGAGAACAAAGTGAGGGCTGACTGAAGGGGGGTTGATGGTCATGGAGAGGGGCACTTGTGGGGAACAGCACTGGGTGTTATATGGAAACCAACTTGGCAATAAACTATTAATAAAAAAAATAGTGGCTCCATAGTTTGGCAATATAGAGAGAGCATAACTAACAAAAGTTAGGAAACAATGGGAAAACTTTATGGAAAGTAGAATAAACTCATTATCTGACAGAAATTAGCTTGGAATAAAATTTGTTTATATCTAATTATTCAAACCTCAATATATAACCAAAAACATGAAAGGGAGAGAGATCTCCCAATACTAAAGAAAAGATATATACCATGTAATGGAATATTTTATTCATGTGTATGTAAAATATGTAATTTAAACTAGATAGATCTCATATAACTTAAATTGAAAGACAATACTATGCTTTATATAAGAAATATATCTAAAATTTTAAGTGGAAGAGATTCAGAAAGGTTGAAAATAACAGGATGAATAATGTATACCAGAAAAAAGCAAATAAATGCAGTGGTCACAATGTTCACATTTGAACAGAAAGAAACTAGAACAAAAAGTATTTGAAGAGGAAAGATAATAATTATTAAAATTTCTCTTCCCAGTAACACATCAAAACATTTCATAAAGTAGAAACTATAGAATATTCAAAGAGGATAGGTAAAAACATTTCAAATATATTAAGAAATTAACATACCTCCTAAAGGAATTAAAGAAAGACCAAGCAAAGCCCAAAGTTAACAGAAGGAAGGAAATAACAAGGATCAGAATGGAAATAAATAGATATTTAAAAAATAGAAAATATAAATTAGACTCAGAGCTAATTCTTCGAAAGGGTAAACTGATAAAACTTTAGCAAGACTCCTCAAGAAAAAAGGGCCTAAACAAAATCGTAAATAAAAGAGAAGTTACAACCAACACCTTGGTAAGACAAAAAACAAAAGCAAAGAAACATAAGAGATTATTATTGAAATTATATTCCAATAAATTCTAGGGCAACCTAGAAGAAATTGATAAATTCCTAGGAACATAGAATCTTCCAAGACTGAATCAGAAATAGAAAATGTGAACAGATTCCTAGACTAAAATCAATCAATAATCAAAAAACTGCCAACAAATAAAAGTCTAGGACCAGATGGCTTTACAGGTGAATTCCACCAAAGATTTAAAATACCTATAAAATAAAATACCTATCTTAATCAAACTTTTTCAAGGAGAAGGGGATGGGAGAGAAGAATTCTTCCCAAGTAAGTTTATGAGACCAGGATTACCCTGTTACCAAAAGTAGACAAAGACACTACAAAAAAAAATTACCAATATCCTTGATGTACATACATCAAAAATCCTCAAAATATTAACAAACTAAATCCAACAATATGTTAAAAGGATCACTCATCACAATCAAGATTTATTCCAGGGATGCAAAGATGGTCCAATATATGCAACTCATTGCGATATGCATTAACAAAATAAGAGGTAAAAATCATATGATCATCTCAATAGATACAGGAGAAGCATTTGACAGTATCTATTCGTGATAAAAAACTATCAACAAAGTAGGTATAGACTAAGGTACATATCTCAACTAGTAAAGACCATATATAACAAACCCACAGCTAACATCACACTCAATAGGGAAAAGTTTTTTAAATAATATCAAGAACAGGGTAAGGATGTCCATTCTCACTTTTATTCAGCTTAGAACCTGAAGTCCTAGATATAGCAATCAAGAAATAAAAGGCAGATTTGTGCTGACAGCTCAGAGCCTGGAGCCTGCTTCAGATTCTGTGTCTACTTCTCTCTCTGCCCTTCCCCTGCTCATGCTCTGTCTCTCAAAGAATAAATAATAAATAAACATTTTTTTTAAAAAGAGGGGGGGGTGCCTGAGTGGCTCAGTCAGTTAAGTGGCCAGCTTGGGCTCAAGTCATAACCTCACAGTTTGTGGGTTCAAGCCCCATGTCAGGCTCTGTGCTGACAGCTTGGAGCCTGGAATCAGCTTCAGATTCTGTGTCTACTTTTCTCTCTGCCCTTCCCCTGCTCACACTCTGTCTCTCAAAAAATAAATAATAAATAAATAAACATTTTTAAAAAAAGAAATAAAAGGCATCCAAATTGGTAAGAAGTGGGGCACTGGTGGCTCAGTCGGTTAAGCATCCTACTTCAGCTCAGGCCATGATCTCACAGTTTGTGGGTTTGAGTCCCCTTTGGGCTCTGTGCTGACAGGTAGCTCAGAGCTTGGAGCCTCCTTTGGATTCTGTCTCCCTCTCTGCCCCTTCCCCATTTGCACTGTCTCTGTCTCTCTCTTTCTTAAAAATAAACATTTTTTAAAAAAATTTGTAAGAAGTAAAACAGTTACTATATGCAGATGACCTGATAGAAAATCCTAAAAACCCCATAAAAAACTATTAGAATTAATAAAAGAATTCAGTAAAGTTGCAGGATACAATATACAGAAATTCTATATAGTAGCATATAGAAATGTTGCATTTCTATATACTACTAACAAAAGAGCAGAAAAGGAAACTAAAAATACAATCCCATATAGATTTGCATCAAAAAGAATACCTTGGAATAAATTTAACAAAAGAGGTGAAAATGTATAAACTGAAAACTGTAAGACACTGAGGAAAGGCATTGAAGATGACACAAGTCAATGGAAAGATACACCATGCTCAAGGAAGGAAGAATATTGTTAAAATGTCAATATTGCCCAAAGAAACATACAAATTCAATAAAATCCCTATGAAAACATTAATAGATCTTCAAATTTGTATGGAACAAAAAAAAAAATCAAGCAACCAAACAAACAAAACACAAAAAAAATCCATACAAATAGCCAAAGCAATCCTGAGAAAGAACAAATCAGGAAGAAATACAAAAATAGATTTCAAAGTATGTTACAAAGTTGTAGTAATCAAAATAGTATGGTAATGACATCAAAACAGACACATAGACCAATGGAACAGAATAGAAAGCCCATGCTTATTTGGTTAATTAACCTAAGACAAACGAGGCAAAAATATACAATGGGGAAATGACCATTTCTTTAATAAATATTGGGAAAACTAGACAGCTACATACAGAAAAATGAAATTGGGTCACTTTCTTACACCATATACCTATACACAAATGGATTAAAGATCTAATGTAAGACCTAAACCATAAAATTCCTAAACAACAAAACCAAAACCACAGACAATAATCTCTTAGACATTAAACTTAGCAAAATTTTTCTGGATAGGTCTCTCCAGGCAACAAAAAAAGAAAAAAAGGACTGCATGAAACTAAAAAGCTTCTGCATGGTGAAGGAAACCATCAACAAAATGAAAAAGCAACCTAATGAATGGGAAATACTTGCAAATAATCTATCCAATAATTTGGTAATTTGGTAACATCCAAATATATAAAAGAATTCATACAACTCAACACCAAAAACAAACACCACCACAAACCCCAAATAATCCAGTTTAAAAATGGGCAAAGAACCTGAATAGATCTTTTCCCAGAGAGACATACTAAAGGACAACAGATACAAGAAAAGATTCTCAACATCACTAATTATCGGGAAATGCCAAATCAAAATCACAATAAGACATCACCTCACACCAGTCAGAATGGCTGGTATCAAAAAAACAGTAACAAGTGGTGGCATGGACGTGGAGAAAAGGGCCCAATGTAAATTGGTGCAGCCACTGTGGAAAACAGTCTGAAGGTTCCTCAACAAAAGCTAAAGAGTAGAACTACTGTATGATACAGCAATTCTACCTCTGGGTATTTATCTGGAGAAAATGCAAACACTAATTTAAAAAGATTTATGCAATCCATGTCCATTTCAGCATCATTTACAATAGCCAAGGCATGTGAACAACCTAAATGCCCACCGATAAATGAGGAAAACATGAGACCTTTCTCTCTCTCTCACTCACTCACACAGACATATTACTCAATCATTACAAAAAAGTTGAGATCTTGCTATTTGTTACAACATGGATGGACCTGGGGGGAATAGGCTAAGTGAAATAAATTAGATAAAGAAAGACAAATACAATAGATTTCACTGATATGTGGAATCTAAAAAATAAAACCGAAGACAAAAAGAAACTAACTCCCAGAAAACAAACCAGTGGTTGCCAGAGGGTGTAGGGTAGGGAAAAATAGATTAAGTAGTACAAACTTCCAGTTATAAAATAAGTCATGATGATGAAAAGTATAACATAGGGAATATAATCAATAATAGTGTAATAACAAAGGAAAAGAATTTAACATACTCTCAATCCAAGATCAAATAGACAAATTTGTAAAAATACACAAAACCTAAATGACAGGATGATCATATAAATGCATATCAAACTGCAAACCCCAATAATAGAGAATACATCTTCAAGTGTGAATGTAACACTTATGAAAATTGCCATTTAATACCCAAATTAGGAAATTGTCAGTTAATACTCAAATTAGAAATACAGCATCAATGACCAAATTGTTAATGAAAACAAAGGAGCTTTCTCTCCGAAAATTAAAAGCATTCTATAATGAGCTATTAAACAACTCAAATGAAAAGAGAAGTATAAAACCAAATTACAGAACTTTATGTTAATAACAATGAATACACAACATCTGGGACCATAAGATTGGGCTAAAGCAATTCTAAGAAGAAAACTTACAACATAAATACATACCCATAAAACTGAAAATATCTAATTCAAAAACCTACCAGAAAACAAATGAACTAACACCCCCTCAGTCCCCTAAAAAAAGCAGTAAGATAAAACTGAAATCTCAGGGAAATAAGAAATGAATATAAAAGCTAGTTCTTTATGGGGTGCCTGGGTGTATCAGTTGGTTAAGCCTTCTGCTCAGGTCATGGTCTAAAAGTTCCTAGGGCTTTGCACTGATGGTGCAGAGCCTGCTTGGGTCTCTCTCTCTCTCTCTCTCTCTCTTCCTCCCCCATGCTTGTGTATGCTCTTTCTCACTCTCAAAACAAATAACTTAAAAAAAAAAAGGCTAGTTCTTTAAAAGAGAACAAAATAAACCAAAGCAAACCTAATTCAAAAAAAAAGGGGAGGGAGGAAGAAGAAAATCAAAATAAATAATAACAATGGGAAATGACCAAACGAAACACTACTATGCACACATCTTTGCACATATATTTGTAAACCCAGGTTAAACTGATAATTTCCAGAAAATGCAACTTACTATACACATTAACAAAGTCTTTTATTTTCTAGTTCTGATGCTTCAACAGCTGGGGCCTGGCTGTCCCTGGAGGGACTGTCCTTCCCAGAGTCAGCCACTTCTTAGATATGGCAAACAACTTGCCCCTGAGCACAGTAGGCCTTTTAAATGCAAACTTTCTAATCCAGAAGCCACACCTTCCACCACCTCGTCTGTAAAGCTCTCACACTCAGGATCACTATCACCTGCTTTAGTCACCCCAAGGCCAGATACCAGACCTAAGGGACAGCCCCTCTGCTCCAGAGCCTGTGAAATGATTCTGTTTAGCAATCCTAAACCTGACAACCCTGTCTTGTCTCTTTCTGTCTGTAGAAACCAGGATAAAGTTGCTCACCACAGCTCCCTCCTCACCATCCCTGGGGCCTCCCAGTGTAGCCACGGGGCACAGAGTGCTCTACCCTCCTGGTCTGGGAGTGTAACCAACTCTTTTTCAATGATGGTTATCTCCTGATCTATTGGCTGTGCCTTATCTAAATAATAATGATAAAACCTGTATTTTAAAACACCATATTGGCCCCAGGAGAGAAACAAAGTCAGAAAGGTCTAATCTCCACACAGGAAATAGAGAATACGACTGAAGAGTGCCTCCTTCACACTTCACCAAAACTAAAACCATCAGATTCAGATGGTTTCACAGGAGATGTCCACCAAAACGGTAGAGATCAGATAATTTCAATTAGATGATTCTAGAACATAGTAGAAGAAAGAAACTTCCAAGTTTTATAAAGTGAGTCTAACATGAATCCAAAAACATGAAGATTGCGCCAAAAAATTATAGACCAGTCTCACTATAGCTATCAATGTAAAAATACTAAACCTATGTTATTTTTATGTGATATTGTAATCTTGACAAACATATCATATCCAAGTGTGCCAGAGTCCAGCTCCAGCAGGTACAGGGCTCCCTGAAGGATGGATGATGTCGGCAAAAGTGGGAGGGAATGAGAGAGCCACGAGTTTCTTTCTGATCACCAGGAAGGCATCTCTGCACTGACCTGAAAGTCAGCTTTATTTATGGTAAAAAATGTATGGGGCCAGCACAGAAGTGGCATTTGCCTTAGACAATGATTTTTTTTAATTTAAAACATTTTATTAAAAAAAATTAAGTACATTATTGCTTAAAAATGCTAATCATCATCTGATCTTTCAGTCAGTCATAATCACTGATCACAGGTCACTATAACTTATATTGTTGAAAAAGTTTGAAATATGGTGAGAATTACCAAAATAGGACATAGAAACATGAAATGAGCAAATGCAACTTGGGTGCCAGTAGACTTGCTCAATTCAGGGTTGTCAAAAATTTGTAAAAAATGCAGTATCTGCAGAGCTCAATAAAGTGAAGTACAATTTAACAAGATATGCCAATATTCCACTTCTTTTTTTTTTAGTTTTTTTATTTTAATTTTTTATCAATATAACACAATTTATTTTTTTAACATATGCAATTATTTTCCGTCATTTACAATACAGTAGTTACAATGACACTCCAAACAGAAAAGCAAAGTAAAAAATCAAAACCCCAACTTCTATTTCATGTAATTAGACTTATACAGAAATTAGAAGATTAAGTACCAACTAGTTAATCACCTAATTTCACAGCTATCTGAAGTGGCAATCATTATATAGCAGCTTATCTATGATACATTCAAGATACATGATACAATTTATTACTTGCCCATAAGCTAAAACACAGCCTGCTTAATACCTTTCCTTAAATTCCACCTCTATACTACAATATACTTGAGGTCCATGCAAAAAGTAGCTACCTTTTATATAGGAAATGGATGATTAAGTCTTTGGTGCTGTAAAAGCAACTTCATTTAAACATAACCATCCTCACCACCAAAAAAAGAAGAGGAAAAAAAAAAGTAAAGAAAATAATAAGGGAAAAACCCAAGACACACTCCCTAGGGGGAAAAAAAAGACAATGATTTCTGATGACAAATTTCTTTGGTATGTAAAAATTTCCCAGAACATAGATTGGTAGAAGACTCATGCAAAATCTTCATCAATAGTGATTGATGTAGGTGACTTAGATGCTTGTCATATGAGGAAGAAAGGTCTCTTTAGCATTAAAATACAAGACAATGTTTTTGGCATAGCAAAGGCAAAAGTTAGTTCTTTGTGAGCAGGGGTCAATAGCCTGTTTTCTTGAGGGGAAGTAAAACAGATTTCTTGGGAAATGTAATACTGCTCCCATAATCACAAAAGAAGAAATTCCTATAATAAGTTCCTTCAGCAGGTGCAATCAGCATATTTGAGAATAAGGGGACAAATCACTCCTGATACCAATCAGCAAGGTGTCTTGGGGGTTCAGTGCTCAAGCAAAAATAATTGAGTGGGGGATAGACATCATTCACCATCTGATGGCAGGAGGTCTTGGAAAACCTCCCTTACCCTCACAAGGAGTATTCTCAACTTAGTGAGTTCAGAAACGACTCCCAACACAAGTGACTTGATTCTAAGATTCTATGGGATCTATTAATGAAATCTATTATATTAATTGAGCGAAGGAGTAAAAGATCATAGACAACTCCATAGGTTCAGAAAACTCATTTAACAAATGAACACCTGTTCATCGTACTAATACTTAATAAAATACAAATTGATGGGTGGGTTCATCCTTAACATAAAGCAACACCTTATTTAAAGAAGAAACACGAGAGGATTTCCTACTGAAATTAGAAACAAGTTAAAAAAATCTCCTCTTCATAATTATTTAATACTTGTTGGAGATATAAATTAATATGAGGAGACAGGAGAAAGCAATTAGAAGCATAAGAATCAGGAAAGAAGTAACATCTATTTATAGATAATATGATCACACATCTGGCAAAACCCCAAAATTAATGAAAAATTACTACAAACATAAGAAAATTTAGAAAACAACATTTTGAAAACCAACAGACAAAAATCAATAACATTTACTTACACACTTGAAACTTAAAAGAGGCATTATTTCCAAAAGTGGGAAGGAGGAGAAAGACCATACCTATGCACAAACTTAGCAAGGAAGGTCTAAAACCTATGAAAATTATAAAACATTCCTAAAAAACATAAAACTAGACTTGAACAAATGATACACATACAACATTCTTGGAAAAGAAGACCCCAAGTCATAAAGATAAAAGTTCTCCTTAATTTCTAAATAAAACACAAATCCAATAAAAATACCATATTCCCCCTGAAGCTAGATAGTTGTTTTTAAAGTGCATTAGACGAAATAAAAACAGGGGCACTCAGTTGGTTAAGCATCCAAATCTTGATTTTGGCTCAAATTATGATCTCGTGGTTTGTGAGATTGAGTCCCACCTCGAGGCTGTCAACACACAGCACTCCTTCTCTGTCCCCCCTCAACTGGTGTGCTCGCTCTCACTCTCTCTCTCTCAAAACTAAATAAATTTTTAAAAAAAGAAATAAAAACAAGCAAATAAAAATAATCATTTAAATGAACAATAAAAAAGAGATCTGTACAACTAGCTATTAGAATGTAGAATAGAGGCTCAATACTTTCATTGATGTGCTTTATGCTTAAACAGTCATAAAACCAATGAAGTAGAACACAGAATCCAGACATAAGTTTAATTGCTTACAGAATTTTAAAGAATGAGAAGTGGCCAACAAATCAGTAAGGAAATGGACTTTCAGATAAATTATATTATGATAATTAGAGCTTTAAGTGCAAAATCTGATCTATTCCTCAACTATGCAACAGCATAAACCCCATCAGAGATTTGAAATATAAGAAGTTGTATCATAAAAGTATTCAAAGAAGCAACACAAGTGAATAGCTTTATTGCCTAAAGTAGAGAAATTTTCTCTAAATAGGCATGAAAATCTGGTAATATAATTAAAAGGTTGATAAACTTCATGATAATGTTTTTATGGCACAAAATATTCAACAACATAAGCCAGGTAAAAAGACAAAGGACATACTAGGAAAATACACTTGCAAATTATATTACAAAAGTCTAGCCTCCTAAATGTAGAGGGGGGAAAAAAACCTAAAGAGAAAAAGAAAAATGGCTAGGGATATGGAAAGAATTCACCGAATGAGGAATTTACATGGTTCTTATTCATTTGAAAAGATGATCAATTTCTTTCATAGTAAGAAAATAGCAATATTAGAGTAAATAAGATACAATATTAGCAAAAAAACCAAAATCCCAAAGTGGGCACATACACTGTTGGCAAGGCTATGGGGAAACAAGCAATTTCACAAATTGCTTCTAGGAATGCAAAATATATCAATCTCTCTGGAGAGGAACTTGACACTATTAATCAAAAATATGATTATATTTAACTTTTGACCCAACACCTTTTTTCCAGGAATCTATCCCCAAGATGCCCTGACGAAAAATGCAAAAGGACTTTTTACAAGATTATCTATGGCAGCACAGTTTGTAATAGCAAATAAAGTGGAAACGTCCATCAATAACAGATTGACTGCATATGCTGTGGAATAACTACACAGTGGAGTGCTATGTGGCTCTGAAAAGGAAGAAGGAATCCCTACTATCTATGCAAGGATTCCCAGTTTATACTGTACTGTAAAAAAGCAGGGTAGAGACAAGTATTTAAGTTATTCTATTTATCTAAGTAAAGCATCAATAAAAATACATACATATACACACACTAAAAATAGAAGGATTAACAAGTGGAAAGATAAATCACAAACATAGTTGATGGTTAGTTATAAGGGAGGGAGAAAAAATGGTGAAAGGCACAGGACTTTAGAAGTTAGATTTTCCTGAATATCTTATTCTTTTTACAGTTGACTTTGGGACCATGTCAATGTTATGTGTAAAATGAAGTCAATTTTATAGGAAAAGACAATTCTTTAAAAATTGAAATAAACAAACCTAACTTTTGAGTTGGTAGTATAATGACACAGAAAGCAGTTATTTGGTTGCACAATCCTAAAGATATTTGCTTGCAGACTGTTTTTAAAAAAGAAATCTTTAAATTGCTTCTAATAATCATAGTACAGGTGGCAGGGCTGACATTATTCTAAAACTGTTTTTTGAACTATAAAGAAAATGAGTATGTAAGTGTTTTACAGAATGATGTTTTTGACAGAGGAAAAGAGATACAGATTTTAAAAAGTACATTTCCTAACCTGACTACACACAATGACCAGCCCTGTAGTTATTAACACCACACCACCCAGATCATAATCTCTTCATACTTTATACCAAAACAAACAAACCAGAGCTTTTTGAAGACAAGGCTGATTTCATGTCTTGGCAAGAAAATGTTCATGACCAAAATGACTAAGGAACCATTGATGAAGCTCCCATTGGCCAAAGAGGAAAATCTGAGCATGAGTAAGAATAATATTACAGCACACTGAAACAAGTGTTTAAACTTTTAAGTTGATAATGATTCTCCAAAAAAAAAGTTCTTGTTAGTCACCTTCAAAAGATTTTAGGAAAGGGATTCTTGCTATTTTTAATTATTTTGACAAAATGTAGTAGGTTGAAAGATCGTATTCTTTACTTCAGAGTAAATAACTGTATTTTCGAGTATCCTATAGTGAATGCAGTGCTATTCCTTTCTACAGAAGTATCCCAGCAAATAAAGAAGAATGGTAAAATAGAACACCAGTTTATAATTCCTAATGAGTAAATGTATTTAAACAATGATTACCAATGGCTGCTAACAGCACAAAAGAAACAAAAATTCCTAATGGAAGTATTTAATACTATTTACAATTCTAGATAAAATATTTGAACCTGAATCTGATTAAGCCTCTAGATATAATCATCAGTTTGCAGGAACAGGGGAAAAAAGAAACATGGTAAAGGATGTACTGTGGAATAAAATTAGTGAAGTCCATACTATGAAACTCCAAAGTCAAAGAAGTCTAGGCTTTCTTCAAAAATTAACTGGAGGGATGAGGGGAGAGAAGAAAGCAACTTATGGATTAAAAGATTTAAACAACATGCTAGACAGTTACACTGCAATAATCCTATTTAGATCCTATGGCAAACTAACCTTAAATTATACACAACTGGAGAAATTCAATTATTATATATTAATATTAAAGAACTGCTAAGTTTTTGGACTATAATGCAATCATTTTGTTTTTAAAATAAGTCTTCATCTTTGTAAAAGACATATGGAAATAGTCACAGAAACTGGTAGGAGGTCTATAATTTACTTAATCTAGAAAGGGTGGGATTTAGATCAAATAAAATTGACCACAAGTTGGTAAGAGTGAAGTTTAATGGCAGATTATGAGTGATCATTTTATTATTCCTTCTACATTTGAGTGTTTGATATTTTGCATATTAACAAGCTAAAGAAGAAATATCTACATGGCTTTCTCTGGTTTTATTTTGAAGATTTCTTCTTTTCCTCTGCTATGCCATTAACTCCCAGCCGGTTTATAGAACATTAAAAATAATTAACATTATTTTTATTCTTTGTTAATTTCACTCTACTGGAATTGAAAATATACATATTGGACATCTATTTTTCTTCAGAACAATGTGTTAAGTGCAATGGAAATGACAAAACAGGAGGGGCCACTACTCCTTTCCTTGAGAATATTGAGACTTATTAAGAAAAAATATATAATCATCTTAAAAAACAGATCCATGACCTTATTAAATAAGTTCTCATTTTGCACAGCACATCAAATTTCAAATTTTGACCTCTTTATGATCTATATCATTAGGAGTACTGTGAATTAAATGAGAATGTGTATATAGCACTCAGCTTCATGCAATGCCTATAAACATGCTCAATAAATGGTGGCTATAAAACCACCAATGTTTAGTCCAGGAATCTCATTACTAAAATGCTCTACCATATTAAAATAAAATTTTAGGGGTGCCTGGGTGGGTCAGTCAGTTAAGTGTCCAACTCTTGATTTCAGCTCAGGTCATGATCTCACCATCATAGAACTGAGCCCTGCATCAGGCTCTGTGCTGACAGTGCAGAGCCTGCTTGGGATTCTCTCTCCCTCTCTCTCTGCCTTTCCCCCACTCATGCTCTCTCTCAAAATAAACATTTAAAATAATGAAAATATAGGAAATGGAAGGATGAACAATAGAAGAAGATAGAGAAAATGGTCATGCTTTTTAAATAGTAGAGTCCCTGGAAGTGAATTCTAAGCTGGGGGGGTTATGCAAAGTGTAGACATGGACTGCAGAAGGCACCTCTGACCAGGGATATTACAAAAATCAAGGTACAGAGAGAGCTGTAGCAAGTCATATTTAACATAGTTATAAGCTGAAGTGAAGAAGAAGTAAAACTGGAGAGAGGTGGCCTGGGGTGGGAGTGGGGGTGGGGGACCCTGGGTGGATAAAAGGGACACACTCAGGATTTGAAGATTAATATTTTAGGGAGAAGTGCTTTCTCCCTACTTCTGAGTTTTTCTTCAATGTGAATCAAGCAGGCCTAGCATTTGACCCCTGGTTTCTCTTAACTCATTTCTTCTTTTTGGAGGAAGACTGGCTCGTGTGGTCAAGAAGTTTAAGAATGGAAAACGCCCTGTACAGCTCCCCTTTATCCCTCACCCATTGGTAAGCCACCTGCAGAGGCGCATACAACCGTGTTCCTCACAGAGGGTTCTGCTGTGGTTCCGCACTTCTTAGGGGAAGGGAGGGCCCATTTGGCATTCACACAAAGCTACGCCTCTAAAATTAGCCTTTAGCAGTGATGACAATGAGGTTTGGCCTTCATCTCCTTCCCTTTGTCTTATTTAACATTTTGTTCAGGACTTGGGTTGAGAGGAGGATGCTAATGATTGAACCAACTCAAAGACTTCATTAATCATATGAGCAATAGAAATATACTAACAGTCTTTCAACAGAGGAGATAAAAAAGCGTTAAATAAATTATCTCAGCCATTTTGTGTGGAAGGAGCAAAGATAAGAGCTAATTAATTTAGTTATAGGAAACAAGGATTGGAACTACATGTTTCTAAGACACAGGCTGGCAAACCTTCTGTAAAAGTCCTGATACAAATTCTGTAGGCCTTCTGGACTGCATCTGGGTTTTGTTGTATTTTAACTTTAATCCTTTAAAAGTGTAAAAGCTATTCTTAGCTTCTGGGCTTACAGGAAAAAAAAAAGCTGTAAACTACATTAAAAAAAAAAAAACTAATGATGAGCCAGATTTGGCCTGTGAGCCCTGGTTTAGCTTCATTTAGGGAATAATTCCTTGGAATAAGGGATTATGTTCTTGCAAGAATTATTAACTGAATTCCAATAAACAAAGAGAGCCAAGTTCTCTCTATCAATGAAATTGACTAGTTACAACTAGTCTGGGCTCTGGCCCCTGCTTAGTAATAGAATCAGGCTTTCAGATGTTGCTTATAAGACCTCTTATACATCACACACACACACACACACACACCCCTTCATACAGCCACACTGGTTATTGATTTTGGAGGCTGCATGCATGCAGTGCTCTAGTAGGAAGGCTTCACTGTTCTCACGGACTAATACTAACCACTGCCTCACATAGTATTATGCTACCAGAGAATCTTGGTGGATCTGGTGGTTCACATTAAAAAGAGACTAAATGCCATATTAGGAATGGGAACCCAGAAAGGCATAAACTTTATAGGACTAATTATTTTCTTCTGCCAACAGTGTCCTTAGTACAGATAAAACTGTTTCATGTCAAGCTGAATATGAAACAGCCAATTCCTTATATTTGCATTCACATACATTTTAGAAGCAGTCTCTATTCCTGCCCAACTATGGTTATCACATCAGTAGGAAGTTTGAGATATCAACAAATCAAACCAAAAATGTCCCACAGGGAGGAATATTTTTAACTGCAGTCTTCCTAAGAGACTTGCATCCTAAAAAACTAAATGTTTAACTGCAATTATTTATGATTTATGAGTGTTAAAATACCTATGGGCTAAATACAAAAAAATAATTTCAGTCTTTTTATTCTTAGTCTCATAACTCATATTTGAAGAAATTGGATTTCACCACCCTTTAAGATTTACCCTTGAGCTAAGACCAAGATTAGAGCTATTTCAGATTGAAGAAAGCAAAGTGTTGAGAAGTAGAGAGGAATGAACAAAGGAGATTTCTAATGTAACGTTTGTGTAATCATAATAGAAAGATGCAGGTGTGCAGTTTCCCTCAGCGATGCAAAGCCCTTTGCTGAGAAAAGCTCTTTAGAACTTCTAGTGACTCCGTATATATTATAAAGCACAAGGGACACCTTTTTTTTCTTTTTTTAATGTTTTTTTATTTATTATTGAGAGACAGAGAGAGAGCACAAGCAGAGGAGAGTCAGAGAGAGGGGGAGATACAGAATCTGAAGACAGGCTCCAGGCTCTGAGCTAGCTGTCAGCACAGAGCCTGATGCGGGGTTCGAATCCACAAACCGTAAGATCATGACCTGAGCGGAAGTCGGATGCTTAACCAACTGAGCCACCCAGGCGCCTCCTTTTTGTTTTCTTAATAGACCATTTTATAGAAATTTTAGGTTTATATAAAAATTAACTATAGAGAATTCTCACATCTCTCCTCTCCTAAAACAGTTTTCTCTATTATCAACATCTTGCATTACTGTGGGACATTCATTACAACTGATGAACCTTGATCATTATTAACTCAAATCCAGTTGACATTAGCCCTCACTCTGTGTTGTACAGTTATGGGCTTTGAGAAATGCGTACTGCCCACCATGACCATGTAATACAGAATCGTTTCACTGCCCTAAACATGCCCCGTGCTCCACCTATTCACTTCTCCTCCTCTTCCTCCCCGCAGATCCCTGACAGCCACTGACCTTGTTATGGCCTCTTGAGTTTTGCACTTTCCAGAATGCTGTAGAGTTGGAATCACAGGATAAGCAGCCTTTTCAGACCAGCTCCTCTCACTTAGCGATATGCATTTAAGCTTCCTCCATGTCTCTCAGATCGATAGCTCATTTCTTTTTATAATTGGCTCTTTTTTAAGATGGAAAAAGTAATTCTCAAAAATTTTAAGGTCTCACCAAAAGGCATTTATTAAAGAATGTTAAATAATTCTGAGTAAGGGGTGCCTGAATGGTTCAGTCGGTTGAGCATCCAACTCTTGATTTTGGCTCAAGTCATGATCCTGGGGCCATGAGAAAGATTCTTTCTTTCTCTGCCTCTGCCCCTCTCCCTCCCTCATGCTTTCTAAAATTAAAAAATTTTAATTATAATATTAAATATACATGTATAATATATACATTATATACATAATATAATTACATGTATTATAATTAAAATTTTTAATTTTACATATATACCTATATATGTATGTGTGTATATACATATATATATAATTCTGAGTGAGTAGATGAGCTTACCAGTAAGGTAAGCCTTTTTCTGCCAGAAGTTATTTTCAAGGCTTCTTCATACAAGATATTGCTACATAATTTTGCTAGACAGAATTTTCCAAATATAATGGGATCCAAAAATTAAAAATGGCAAGAAAATACTTAAAACACATGGTCTCTCAGTCCAGGCTAACATCAAAGTCAGGTACCACCAGAATAGATGTAAAGGAGATGAATGTACATGCCTATCTTCAGAATGGTATCCATTTGCAAATATGTACAAATAGACTCAGGAAATGGGGAAATAATCCACTTTTCCATTAGGTCTGTGGCACTATAGGACACCCATCTTCTTATGAAAGAGCTTTGTACAGCTTGTATCTCGGCAAATAATGATGGAACAAGCACAGGACTCTAGTCCCTGGTCTGACCCTCCCTCATTCTGATTTCAGCACATCACTTTCCTCTGTGAGCTTCCAGACCTTCATCTGTAGCATGGAGAAAACTGTGCTCCCCTCCTGACTCTGAGCTATTGTGAGGATCAAAGGAGACTGAGATGAATACAGGAGATAAAGGTGGTGCATTGAGAAACACTGCCAAGCCTCTAGAAGATTTACTCTGTTGCCATGGTAATAATAATGTTAATGATGTTTTTATTTGATCACCTTCCCATCCCAACCCCTTTATCACCCCTCTTCCACCCACTGACATTCATCCCAGACAAGATGTGGTCTGGGAGGACGTCATAAAGGAAACTGCTTAAGAAGGAAAACAAAAGACACGGAAACAGAAAGTAAGTTAAGTATCACAGGAAAAGGCAAAAAGTTATGCCTCAAAAAAGGAATTGTGAAAACCTTTCTACAAGGAAACGTGTTGTGATTTGCATTGTATAAACTAGGGATGAATCACTAGGCTTCCAAAGAAGCAGGCCAGTCTGAAAGGAAGAACACACCTCCTGGTGGCTACAAAGCAGAGAGGAAGCACCACCTAAAGGTCTACAGGACACTCGTTCACTGCAGCAAGAGAAAGGGGGCATCTGGCCGAACGCTGAAGTGTGGTGAAAGCCGATTTCTTCCCCTTGCTGTCGCTGCACAACCGCACTGCCCTAACTGGCTGCACGGAGACAACTGTTTAAAGCACAACTCTCCTTAAGTGAAGCTGACTCACATAATCCAAGATGGTCACAGACAAAACAAAACAAAACAAAACAAAAAAAACCCGTTAAGTTCAAGAGAAAGCCCAGCAGGCACCAAGCACACCAGAACGAAGTAATGCCCCTAATCTTGGTATATGTTGGCACTGAAAATCTATAACCTTACTTTTAAATGCATATATTATCAAAACAAATACTGAATGCAAACACGGGCAGTCTACAGTGGCTTCAAATGCAAAGGTAGGAATTCTAGTGAAAATGGTAGGAGTTCACACTTGAATAAACCATCTGCATTCCCAACATGGAAATGAAGAGTATTAAAGAGGCAAAAAGTCATATGTCTAAAATCTAGATAAACATCTCTTTCTAGTGGGAATTGAACAAAAACATAATGCAGTGAAAAGAACTGAGGCCTTGAACCTACTGGGTTCTGGCAGGGGGTAACTGCTAGAGGTGCAGCCCCCATCCTTTGAGAGTTAAAAGCACTCCCTGTGAAACGGGGAGCGGCAGCCTGGCTGGTTGGTCTGCAGTGAGGAGTCAGAGGTGCCTAGAAACCCAGCCCTCAGAAAGGTAACTAAACAAAACTGGTATCAACTACCACCTGTGGCTATAGTTTCAAACAAGCTGTGGGACGAGGAAGGCAGAGGTCACAGACAGAATGTAAAGATGAGGAAATGAATCAAGCCACCCACGGGTTCTGTGACTAGATCTGAAACGTCCTATCATAGGACAGGAGCCTCAAAGAAACAATACAAAATCTGATTCTAGGCTGGGGACCCAGGGGAAAGGAAAAGTGAGAAGGGGCAAACAAAACTGCCCAAAGTAAACCATACACAACCTTAAAACAAAGGAACATAAACTCACTACACAATTTACAAAATAGTCTGAAAAAGCCTTTAAATTAAGTATCTTCGGGATGCTCAAAAAGATAAAGAAAAACTCTCATGTAGAAAATAGAAATTATAATAAAATAGGATCAAACAAAGCAAACATAGAAGGAAAAAAATACATTTTTGAAAAAAGAAATATGGTCAGTGGAAAATGTTAACAGACATGATAAAGTGAAGGAGGGCCAGGGATAGATGAAACAGACATCTAGAAGCTGCAAGACAGGAGGGAGGGATTTACCAGAATGCAGCATCAAAGTACACTCAAGAGAGATGAAGCAAGGCTCCAAAATAGACATTTCAGGAAAAGAGACAGGAAACTCGTGGTGGAGAAGCATTATCCAAAGAGAGAGTAAAGGAGAAATCACCTGAATCAAAGAGTATTCCATGCAAAACTGTGTTTCAAGAACACACCAGAAGAAAGTAAAAGGACATCTAGACACACCACAGTGGATTCGCAGAATACCAAGAAAAAGGAGAAAAGCTTACAAAAACATAGTTTACCTACAAAGGAAAGTACACACAATAATAAACTATTATAAATTGTATAAAATACTAAAATTACCCTAGAACCCCAAAGATTAGCCTCACACTAATGGCAACAGGGAGCTGTGTCTGAAACGATCCCATTAATTCAGGGATACAGGAAGGGAACTACATGAAGTGGTCTGAGATCGACTGTGCTCCTGCATCCCAGCAGAGAGGACAGAGAGACACCTCCTCTCATCAGGAGAGCATCCTCAATTAGACCCCAGGAGGCTCACAGATTAATTTCAAATAAACATGAACTCACAATTGGAGTTTATCAAAGCCACTAGAACACAAATCACATGGTAAAGTGTCAGCAAATACAAGAAACAATCCCCAAATATTTCAAGTGTGTATATAATCAGAACGAAAATTACAAAATGTACACAGGATATTTACAAGATAAAAGGTGGCTTTACAAAAATGAGCTACTAGTATTGTCAAAAGTGACCAGAGAGATTTGAAAGAGAACCCAGCAAAATTTTTAAGAAATTAATTTTACTTTATTATTTAAACCAAAAACACAACGAATGGTGTCAACAGAATTCATGAACCAAATGATAACTTTGAAGTAAGTACCCAGATGTGGCTAGGAGATAAAAGTAGATGGGACATATGGAAGGAAAGTTAAGAAATAAGCAGGATAGCATAAGCAGTTCAGAAGGACGTTCAATACCTTTACTTATACAGGACCAGAGGTCTCAACATGATGATTCACTTTGTGAACCTTTGAGCCATTTCTACTGAGCCCTTCAACAAACAGCTTAAGATTTTTTTTTACTGTGAAGCTTTGCTTTCCCACCCATCTCCTCAGTCTCTCTTTTAAAGTAATTATCCAGAGCCAGTAATTACATTATTTGTTTCACATTCTCTACTCTTCTGTTATCTCTTAGAGAGTTGGTCCAAGAATATGTCATGAATTCATCTTGTTGGGAAATATTACAGCTGAATAGTTCTCTTGTTATACAAGTTCCACTGAGTAGAAAGGAAAAATAAGGGGGAGTAGAGTTAAGTGGGGGAGGATGGTCGCTCATCACAAAGGACAGAGAAATTTAAAGGACATCTTAAACAGTTAAAAGAAAAGCTTCAGCCTCTTTTTTTCTTTTTTCAAAATTTTATTTAAATTCTAGTTAGTTACCATACAGTACAATGTTGGTTTCAGAAGTAGAATTCAGGGATTCATCACTTACTTACAACACTAAGTGCTCATCCCAGGAACTGCCCTCCTCAATGCCCACCACCCATTTTCCCCTCTCTCCGCCTGCCCTCTATCAACCCTGTTTGTTCTCTGTATTTAAGAGTCACTTATGATTTGTCTCCCTCTCTGTTTGAAACTATTTTATTTCCCTTTCCTTCCTCCATGGTCTTCTGTTAAGTTTCTCACATTCCACATAGGAGTGAATACATACAGTATCTGTCTTTCTGACTGATTTATTTCACTTAGCATAATCCCCTCCAGTTCTAGCCACGTTGTTGCAAATGGCAAGATTTCATTTTTGTTCATTTTTCAGTAGTATTTCATTGTATATATAAATATATAAATAACTACACACACACACACACACACACACACACACACATCTTCATTATCCATTCATCAGTTGATGGACATTTGGACTCTTTCCATAATTTGGCTATTATTGATAGCACTGCTATAAATATTGAGGTATATGTGACCCTATGAATTAGCATTCCTGTATCCTTTGGATATTTTCCTAGTAGCACTATTGCTGGGTTGCAGGGCAATTCTATTTTTAATATTTTGAGGAACCTCCACACTGTTTTCCAGAGTGGCTGTACTAGTTTGCATTCTCACCAACAATGCACGAGGGTTCCCCTTTCTCCACATCCTCACCAACTACTGCTGTTGCCTGAGTTATTAATTTTAGCCACTCCGACCAGTATAAGGTAGTTTCTCAGTGTGGTTTTGATTTGTATTACCCTGATGATGGCAATGCTGATAATTTTTCATGTGTCTATTAGCCATATAGATATCTTCTTTGGAAAAGTGTCTATTCATGTCTTTTGCCCATTTCTTCACTGGATTTTTTGGGGGGAAGGGTGTTGAGTTTGAGAAGTCCTTTATAGATTTTGGATACTAACCCTTTATCTGATATGTCATTTGCAAATATCTTCTCCCATTCCACTAGTTGCCTTTAGTTTTGTTGATTTCTTCCTTTGCTGTGCAGAAGCTTTTTATTTCAATAAGGTCCCAATAGTTTATTTTTGCTTTTGTTTCCCTTGTCTCGGAGACATGTCAAATAAGAAGTTGCTGTGGCTGAGGTCCAAAAGGTTGTTGCCTATTTTTGTCTCTAAAATTTTGTCTCACATTTAGGTCTTTCGTTCATTTTAAGTTTATGTACAATGTAAGAACGTGGTCTAGTTTCATTCTTCTGCATGTTGCTGTCCTGTTCTTTCAGCACCATTTGCTAAAAAGACTGTCTTTATTCCATTTATTCTTTCCTCTTTAGTTTTCCTAGGTATTTTATGCTTCTTGGTGCAATTGTAAATAAGATTGATTCCTTGCTATCTCTTTCTATTGCTTCATTATTGGTGTATAGAAATGCAACCCATTTCTCTACATTGATTTTATATCCCACAACTTTGCTTCATTCTTGTATCAGTTGTAGCAATTTTTCGGCAGAGTCTTTTGGGTCACATACAGTATCATGTCATCTACAAAAAGTGAAAGTTTGACAATTAAACACAAACAAACTTATTGATAATACAGTAATTGTAGGTGACTTCAATATTCTACTTACAGCAATGGACAGATCACCTAGGCAGCAAATCAATAAAGAAACAATGGCCTTGAATGATACACTGGACTGGATGGACTTGACAGATATATTCAGAACTTTTCATCCAAAAGCAGCAGAATCCACATTCTTCTTGAGTGTACATGTAACATTCTCCAAACTAGATTACATACTGGGTCACAAAACAGCCCTCAGGAAATATAGAAGGACTGAGATCACACTATGCACACCACGTAATTTCAGATCGCAATGCTATGAAACTTGAAATCAACCACAAGAAAAAATTTGGAAAGCCTCCAAATGAATGCTACTAAAGAATGAATGGGTCAATCAGGAAATTAAAGAAGTTTAAAAATAAATGGAATCCAAACCTTTTGGGTTGCAGCAAAAGCAGTCCTAAGAGGAAAATACATTGCAGTCCAGGCCTATCTCAAGAAGAAAAATCCCCAAAATAGAACCTAACCTCCACATAAAGGAATTAGAAGCAGAGCAGCAAAGAAACCCCAAAGCAGCAGCAGAAGAGAAACAATAAAGATCTGAGCAGAAATAAATAATTTAGAATCCAAAAAGAATAAAAAAGAAAAGATCAATGAATCTAAGAGCTGACTTTTTGAGAGAATAAACTAAATTGATAAACCAGATTTCTCAAAAAGAAAAGAGAGGTGACCCAAATAGATAAAATCACGAATGAAAGAGGACAGAGCACAACCAACACCACAGAAAAACAAATAATTATTAGAGAATACTATGAAATATTATATGCCAACAAACTGGATGATCTGGAAGAAATGGACATATTCCTAGACACCCACACAAAACTCAAATGGGGAGAAATCAAAATTTGAACAGACCCATAAGTAGCAAAGAAACTGAATTGGTTATCAAAAATCTCTCAACAAGAGTCCTGGGCCGGATGGCCTGCCAGAGGAATTCTACCAGACACTTAAAGCATAGTTAACACCTGTTATTCTCAAGCTGTTCCAAAAAATAGAAATGGAAGGAAAGCTTCTGACTCATTCCATGAAGCCAGCATTGCCTTGATTGCAAAACCAGACAAAGACCCCACTAAAAAGGAGAATTACAGGCCAATGTCCCTGATGAACATGGATGCAAAAATTCTCAACAAGATACTAGCTAATCTAATTCAACAGCATATGAAAAGAATTATCCACCATGATCATGTGGGATTCATTCCTGCACTGCAGGGCTGGTACAATATTCATAAATCAGTCAATGTCATACATCACATTAATAGAAGAAAGGATAAGAACCATATAATCCCATAAATAGATGCAGAAAAAGCATCTATTTTGACAAAACACAGCATCTTTTCTTAACAAAAACCCTCAAGAAAGCCAGGATAGAAGAAACATACCTTCACATCATAAAAGCCATGTAGAAAGGCCCACAGCTAGTATCATCCTCAAGGGGAAAAACTGAGAGCTTTCCCCCTGAGATCAGGAACACGACAGGGATGTCCATTCTCACCACTGCTACTTAATGCAGTGTTGGGAGTCCTAGCCTCAGCAAATGTGAAATAAAAGGCATCCAAATTGCAAAGAAGAAGTCAAACTTTGACTTTCCATAGGCTTCTTATAAGTAATTTACTAAAAAAAATCCAGAAAGGAAAAAAAAAAAGAATAAATCAGAGAAGATGACAAAATATGGGTTTTTAAAATATGGAGGTGGGGTGATGGTAGTCAGTAAAAACTCTTACAATATAAAAATGTAACAACTAAGTGTAATTGACCCTGAAGAACACAAAATTAGAGACTTGCTGGTCTAAATTGAGAACCTCTCTTATAAGTGCAAGAAAAGATTTTTAAAAACACTCAGACCACAGGCATACAATGTAATATCTACACTAAGAGATATTAAAGATGGGAACAGAGGAACACCCAAAGAAAACTTAATTGTTTGAAAAGAAAAAAAGGAAGGGAGGGAGGGAGGGAGGGAGGAAGGAAGGAAGGAAGGAAGGAAAAGAAATCAAGTATGCAAGTTAAAAGGACTCACCACTTTTCAGGCAAAGTCAATCTGGGTCTCACTGGGCCAAAATTAAGGTGTCTGCAGGCTGTGTTCCTTTCTGGGGCTTGAGGGGAGAATCTGTGTCCTTGGCTCTTTGAGCTTCCGGAGACTGCTTACATTCCTTGGGTTTTGCTCCTTGCCATCCTTCCTCCCTCTTCAAAGCCACAGGGGCAGATTAAATACTGCCTTCTCAGCACAGCTCTCTGACTCTTCTACCTCCGCCTTCCTTTAATCTCCCTATTACAAGGTCATCTAATTAGCAACCTTCTATCTGCAACATGAAAGGGTGCATATTCCCAGGTTCCAGGGATTAGGAAATCGACATCTTGGAGGTAGGGGGATTATTTTGCCTAACTAATGAGCCTTGTAATAGAGTTTGCTTAATTGTGTTTCAGGATCTGTAAACATGCCATACCTGATCTAATTTAGCAGATGCTCCCTAAACATCTGAGCCCTTTTCAATACTTAGCCCTTAAACATCTGGCATAAAGTTCTCCACAATGAAACCTTTTCCGCTACCTCCACAGTCCTATCTCCCCTTAAACTAATGATTTAGGGGTGCCTGGGTGGCTCAGTCGGTTAAGCATCCGGCTTCGGCTCAGGTCATGATCTCACAGTTCATGGGTTCGAGCCCCGCATCAGGCTTTGTGCTGACAGCTCAGAGCCTGCTTTGGATTCTGTATCTCCCTCTCTCTCTGACCCTTACTGCTTGCGCTCTCTCTCAAAAATAAATAAAAAAACATTAAAAAAAACTTAAACTAATGATTTAAACCAAATATTCACATGATTTTTGGAACAATAATTCTTTAATTTACCGTGTACTCTTATAATTCTGTTCCATATGTATTTTTACCCCCATCAAAAACTTTCATCTGTATGCGGAAAATATTTCTTTTGTAATTACTTTGTTCATGTCCTTCATTCACTTTTATTTTAGGATGTCTACATTTTATGTGGAGACATAAATAAACATCTATATGTAAAGAATAATGCTCACCATGTATATTTCAAATATTCTTTCCAATTTTTTAAAAAATTGTTTTCAAAAAATTATAAAAGAAAAAAGTAGATCATTTTGTATTGTTTACAGAAATTGTTTACTCATTATAATATGAGTAAATTATTATAAAATGAGAGAAAGCTTAAGAAAACAGAAAGCAAAACAAAAATACAGTTCATCTAATCATTGAAGGAAATGTAGAGAAAAAGAAGGGAATATTGAAATGACCACATAGTAGTGTAATTAAGATGTTTATCTCCTTATATAAAGCTTGTTTTTTTCCTGTGTGGCAGGACATGGTCTAGATCCTTTCTGCCCACCCCTGAGTTCACCTGCAGCTGCAGAGGACAATTCCCAGATGGCTGACAGATCCCAACCTTAAGACCTGAGTCTCTCAAATTCTCTTTCCAAGAGTCTTTCTCTGTCTACTTTGGAGCCTGCTTAATCTACACACAAACCGCTTGAAAAGGCCAAGAAATCAGTGATGGGCAACCTACAAGAAATGAGGGATAATAGTCGGGGAGAAGTACGCCAGCCTCCATGTCCCATAGGTAAGGTACAATTTACACACTTGCAAAGAGGGTCCCCACTGGATGGGCCATAATCACCCACAATGGCAACCTGTCCATTTGTGTATGCTTCATTGGGTTTTCACTCTTCCCCATCTCCCCTTTCCCCATTTCATTACTTCTGCTTCCTTGGATCATGTTCTTTCTTTCTTTTTTTTTTTTATTAATGTTTGTTTATTTTTGAGAGAAAGAGTGCATGAGTGGGGGAGAAGCTGAGAGAGGGAAACACAGATCCCAAAGCAGGCTCCAGGCTCTGAGCTGTCATCACAGAGCCCCATGCAGGCCTCAAACTAACAAGCAGTAAGATCATGACCTGAGCTGAAGTTGGACACTTAACCTACTGAGCCACCCAGGCACCCCATCTTCACTTTTTTTTGTACGTTTATTTGTGTATTTGAGAGAGAGAGAGAGAGCAAGCGAGCATGAGTAGGGGAGATATAGAGAAAGGGAGAGAGAATCCCAAGCAGTCTGCTCGCTGTCAGCGCAGAGACTGATGTGGGGCTCAATCTCAAAAACCAAAAGATCATGACCTGAGCTGAAAACAAGAGTCAGAGGCTAAATCAAATGAGTCACCCAGGCTCACTTTCTAGAAAAACCACCTGCTATACAGTACCTGGCAATATCGCAGGTATCCACATAATGACAGTCTTAAACCACAACTTAACCAGAGTCTTGGTAAAACACTTCATATTCCATCTGAAACATGAGAGGAGGAGAGGTCTGTCAGGAGCTGATATGAAGCCATCTCTGACTCGCCTCCCCACTGACCATCGTAGGATGACTTCTCACCACCTCCCACATTCTGATCAGAATAGCACCATCAGAATAGAACTGCCGAAATGAAATAACTAGTGCAGTAATCTAGACATGATCCAAACTCATGCTGCAGTCTTCTGGGTCCTTTGCTTCCATGTGTGTGACAAGGGTCAAGGATGGCTGGCCCCTTTGGCATATTCTTCATTTTGCTGTATGTATAATCTAAAACTGGCTTGGTGTATCTTTATCATCTGAGTTGTCATACCTTGACTTTGCCCTCTTTTGTATGTGTGAGATGGACACCCACACCCAAGTCTCAGGGTCTACATTTGGAGGAACTGAACTAAGATAGGCATATATCACTTTTACAACTGGTCACTATAGGATTCTTTTAAAAATCTAGATATATCAGCACTTCTGTATCCCCTGGGTAATTTTTTGAAAACAATTTTTTAAAAAATTGGAAAGAATATTTGAAATATACATGGTGAGCATTATTCTTTACATATAGATGTTTATATACGTCTCCGCATAAAATGTAGACATCCTAAAATAAAAGTGAATGAAGGACATGAACAAAGTAATTACAAAAGAAATATAGATCCTAAAGAATAAGTGCAAGGCAGTTCAACCTTAAAGCATCGTTAATCAAATAGACAAAAATTATACTAAAATGCCATTGTTTGCTATTAAATGGGAAAATTTAAATGATAATATCCAACATTAGCATGGGTGCAATGGAATAGGCACTCTCATATACTATGTTAGGGTATAAACTGATCCAAATTCCTGGAGGCATTTTACAAAGCTTTACAAATGTTCAACTTCTTAACATGGGTGATACCCTGCAAAAGAATTTTCCTCTGGGAAAAGCAGGGATATTCACAGAAAGTTCCGCACAGAAGTGTTATGTCTAAGTGATGGGATTTTTATGCATGATTTTCATTTTCATATTTTCTATAGTTTTTTCCATTAAACATGGAGAGCCATTAATAAGCAGAAAAACAAAGTAAAAATATTTTATTTTAAAAGATAAAGCATTAACCAACAATTACATTAACCAACAATTATATTTCACAAAAGGACCACGACCCTTATGCTTTTCCTACTTCCACCCCATTAAAGTGTACAAGGATGATACAAGTGAACTAACTTGCCACCGTAGGCTATATGCAGAGAGGAAATAGAACTCCCTGTTTTTCTCCCTTGACATAGAATCAACATGGTCTTTCTCTAAAATCTAAAATCTAAAAGACAGAATGACTTGGCAGGAGATGTGAACTGAAGGCAATTTTCTACCTATCTGGATCTTAATACTCAGTTATGTGTCAGATGTCACCTATAGGTATTTTCTGCATTGACCACCCCTTATTTACCACAGCTAAAACACATAATGGATAAAGCCAATTACTCCAAGAAATAGATTAGCATTCTTCATACAATGGATGTTAACATTGAAGTTACTATGAGAAGAAAAATAATGATTTTTTTCTCAGAATATGATAGCTTTGACTTTAAGAGCTGAAACATTTTAATGTCAACTCCCATCATTTGACAGATCAGGCCTTTCTTGTTCTTTCGAACACATACTGAGATATTTTGAATTAATGTTAATGCTCACTTCCTGGAACATAATGGAATTTTCTTGTCTTTTCCAATAAGGAAAAATAATCTAACCACATCTTAATCAAATCAGCCATTTCTTATACATATTGTCAAATCTCAGAGGCCGTAACTTAAGAGGCATCATTATTTTAGGAACCATAGAAAAACACTGCAAAGTAAACTATGAGAAAGTGTACACCTCAATTATAAGATGCACACTGATTTTAGAGATGTTCAAATGAAGGGGAGGGGAGTGCATCTGAGAAAGTATGCAGAGTTTAGATGTTTCAGCCCTAGACCGGGGGCAATTCTTGGTTCATTTGATTCATCTTCTGCATTCTTATTTCTGAAAGGAACTGACAAGTTTATAAACATATTCAAACTTAACCACTCAAAGACTAGCAGGAGAAAGTGAGATTCAATCTCCATACCCTGGTAAGTTGCCTGTGAGCAGTGATGTGCCAGAGCCAGCCGCAAACCAGAATAAGCAACAGGTTGTCAAATTGTCAAGACTCACGTAGTTTGGTTGTTACAGCCAACGAGTACAAGTTAAATTATATTCCCTTGAATTAAATATATTCTACTAAAAACAAGGGTAATAAATACTCAAAAAGCATCAGCTCCCAATTATTTTACTACATTTTGCTATTATCTATGCTCCAGCTGGACAGCTGAAATTCTGCATGCCGGTGATCTACAGCCCATCTCCCACCAGTCGTGCATTCAGTGAGGGCCCAGTGGTAGCTTCAGATCAGCCAAAGGTGGGCATAGGTACACCCTGGAAATCAGCAAATGTTACAAATTGGCACTTTTTCCCTCCCTAAAAGTCAATTATTAAACATTCACCAGCATACCACTGTGTACAATAAAAGTCTGGTTTGAAGATTGATAGTCTAGCTACATATTATACATGATACACATCAATTTACGTTATGCATATTACACACAGGAGGCTGGGAAGCCAAAAAGAAAAAGCAAAATCTTAACATTGACCTCAAAACAAACTGCAAAGGTTTTATATATATATATATATTTAAACTTATTTTCTATATATATATGGTTATATATATATATACACATATATATCTTTATATACCTTTTCAATTTGTTATATATAGTTATATATACACATATATATCTTTATATACATATGTACATATCTTTATATACATATACTATATATGTATATAAATACATGTGTATATATACTGTATACATAAGATTTATTTTATTCCAATTATTCAGGGGGGGAAGGTTACTCAAATTTTCAGCATTCATATGTCTGAATGACCTTCTTACCTTGACTGTTTAATAAAATTCAGAATGCTACACAGTGCAATTTTTTTACCATATGGTACCTCTAATTTGAGTGGGATTATAATTTATCCATAGTTTCCCACTAAATGAGAGACCATATTACTATCATTTTTCAATGACAGCAACCTGGTATGGATTTGATTCCATGATGTTGCCCTCGGAATGACCCTCCTCATCTACAGACTAGTGAAATCCAAATGGGTCAAATGAAATTTATATGCTGAACACGGATTACTGAAGCAACAATCTTTTATGATTTTCTCTCATTTTGTGAATAATGATATTAAATGATTTCTGTATAAAATAGTAAAAACAAAACAACAACAACAAAAATATGATCTTATAAGATGTCAAAGACTGCAGTTCACTGTCCTTTGCCTGCCTCCTTTCTGAGGACTCGGGTAACCTGAGGAGGTTTATTTATGAGAATTCATGTAAATTCCATTAGGCTCTTCTTAATACCCACTGGCACTTTAGAGAGAATATATTTTATTTTATTTGCATTTACATAATACAATTTGATAGTCCCATATTGTATAATTTCATTTCACTCAGTTCCTTTTTTAAGGGAAACGAATTGCTTGCAGCTTTTCTACAAGAGACCCTATTGAACTAAACCCAAATAACTCACAGAGAACTGGTTGCCATGGCTATTCAGAAAAAAATAAGACACTATTGCTAATAGGAATGTTGAAGAGCCTGATTTCCAACCTGGATTTATAACACTAGATTTTTGATCATATGAATTAATGAAGCCAATGCAGCATCCACTTGTCTCCAAGGAAATGAAGACACATCTTCCTTTTCATAGTTTTTAAATAATGTGTGAACATGTATAACTAAACAATTAAAAAATTTAGAGATATCAGTATCACCTGTGTTGACTCTGTTTTTGCTTTCTAATGCAACATTACTTTCTCCTCCTTGATGTAACTCAAATTTTCACTAGGGATTACTTCTGACCCTAGAGTCATTAAACACTGAGTTTGTCAGTGTGAACAAAGAGAAATAAAATTGTGATGGAGCATGGCCCCTTCAGGAAATGTCAACAAGCTCTTCATTACTGAGACAAAGGTTCCCAGCAAGGTTGGAGCAGAGAATGACAAGAAATAAACCTAGAAAGGTACCTTGGGAAAGACTGTGAAGGGCCACGTATATGTTGTAATAAGAAGTCTGACATTCTCTTATAATGCAACCAAGAGTCACCAAATGTAATTCTTTGAACAGAGCACAATTTTTTAAATGCTTTATAAGCTTTGATTTGGTGACTGAGTGAAAATGTGTTAAAAAATTGCTTGAATAAAAAATTCCAACATCTTAAAACACAATTGCGATAATCTAAGAGAGAAGGAAGTTGTACTATGAAATGACTTCAAGAATCACTGGATAAATATTCCTATTTTCCATTTTAAAAATCCAGTCATATTAGTGATAAGACAGGAGCTTTGTAGCTTTACTGAGGCTTAAAGGCTTACAGGTTTCTATTTCACTGCCTCCCCACCTCATGCTCCTCTAGAAGCTTCTGTCTGCCCAAACACACTTCCACAAGATGAAATGCTGGTGCTCCCATTCCCCATCTCAAGTATTCAGTCTTGGTAAGCAGCCCAGGCAATCCAGTCTGCCCTTTCTAGTTCCTGGAATTCTGGAGAATAACACTTTCTCCATCTTATTACACATATACCTGGATTTCTCCTCTCTGGGTATAATTAGTAAAGACCAGTTTTGAAGATTTTCTTTAGTTTCTGTAAATTTTTTATAAACTTAAAATAGTATACATTTTTTAAAAATATATATACCTATCTTGTATGTATGTGTGTGTGTGTGTGTGTGTGTGTGTGTGTGTATAAATAACCTGAGAAAATACTGTGTCACTCATCATCAGGGAAATACAAATCAAAACCATTCTGAGATACCACCTCACACTGGTCAGAGTGGCTAAAATGAACAAATCAAGAGACTACAAATGCTGGTGAGGATGTGGAGAAACGGACAACCCTCTACTCTGTTGGGGGGAATGTAAACTGGTACAGCCACTCTGGAAAACAGTGGAGGATCCTCAAAAAATTAGCAATAGAACTCCCCTATGGCCCAGGAATAGCACTGCTAGGAATTTACCCAAGGAATATAGGAGTGCTGATACATAGGGGCACGTGTATCCTAATGTTCATAGCAGCACTTTCAACAATAGCCAAATCGTGGGAAGAGCTTAAATGTCCATCAACAAATGAATGGATCAAGAAGATGTGGTTTATCTACACAATGAAATACTACATGTAAATGAGAAAGAATGACATCTGGCCACTTGTAGCAATGTGGATGGAACTCGAGGGTGTTATGCTAAATAAAATAAGTCAGGCAGAGAAGGACAGATACCATATGCTTTCACTTGTAAGTGGAACAGGAGAAACTTAACAGAGCACCGTGGGGGAGGGGAAGGGGAAAAAATAGTGGGGGAGAGGGAAGGAGGAAAACCATGAGAGATTCTTGAACATTGAGTACAAACTGAGGGCTGATGGGGGAGGGGGAGAGAGGAAGGGGGGTGATGGGCATGGAGGAGGGCACTTGTCGGGATGAGCACTGGGTGTTATATGGAAACCAACTTGACAATAAACTCTAAAGGAAAAAAGAAAGAATCTGAGAAAATAATAAAAGTATTTCTCTTTACCTAGTAGTGGGGAGGCATAAAGGGGATCCCACTGTAGAGAAATTTTTCAGATTTATATTTTGAAGAGTTTTCTTAACTATATCTGAGATAATAAGAAAATGCTGATTCAAGGGAACAGAAATAGTTTTTATAAGAACAGATCAGATTTCATTGATTTCATGCCTCTTCATTGGGACTATATATTGGAATTAGAAAGGAAATTAATTCAAAACAACCAAAATCTTATTGGACTAGGTGACCTTTACTTTTTAAATTTTATTCATTTTTGAGAGAGAGAAAGCACAAGAAGAGAGGGGCAGAAAGAAAGAGAGAGAGAGAGAGAGAGAGAGAGAGAGAGAGAGAGAAAGGGAGAGAGAATCCCAAGCAGGCTCCACACTGTCAGTGCACACATGAACATGGGGCTCAAACCCATGAATCGTGAGATTATGACCTGACTCAAAATCAAGATTTGGATGCTTAACCGACTGAGCCATTCAGGCACCCCAAGAGTAGGTGAACTTTAAAGGGAATGGTTTTCAATCTTGTTTACAACCCCATCGTATCAAAGCAATGCCCAATCCTATCAGCAGCGGTAACAATATTTCACTATACCAATACTTCTTATTTGAGGAGGGGGGGTGATCTACCTCTGGTTGGGGTGGTTCACATCCCAATCTAGAGGCATGAGGGGAAATTAATGGATGTGTGCATTTTAAAAAAGCTTCCCCGTGAAGCTGACATCTTTCAACCCAGCATCTGCCATTTCACCCATCTCCACCCCTACCAGAAATAGTCTCCCCATCTCTAGCTTTGAGTTAATGTCTGCATTACGCCTGGCTCACCAGAAGGGGATCTGAGACCTGAGGCTTAAGGATTAAGTTGAGTTTTGGTTGGAGTAGTCAGGTCCGTATTTATATTCTCACTGTGCTCCTCTGACATGAACTAAACTCTGTTTCTTGATTTAAAGCAAACTCCTAGATGAAAGCTGCATTCAGCTGCAGACAGTTCTTTCAGGCCAACACAGAGATTTTTCTTTTAATGTATGTTTGGTTGTCTTTAGAGCATAGATTTTCCAGTTCTCTGTAATCATCTCTATCATCTCTCTCATACACCAGGTTTTATTCATTTATTTGTTTTCTATGTGGTCCGTAGAGGGATTTTATTTTTTAATGTTTTTTAAATGTTTATTTATTTTAAAACACACACACACACACACACACACACACACACACACACACACACACAGTGTGAGTGGGGTTGGGGCAGAGAGGAAGAGACAGAATCTGAAGCGACTCCAGGCTCCCAGTGTCCGCACAGAGCCTGACATGAGGCTTGAACCCACAAACCACGAGATCATGACCTGAGCCAATGTCCAGTGCTTAATCAACTGAGCCTCCCAGTGGCTCCCCTAGAGGGATTTTAGTTTGTGATACCCAGGTTAGGACAAGATACTTTATAAAGATGTAACACGTGGGGTGCCTGGGTGGGTCAGTCAGTGGAGCAGCTGGCTCAGGTCATGATCTCATGTTCATGAGTTTGAGCTCTGCATCGGGCTCTGTGTTGACAGCTCAGATCCTGGAGCCTGCTTCCAATTCTGTGTCTCCCTCTCTCTTTGTCTGCCCCTTCCCCACTCACACTCTGTTTCTCTCATTCTTTCTCAAAAATAAACAAACATTTAAAAAAATTATAAAGATGTAACACATCTTACTTAAAAAATGAAAGTTTCCTAACAAAAAATATGTCATAAGGAATGTAGGGACAGAGTGAGCTTTCTCAGGAAAGTATAATTATTCTATTTCATTGTCTTTTCATCAAAGATCTTGTTCCTTCCAGGTCTATCATGAGGCTTAAGAGTCACAGAATGAGTTTGAGTCATCTGAATCTTGTTGTAAAAACAAAAACAAAAGGACTGTCATGTTTCTCATGAGCTGCCTGAAGTTTAGACTCAAATAAAACCTTGCCGTAAGTCTGTGTCTCTGTCACTTCGTAGACATTACAAATTAGGTCACACTGTTCCCATTGTTGTGTTAACATGACAATCTTCCTTGATTAGTAAAGGCTATAGTTTTTCTTGCCCCAAATTATATGTTAAGTCCTATGCTCAATATGATGGTATTTAGAGGGGAGGCCTTTGGGTGATGAATAAGTCATGAGGGTGGAGTCCTCGTGAATCACAGTAGTGTCCTTATGAAAGAAATTTCAGTGAGTTCCCTTCCTCTTGCCATGAGAGGAGGACACAGGAAAAAAAAAAAAATGGCCAGGAAACAGGTTCTTACCTGACACTGAATCTACTTGATCTTGGACTTCCCAGCCTCCAGGACCCTGAGAAATGAATGTCTGTTGTTCATATGCCACCCCATCTATGGTCTTTTTGTTTTAGCAGCCTAAAGGAACTAAGACAGAAATCAAGAATTTTGTTGCCACTTGCCTTGTTGTCCTATATCAATATTTCTAGGTCCTTAAGAAACTTGTTTCTGGGCATACTATGATTTTTTAAAATTATAGACCAATAAGATAAAATGATTTAATGTTAGAGAATACAACAATCTAATATAGTTGGAAGAATCTGATTCATTTTCTCCCAAGTGATTATTATCATTGAGAGTGACAGACAAGAATGTCATAAAGATAAGGAAAGAAAGTAAATACATTAAGGGAAAAGAATGATTAACATGAGACAGAAGGCTAAGGTCTATGGTGCAGGTGAATCTATTCAAGGCCCTTACTTGAATAGTGCCAAAATGTTCTCTCACTCATCTTACCTTCAACATGCATAAGAAAAAATATATCCCTCTGATTTGAAAGAATTTTAAAATGCTACCCACTCTTTTCTGAAGAAATGCTCATCACTGTGACAGCTTTGAGTTGGCAAAGTTGATGTTCTGAAAGGTTATTGACAACCTCGTGTTTTCCCTGTGACTCAGGAAGCTACCATTAGGTGGGTAGTATTACACCAATTTCGCTAAATAGTTCAAAAAACTTATGAGCAGTGTATGGAAAGCAAGATGATAGCATTTTTTTGCCCTCAGTTTTGATTTTCAAATGTGCTTCTTTATTAAGTATAAGCACTGAATATTTTAATGGTTACAAGTTTTTCTTTCATATACCTAGGTATGCATAGAGTGTGACAATACTTCTATAACTTTATTTTTTTTTTTAATGTTTTATTTATTTTTGATACAGAGAGAGACAGAGCATGAGAGGGGGAGGGGCAGAGAGAAGGAGACGCAGAACCAGAAGCAGGCTCCAGGCTCTGAGCCAGCTGTCAGCCCAGAACCTGACGCGGGGCTCGAACCCACGAGTGTGAGATCTGACCTGAGCCAAAGTCGGAGGCTTAACCGACTGAGCCACCCAGGCGCCCCTACTTCTATAACTTTAATCTCATTTGGCCCCATCTCCATCAGTCTGGAGGTCTCCACTCCCGCTTTGTTTACATCCTGTGGGTAGGGAGGAGTTAGAAATCATCCACTGACATCCACCAAAGAATGTTTTTCAAACTGTATGTTTTAATCTATGACATCAATTTAGTAGATCACACCAAATGCATTTAAATGAAAGAATAGAATACAAGGAAAAGAAAACATAAGCCAGCATTATAAATATTGTTTTATGAACATTTTATGTGTCCTGGAAGACAATGTAAAATGTCTTTCTTATAGACTAAAATTAGGCCATGGGCCTAAATTGTCAAAAAAAAAACAAAAAACACTGCATAATGGGGTGCCTGGATGGCTCAGTCTGTTAAGTGTTCACCTTTGGCTCAGGTCATAATCTCATGAGTTCATGAGTTCAAGCCCCCACATCAGGCTCTCTGCTCTGTCAATGCAGAACTCGCTTCAGATCCTCTATCCCCCTCTCTCTTTGCCCTTCCCCCATGCACGCGCTCTCGCCTCCTCTCTCGCTCTTGCTCTTTCTCTCAATAAATAAATAAACATTAAAAAAAATACTGCACAAGACATTGATGTGACCACTGTGTCTCCAGACATGAGGTCTAAACATTGCTTACATCTTCGGTAAACTATCCACAAGGTCTCTGCTGTGCCAGATTTTTCTCTGTTACCTTCAGGCCTCATACTGGGATGCACAGAAACATGTGGCCACTCTCACATGCTACCTGAGAACAGGAGAGAGCTTTCTGAGGCTCTGTGAAGCCCTCTCTGCCTGGACACCTCACATAGATATTTCTATTCTACATGCCTTGACTTCGTAGGAATTCATAACTTGCTATCTCCCCAGGCTTCAGTCCTGGAGTTAAGGATTCAGTGGCCACTGGTCCTGAATACCCAAATCTACCCAGGGGTTGTAATTTCTGCCCCCAGGAGGGGAGTACAGACCCACTTAACAGGGAGACACACTTAGATCTCATATTCTGTCTTCAGACTCTCAGACTCTTTTTGCCTCCCAGTTCTTGACATTTTTATCTAGTCTAGGAGAAGAAAAATGGTCGCTGGTGGTATTATTTCATAGCTCTCATTCATAGTATAATTGCATGGCCCCAAGGGCCTCAACACTGTGGTCCTTGAGCTCCGCATCACTCTGGCTCTTTAAGCCAATACAAATGCCCAGGTTCTTCAAAACCAAAAGCATTTTTCTTTCAAAACTGTTGTTTCTCCCCCACATTTATAAGCCTATTTTTAAAACTAAAAGCTAAGAATTGACAGATTTTTCCATTCTTCTATAACAACCTTTCCCCAAGGCAACGGACACCTGAGTCATATGTTTTAGCTTTGCTAGGAAACAGACTGTGGGGTAAAGAGAAATTACCAGACATGAATAATGTTTCTAGTGTTTCAACATTATTTCTAATGCTCAAATTTAAAAGGATAATAGTTAAGGAAAAATTCAAAGATGTGTGTATGTCTGTGATGCCCTCACTCTGGTGTTGCAGTTGCAAAATACAGTTTAGTCAAATTCTATTTTTATCCAAAGATTGAATAGAAGAATTCTTTTAAACGTTCCTTGAAAAATTACATAATAATTTTTTCCAAACTTTTGGTTAGCTCTACCTCCAGTGATTAATAAATCATTGAAATTCTCTGCAGTGACTTGGGTTGGGTTTTCATTCAATGTTAAACTCTGCAAATTTGCTATGATGCAAAGTAAGATGATACTAAATTGTGGCTTCTGGTATAACATTTGGAAAAATAATTGTTTTAACCTCCCCAATTTGTAAAAGCTTATCAAAAATCTTATGGTTTGAGGAGGCAAACCAACTTGACTGTAAACTAAGTGGATACTATTGCCAAATAGATACCCTTCCATGTAAACTATACCTACCCAGTCTTTGTTTAGTTGCATCAGAACGTGCAAGAAATTTTTTGCCATTATTTTATTTCATTTCATTTTATTTATCTTATCTTAGAGGGAGAGATAGAGTGCATGAGCAGGGAAGAGGGGCCGAGAGAGAGAGAGAAAGAGAGAGAGAGAGAGAGAGAGAGAGAGACAGACAGACAGACAGAGAGACAGAGACAGAGAGAGAGGGAGGGAGAGTGAGTTTTAAGCATGCTGATACAGGGCTGGATCCCATGACCCTGGGATCACGACCTGAACTGAAGTGGATGCTTAACTGACTGAGCCACCCAGGTGCCCCAGGCCACTATTTTCATTCATTATTATCATACTTAAATTCTTCTATTTGTAAAATATACTACTAAATATCATACTTAAATTTTTACATATTTGTAAAATATGCTGTGTATTATTAAACACACGGTAAGGCTGGTGATCGTGAAGGAATATGCCAGAATCAATAATTTTGGAAAGAAGATGTGGCCAATCAATTTTAATGACACCTTTTACTAATAAAAGAAATTCTAGATTTATTCAGACTTATGGAAAATTTAGTCTTGAATTATAGGAGTTTTGAGTTATAGGCGGCCTTCAGAGAAGCATCCTTTGCATAAAATGCAAATGCCTAGTACTTGAGCGACTTATACCTGTGGCAATAAGTACTTCAAAGTTGTGAATTATTCTGATGACTGTTATTTTCCTCAAACTAGTATCAGAATGATTCAAATCACCCCATCTTTGGCTCCATCCTTTTCAAAATTCGTTCCTGCCAACATGATTTATCAGGAGTTGGGAAAGTGATTGCAGCTATTTAATGTGCCTATACATTGTTTCTGAAATGCCTGTGACTGTTTTTTGTGTGTGCCATTTAGAGGATGACACATAACAGCTTTGTAAAGCTGCTTTTCCCACTTGAAAATGTGTTAAGCACCTATCAGTCACTGCTCTGTTTTCCTGATATATACTTACAGAGTCTTACCGCAACATTATAAGCTAGACATTTATGTCAGTCAAGTTCCAACCAAGAAAACAGAAACTTTCCAAAGAAATTAAAACAAAGGTAACTTCAATACAGGGATGAGGATGGGGAGAGGGATCAGAAAAGCAGCTAGCAGTTAGAGATAGCAGAAATTGTGACTGGCTGCGAGAGAGGTGGAGTGGGGGGAAGAGGCAGAGGAGTGGATTCCTGAAATCTAGAGTTTTAGCTATTCTGGCAGAAGCTGAACTCCTGATTGGGCTGCCAGGCATCGTGGAGTCAGAGAAGAAACAGTGTCAGAAATGCGAGCAAGATAGGAAAAAAAAGGGGAAGAAGTCTCCCTTCCTCTTGAGCCCCAATCTATCAGTGCCTCCCTTTGGTATAACCTAGGACAGAAACTCAGGGAGGAGAGCATGCTGCAGAAGTTAGCTCCCCCACCAAACAGAGCCAAGCTGGGGAAGGAAGGGCCAGGAAGGAATCTTAGGGTAAACAGCAGCACAGCATTACCTCTTCCTGCTCTTCATATGGGGAGGCCAGGCCACTTCTAGTCAATAGCTTTGCTATGCGGATGTGAAACAAACTTTGCACTCAGTTCCTTCCATGACAGTAATTACATATAACCCCAGAAGACAGTTTGCTGGAAGAGTGTGGAGCTATAAATCTTACCTATACCAGAATACAATCTTAAAAATAAACATAAGTAGGACTTGAAATCTTTTGCATATATATATAAAACACACACACACGCACACACACACACTTTTTTAGAACATTTATTAAATGTTCTAAAAATGTAGTTTAAGATACCTATTCAGGCAATGTAATAAATTCAGCATAATTGCTTCATTTTGAATAAAATCATCTACCACTTGGTATTAAACGGCAGCAGGGACAATGAGCATAATAAATCTTAATTACATTAACCTTTTTAGTCAGTTATATGACTTCAGTCTCAGAATTTCTGGATTGATTTTTATATGGTTTATAAATATAAATCCTTAAAGTGCATAAGGTAATACAAATTCAGTTCCTGCTTTTAAATTATCAATATTTCTAATTACACATATATTTTCTGAGTTTTCCTGTGCCATTAACACAACTAAACCTGTTGGAATTCGAGGAGCGTGTAAATGACTTTCCCTGGGTAATTGACAATCTCAGCCACTGTACAAATCAATCTCACTAATCTTCAGCAAACTATAAATTAAGAAGTGAGGCTATGGCCAGCTTATTGATTCCTTGCCAAGAATTTTCTCTAATATCCTCCTTCTATTCCATAAATTAAAATGTTTCCACTGTGTCCTCAAAAACTCATACTTAATTATTAACAAACTTCCCCGTGACGACAGCTTCTTTACTAACTGTTGCCTTGTCTCCTAAGTAAAAACTGGCTCTTACTAGAGGACTCCAATACCCCTGTCGGTCTTTCAAAGGAAATCATTTGTTCTCAGTCATAACATCCTCTTTGGGGTCTGATTCAGGGCACTTCTTGCTCCCCACTGCTGCTCATATGCGACTTCCACAGACTTTTGCAAGTCTATCGCCCTTTGAGGCTCACTCAGGTCATTGGCTGTATTATCGCACTCCACTTCACCAGTGGGAACTACCAAGCTCATAGCTAGCACACAGCTAGCTCACTGCCATCACCTTCTTTCACCAACCTGGTTATCTTGCACATCCATGGGGACAACATTTTCTGAAATCCTAGTACCCTGATTCTCCTCCCGAGGACCTTCTCCTTCACTCTCCTTCAGCTGTCTACTTTTGTGACCACCCAGAAATCCATCATCACTTGGAACTGCTCTATTTGTGACATCATAAATTTAGCCTTTCTGTTCTCTAACTAAAAATATCTTACTTTTCTGGATTGTTTACTCAGTGGTCCCAATACACTAGTGCTCTCAATTCATTAGGATCTGTAGTTCTCAACTTCTTATTTGTCTGGATCTTTCTCTCTATTATTTCCTCCCATATATCTATATGGCCTAACATTTGTGACCCCCTCCCTTTTCTCCCTTACCTATTTTTCTATAATTCTAGCCCAGGAGAACACTAACCCTAGGTGAACCCCAATGTCTTGCCTTCTCTGCACATGTACTTGGGCAATGGAGATTTGCTATATAAAATCACAAAAATTGGTAGATTTTTATCAGTATAAATTTAAGACCACCAACTTCAACTGAAAGTTCATTATTATCCCAAAATGCCATTCTGTATCCTTAATCAAGTCTCTACCCTGTTTAACGTTATTGCTATTTTAAACATCCACTGACCCCAGACATGTTGCTTTTTTGTTCCTCACTTTCTCTCAATGGATGACCTTTCCCTTCAATTTCATGAAAATAAGAAAAGCAAAATAGAGTGAGGCTCCTTCAGTGCCCAGCCTGTGGCTGCCTAATTATCTTTTCTTCCCTTCCTCCCCCTCCTTATGTTAGTACATGTTCTAGACCAGTGGTTCTCAAAGGTTAGTTCCCAACTAAGCAGCAGCAGAGAACGAGATAGAAATGCAAATTCTCAGGCCCCGCTTCAGGCCTGCTGAATCAGAAATTCTCAGAAGAAACCCAATGATTTCACGTTTCAACAAGCCCTCCAGGTGATTATGATGCAGGCTCAGGTTTGAGAACACTAGGACTTACACTAGCCCTTCTCTCTGTGCTCTGGATCCCACCCAGTATCACACTCCCAGGTTTGGAGAAATAGCACCAACCTTTCCCTCCACTGCCACCACCTCATCCAACACCTAGCTATTTCAGGGTACTCTTAACTCCCCTCTCTTCTTCAGTCTTTTTCCCCAGAAGCCAATTATTCATCCTGCACCCAGTGTGATCCTTTAGGGGAATAAATTTGCTGGTATCATTCTATTTCTTAAAACCTGTCAAATTTTTTACTTCAGCATAGCATACTATCTATCCAATCTTTCAAGCTATCTTGCAGGTCTTTCAAGTTCTGGGGTCTGTCTCCCCAGCTTCCTCCTATACAATCCATCTCCTTGAATTTTAATACTCTAGGCATCCTGAGATT